>NC_041392.1:651554535-651644815 GCF_002162155.2 Triticum dicoccoides
CAGAATCCTCCCCCGAAACCCTAGCCAGCCGCACGCAACCCATGGCGCCGCCCAGCTCGCCGCCCCTGGCCGTCGGACCGTCGCGAGGCAAGCGCACGTCCTCCGCCCAGGCCGCGCCCGAGGCCGACCTGGTGGCCACGGTCACCACGCGCCCGCGCAAGGGCACCGCATCCAGGAAGAAGAAGCTTGTGCTCAAGGCGGCGGTGGGCAAGAAGCAGGCACCACATCCGGGAAGAAGTTTGTGCTCAAGGTGGCGGCGGGCAAGAAGCAGCAGAATTGGTGAGACTTGAGAGGCTAGGGTTTGTCTTGTTCCAGTGAACTGCAGGTCGACCCCCTCTCTCTCTCTCCTTTCTTTGTTCTTGTTTTTTTGTAGTGCTCATCTTGGTTGCCAAGTTTCCTAATACAAACTCATTCAACCACGTATATGTTTAGTTCTTTGGTTTTTTGCATATGCAAATGGAAACATCTCTATCTCTAATGCTGTCAATTTTGAGGTACCAAAAGGTTGAGACATTTGATTTTGGGTTAATCCTGGTTATGATGGTGCAGGCTTGATGTGCATATATGTGACTATTTTCTTATGATGAACTTGAAGATGGTGGTTAAGGTATTCATGGTGGAGGGAAAGGTTGATGTTGGTCTTGGTGATGAACTTGAAGATGGTGGTTAAGGTATTCATGGTGGAGGGAAAGGTTGATGTTGGTCTTGGTCCTATCTGTAAGTTTTCCACACTACTTTTTTCCTTACGAAATGATAACACTATCTCTATTATCATTTCGCTGCTGCTCTTTTCATTATTCGATAAATGAAATAGTTTTCCTCAGCACTAATAAACAATTACCAGATTAAATTACCATTGGAGATACTTGCCTTCAAAAATTAGTTTCACAAAAATTCTTTATAGTGTTGCAGGATGTACTATAATAAGTCTATAAAAGTAAACTGGTTTTGGTTATACTTCCTATCTACAGCTTCTTATATCATAAGTATGTGCAGTAAGTCTGTTTTTATATTCCAGAGGCGCATGGGAGTAAGCTCGAGCTGCAGACGAGCTCAGACTCTATAGGAGGAGCATGTTCCGCTGCGCCTCTCCCACCTCCTCGGCGCACAAGGGGATGGCCAGCGCCGCTCAGCAGTAGGGTGTTGATCACAAGATAGTAAATGATTTCCCTATTAGTAGAGGTCTGAAGGTAAGGAAGCAAAGGAGTTATTAATATGTCTCTCTGGTTTTGATTTCATAATGTAATATATGTTTTATCTGTACACCATGTTTGCAGGTTCGAGAAGGGACGAAAGATGAAGAATTTTGTTGAGAGGACCTACTAGTGACATGAACAAGAATAGAGGGATGAAAATGTAAAACTCACCTTGTATATACTACTCCCGTGGAGGGATGGAAGGATAAGGTCAATCCTCAATGTTCCAGACTTCTCTCCCCTTCTTGAGCTAATCAACATGGCATCAGAGCCACCCGTCTCCGGCGAGGCAGCGGCGGCCGTGGAACGGCGTTGAGTGGATTCGGAGGCGGCGGAAGTTGGTGGTGGTGCTGGTGGTCAACGGCGCTGTGAAGGAGGGCGACCTGGGCCCGTGAGGCGACTTAGTGCAGTGGCAGAACTGAGCAGAGTGCTGCGGCGGTGAAGGAGGTGCTGGGAGGAACAAGGCGGCGAGGAGCAATGGTCTGATTTACCACGGGTGAGTTGGCTGTTTGTGTGGTTGCGTGTGGAGGTTGCCCAGGCTGGTGGTGTGATTAGGGAGGAGAAAGGAGCCGACGGCTAGCTAGTGCGGCGTGCATAGGCTTGAATCTGAGAAGTGGAAGTGCAGCGTGTAGAGGAGATGGCTGAAATCAGTGATGCTCCAGCAGTTACTTCCGGTGAGCTTGCGACTGTATTGCGAGTGATGGATGAGAAATACAGGGCTCTGTTTGATGCAATCAGCAAGCAAGCTAGCAGCTCCAAATCAGAGGCTGAAATAAAGGAGGAGATACATCCCTTACAGATGCCACATGTGAAGTTAGAGGGTCCTGAGAACTATGTAAGCTGGGCTGAGCATGCTGAAACCATCCTGGTTTCAAGGAAATTGGAAGGATACATCCTTGGGACAGTAGAGAAACCTGAGGAAGAAGGTTCAAAAGAAGGCCAAAAATGGAGAGCAACCAATGCTTTGGTCAGGGCATGGCTTCTGAGTTCGATGTCTTCTCAGATTGCAAAGCAGGTTGAGAGAATCAAAGATGCTTCAGAGATTTGGAGGCTCCTAAAAGGCACATATTCAGGAGTGGGAAATGAGATGTTAGCATGCAAAATTCAAAAGGAGTTGCAGGAGCTGAGCCAAGGTGAGAGAACAGTGGTGGAATATGTGTCTGAACTTAAAAGGTTGTGGAGTGACCTGGACTACTATGATCCAGTTGAAATGGAGTGTGGGAAATGTATTGAGAAGCATAGTAAGTGGACTGAGAGGAGACGTGTTAGAGACTTCCTAAATGGCCTCCATCCCAGGTTTGAAAATAGGAGAGCAGCTCTATATGGCAGTGGGAAGCTACCAAGTCTTGAGCAAGCAATTTCTGCAATAGCGAGTGAAGAAACTCGGCTAAGGTTGGAGGCAGCAGGATCGGCTTCACAGGGAGTAACACAAAGGCGCTCAGCTTTCTTGGCTGCAGGAGGTGGAAGATACCAAAGAACAGGAGCAGGTAACGGTGAAAGAAAATGTTTTGAATGTGGATCACCAGGACATCTTGTGGCAGGCTGCCCTAAATTGATGGGAGGAGGTCGTGGTAGAGGCCAGGACTGGCGAGGTAGAGCCAGAGGCAGATTATTTGATGCATGTGGTGGCCGTGGAAGAGGCATGTTGTTTCCCGGAAGAGCAAACACTTCAACTGCCGAGGAAGTGTCTCAGAAATTGAGCATTGAGATAACCCCCGATGAGCTAGAGAAGTGGCGTCAATTCAAGAACCTAAATCTTGGTGTTGAGCAGCCTCAGGAGTCATATGCATCATCCTCTTCATCAGCCAATTTTTCTGGTAATAATTCTCATACTGTAATGTGTACTGATTACCTTGCAGCTGGTGCACAATGGTTAATTGACTCAGGGGCTTCGAGACATATGACTGGTTCTATTAGGGAGTTGTCCAACTACATTCCTGTTTTTAAAAAGGAAAATGTGAAATTGGCTGATGGTTCAACCCAAGCCATTGTTGGGTCTGGAATTGTCAAATGCAGCCCAAATATGTCATTATCTTCAGTTTTACATGTTCCAGCATTCCCAATTAATCTTCTATCTATAAGTTGCATCACTAGAGAGCTAAATTGTGCTGCAATATTCTTCCCCACTTGGTGTATTTTTCAGGAACTTGGAACTGGAAAAGAGAATGGGATAGGGAGCATGCGTGATGGGTTATATTACTTGGATAGTAATATATTTCCTGCAGTGGCTGCTACAGTGTCTCCCTCGTCACTAGAAGAATTCCTACTTCAACATCGTCGGTTGGGACATCTTTCTTTTGCTATTTTGGGTCAGATTTACCCTAATCTCTATTGTAAAATTAGTAAAGAACAACTAATGTGTGATGCTTGTCAGTATGGAAAGCAAGTTAGGAGCTCTTATTTATCATCGGATAATAGAAGTGATGTGCCTTTGCAAACTATACATTCAGATGTGTGGGGCCCTAGCAAAGTGACATCTATTAATGGTTATCGCTACTTTGTCACCTTCATTGACTGCTGCACTAGAACTACCTGGGTTTATGTGTTACGCCATAAAAGTGAAACATTTGAATGCTTTAGAGATTTCCATAATCTGATTAGGACTCAATATAGTGCTTGTGTGAAAGTGTTACGAACTGATAATGGCACAGAATATGTGAATGGGGACTTTGATGAATATTTGTCCAACTTTGGAATTATCCATCAAACTAGTTGCCCAGGTACTTCAGAACAGAATGGTTTGGCAGAAAGGAAGAACAGGCATATTTTAGAAATTGCAAGGTGCATAATGTTTGCCATGAATGTTCCAAAGTACTTGTGGAGTGAAGCAGTGATTACTGCAGCTTATTTGATGAATAGGATGCCTTCTCGGGTGCTTGGCTACAGGACACCAATAGAGTGTCTCACTGGGAGAACTACATATGTAGTTCCACCAAAGGTGTTCGGGTGTACATGTTTTGTAAAGGACTATAGGCCTTCGGTTGGGAAGCTAGATCCAAGAGCAGTAAAGTGTATATTTGTGGGGTATTCTGGTAAACAGAAGGGCTATAAATGTTGGTGCCCATCCGAGAAGAGAATGTTTGTGAGTATGGATGTGGTGTTTCGTGAACATGAACCATTTTATGGGGGATCAGTCGACTTATCTGATGTATTTCCCGATTCGTTTACTGATGACCTCTTAGATGCAAACTATGAGACAGGGGGAGATAAAGAAGTGGAGAACACAGATGCTACATCACAAAAGATGATTATTGGAGTGATACCTGCTGAAGGAAGGGAACAAGATACACCAAATGAGGTACAACAATGGCGAAAACCGAACGAAGAAAGGGAATGCCAAGTGTATACAAGAAGGCGGCAATCAAAAGAGAAACAAATGCAGGGGGAGGAAGTAACTTCTTTGGAGCCTCACCATGAAGCCTATGAACCAGAAAGAACACCATCCAGAGTGGAGCAGCCTGATGCGAATGACTCAACACCAGACCCACCATTACCATCTCAGGCTCCACAGGTAACTCCGTCGTGTGATGATAATGCTCTTACATTGGATAATCTAGATATACCCATTGCCCACCGAAAACAACCTCGATTAACTGCTGGGAAATTGCCATCAAGAATGTCACCCTACAATGTCTCCAATTATGTTTCATATTCCTCTGTGGACCCTCAATACAATTCATTTATAGCTGCTCTAGATTCGATGGCACCACTACCACATGACTGGCAGGAGGCAGTAAGGGACCCAAGGTGGAGAGCAGCAATGGTTGAAGAAATGACTGCACTCGATAAGAATAATACTTGGGAACTCTCTATACTTCCTGCAGGTAAGAAAGTTGTGGGTTGTAAGTGGGTGTTCACCATAAAGCAAACACCTGAGGGCAAAATAGAGAGATATAAAGCCAGACTAGTGGCAAAAGGGTATAGTCAAACATACGGAGTGGATTACGATGAGACTTTTGCCCCAGTGGCTAAGATGAATACTATTAGAACCCTGATCTCAGTAGCAGCGAATTATAAGTGGAATCTTTTTCAGATGGATGTTAAGAATGCTTTTCTACATGGTGACTTGCAAGAGGAAGTATATATGGAAATCCCACAGGGGTTTAATAGTAAGGAGACAGAGGGTAAGGTGTGCAGACTAAAAAAATCATTATATGGACTCAAGCAATCACCAAGGGCCTGGTTTGGAAAGTTTTGCAAGGAGATCCGCTCACTTGGCTATCAGCAAAGCAATGCTGATCATACACTGTTTTTCAGGAGTAATCATGGCAAACTTACAATTCTTGTGGTTTATGTTGATGACATTGTTATTACAGGTAATGATGATGAGGGGATAAGAAGGTTGAAAAAAATGCTAGCAAAAGCATTTGAAGTAAAAGATCTTGGGCATCTAAATTACTTTCTAGGAATTGAAGTTGCATATTCATCACAAGGTATATATCTCTCACAGCGGAAATATGTTCTTGATTTACTTGTTGAGACTGGAATGCTAGACTGTAAACCTGCCTCTACACCAATTGAGGCAAACCATCGAATTAAGGCAGATATGGGTGATCCTGTTGATAAAGGTCAGTATCAACGGCTGGTAGGGAGATTAATCTATTTGTCCCATACTAGGCCAGATATTGCATATGTTGTGAGTATTGTGAGCAGATATATGCATGACCCAAGATCTACACATTTAAATGCTACATATAGAATCTTGAGATACCTAAAGGGATGCCCTGGGAAAGGAATTCTATTCTCAAATTCTGGACATCTCAGTATAGAGTGTTACACAGATGCTGACTGGGCTGGGTGTCTAGATGATAGAAGGTCCACTTCTGGCTACTGCATCTTTGTTGGAGGAAATTTGGTTAGCTGGAGGAGCAAAAACAAAGTGTAGTGGCCAGGTCTACTGCTGAAGCAGAGTTACGGTCCATGGTCTCTGGAATATGTGAATTAGTATGGCTACGCTTACTACTTACTGAACTACAATTGTACAAAGGGGGCCCTCTTCGGATCTACTGTGATAATCAAGCCACAATAAATATAGTAAATAATCCAATCCAGCATGATAGGACGAAACATATTGAAATAGATAGGCATTTCATCAAAGAGAAGCTAGATGAGGGAACTCTTCAAGTTAGCTTTGTCAACTCAGGTGATCAGCTTGCTGATGTATTAACCAAAGGTATCAGTGTTGTAAATTATATGAAATTATGTAACAAGATGGGGCTCATAGACATATTTGCCCCATCTTGAGGGGGAGTGTTGAGAGGACCTACTAGTGACATGAACAAGAATAGAGGAATGAAAATGTAAAACTCACCTTGTATATACTACTCCCGTGGAGGGATGGAAGGATAAGGTCAATCCTCAATGTTCCAGACTTCTCTCCCCTTCTTGAGCTAATCAACAAATTTGCCTGAAGAAAATATTGAACAAAAAGTACCTCTCTCTCTCTCTCTCTCTCTCTCTCTCTCTCTCTCTCTCTCTCTCTCTCTCTCTCTCTCTCTCTCTCTCTCTCTCTCTCTCTCTCTCTCTCTCGTGTATGCGGTGAAATTTGTTACTGCATTTTGATGTGATTGTGTTGTCACAGGCTCCAGATGGCTTCCTAGGGGTGATGCGCTTCAGTTTGAGATTGGGATGTTGGCTTTCTCTAACCTGCCTTCCTTGAGTCTGGAGTTGGGGTATATATTTCAATGTTTTCATGGCTAAGCGATTCTATAGCACCTTTCAACCAATAGGTTATATTTTTGTATGAGTTTTTAGAGAAAGTGCAAAAAAAATTGTGCTTGTTTCCATCAAGAAAGGACTTTGGAGCCATCACATTTGACACGCCCTAGGCACTCATCAGACTGACTCACCGACCATGCTTTTGGTTTCCAATTGCCCCTGCAGTTCACAAGCAAGCAGGCCGCAGAGGACATGGCATTGGCCATGTTCAACCGTGCCCTGAAGCTTTCTGGAGCAGGTCTGTGCCTCTGTGTGTGTCTTCTCTAACTTCATCTCGCTGGATCTATGGATCATTCTGCACGTTGGGCTTGTTGCTGGCTACTAGCCTGGCTTGTAAGAGGATGCTCCCCTGCTCTGAGTCCAAGGTACACCAATGATCAAAAGAACACCTAAATGAAAAAAAACTCTTCCATTTGTAGTGAAGTTTTTGTAGATGTAATTTCTATTTCTTTTACATGTGGATACTGTTGTTTTGAAGCAAATTTCACCATTATTTTTTCTCAGGTTTTGTAACCTATAATCAGTTTTTTTTATCAGGTTTTGTTTGGTCTATTATCAGTTTTTCTCGCTTATTCTCTCTAATCAGAAAAGGAGCCTGAAAATCTGCATTTACATTTGCAGATACTGAGGGAAAGTACATATCCAGAGGCACCAATTGGGAGAGGTACAACATATGCATTTCAAAGAGAACTGGAAGAGCTAGCACCAAAGAGCCCCAACTCACCTCCACAATCAAGTTCTACATGCAATTCACGGATAGTGGTACGATGCTTCTCCTGCCTTTTTATTAAGATGAACATGCTTTGTTTCGTTAACTGAATAAGGCATCTCAAAATAATTATGATGGTTTCTCATTTGGAGCTTCACTAAGAGTCTAAGATGCATTTGTTGAATAGCCGTTCTTTAAAGATAGAAGTATTAGATGCCTTGGCGATTTCTTTGTGGTGTAGATTCCTATTATCAACATATTTGCTAACCGCGAAGTTTATCTTGGTGGATATGTAAATTATTGTTCATTGAGAATGCTTCAGGTGATTTGTTGATGCAGAGTCCTAATTAAGCAAACAAACCTTACTCGTCTCCTTCTCTGTAAATCATTGTATGCAGGTTGTCGGCACATCTTTTAACCAAGTCACCTCCATTGATCCTTTTGTTGACAAGCAGCTAGACCCAAGGTTAGTCTCTGAAGATGTCTGTTCATAATTTATTTTGCCCGTCACATGTATTTCTTTGGTATGCTCATTGTATGCGCATCTGTCATACCTGTGCAGACCCAAGGTACCAAACAAAATAAGAAAGGCATCAAAACTCCTAGGAATCTTGCTAGATATGAGCATCTCTTTTGCATGACGAAGGAAATGAGCGGCTGGCTAGATCTAAATAAATCCTCATTGGATTACAAATTGTGGAGGGACCGGTCAACATTTTTAGTCTTTTACTGCATGGCTGCTAAGTATACATAGATTTAGGAAAACTACCTGCGGTAATTCCTGCTCTGGCATGCGTTTCTCTTAATTTTTTATTTATGAACTCAGACCAAGTGTATGTACGATTGGTTGCAGCTAATTATTCCCACAGTATCTTATGTACGCCATGTTCCAAGCAATTTCATTGTTCTCTATGATCGGCTGCACGTACATCAACATAGTGTTTCATATGCATCATGTCCCAGGCAGTCAAATGTATTGCTTTATATGATCAATAATTTATAGGGAATGCCTAATTTCTTGCAGCGTTTCCCATGGTAGATCGGTTTGGCCCTGTTGTGCTACCTAACTGATTTTGAATCAGCCGCCGTCGCAAGACCTTCCACAGCTAGACCTTGACGGCGCCAGCCGTATGGACATCCAGGTATATGATATTTTGCTACACCAGTTTTATGCTTTCAAGTCCAGCTAAGGTTAAGCCACACAAACTTCCATTAGTACTTGAATTTTTGTTTGTAAAACTTTGGATTAACAATCTCAAACAATGCTCATACTTCTTATATTCACTTGCAATTCTAAATATATGTGTGTGTTTTCTCTATGCTGTACTACTAAACTATTTGTGTTAAACAAAACACGACATCTGCACATATGTTCTCAAATTGGATCATATTTGAAGGTTTTAAGTATCAGTCCAAATTCCAGTCATGAATCGCCTAGGAGTTAAGCATCAAGTCTCAACCCAACCCTTTTTCATGGCTTCTCTGACTAAGTGATGGTCCACCTTTTATTGATTAGTGTAATTACTGAAGTGCTTAGATTATCGGTTAGTGGAAATCATGTGGTTTTGCCTCACTTTCTTTCTCATTTTAGATCCCGCCTTAACCATACAAAGTAGTTTGACGCCTGACAAATAGGCTGAGCCTATAAATTTGACTGTGAAAAATAAACTGAGCTTATAAGTTTGACCGCCATGTTATCAACTTTCTTTCGACTACAACCATCTCTCTCCATTCTGGCCGCATTCACTTTTATTCATACAACCTGCTTCTGCTGTTGTATTGTACTACAAAGCATGAAGTTGTGTAAGTTGTACGATACCATGTATACACACGTACATTTTCTTACTATGGTTAATCCAATTCCAATGTATATGTGTAGCTTTGTGCTTTGCTTCCTGTCTATCTATAGCTTATGAGTTGAGACAATTCCAAGTGTGATCAAATAGCTTGTGTATGTGCCTGTGTAGCTCAACGATCTTTCAAAATGGTTATTCATGTCTGGTTGCGTCTGGCGGGCAACGCGCGGCAAGTCGTGCCACCTATAATTGAAGCATCGTTCATGGTCAGGCTAGAACTACATAATATTGTTGCTCGAACTGCAGCCAGCAGGTGCTTTTCTTCTCCTCCTCAAGCTTCGGCAAGAATATACTACACATATATGGTAGCTGAGAAAGCATGACATGCCATAATTTGTTGTCCTTTTGTATCTTCATACACTGTATCTTCCTTTTTCATGACCCAAAAATAGCTGGGAAAGAATGACATCCATAATTTGTTTTCCATCCTAGGCTCATTTGCCGGCCTGTTATTATTCTTTTTTGTCCTTAATAAACTGTATCCTTTCTTTAGTATTCTCCTTTGCTTATTCAGGTAACTGCTGAGGATGTTTAAAAAAGACATCACCAATAGCAGAGCACTCTATTGCTGCAATTACATGCAGGTACAAAATTGATGCCCACTTTGGGATCTCCCTTGTGGCCTTTCCTACAATCATAAGAGCTACCAAGAGACGCAATTGCTTTTAGTTATCCCCTTCAGAATACTAATTATTGATGTAATGTAGAAGGTAAAAGGGAATAAAATGATCTCTTTGAAATACTTCAGAATACATGCTTCAGAGCACTAATTATAGCTATAATGTCTCTCTTTGCTTTGCTAGAATATCTCTTCAAATTTAAGAGGAGCTTGGTACTATTTTTTCTGATGGACTTTCTTTATGAGGATCAAAAGATTTGTCTCTGATGGCTTTTCTTACAAGTTCCCAGCCATTTTGTCACCCTCCTCTCCTATCATTAAAAATAGGACAGAGTTTCGCGATCAGCAACCTGAGGCGCCACTGACAGTATTATCAGCTGCCATTCAGCGGCCAATGATGCACAATGGCACAAGTGACATCATCTTCGATTTTTTCTTCTGTTCATTGCCATAAAAAATTAGCAGGCTGCATTTGAGCTTGTAATATTCATTTGATGTTTCAACTAATGGGTTTTATACAATGTATTGTTGGAGATTGGATTGCAAAAACATGAGAAAATAACTTCTGACTGGATGACAACAATGTCGACCTTTTTGGAGAGAAAATTGAACCGGATTAGGCGGCAGCTGAAGAGCATGCTGCGAAAGTGAAGGGTTCTGGCAAGAAGAAAGAATGTATGTTATCTTACATTCTTTCTATTTTGAAGATTGCCTTGAGTGTGAAAGATACTGAGCATGGACCTATGTTCTTATTAATAGCTCTTGCTGCCTGTAGTACCATATAGATAGAAAATAGCTATCATTTCTAATGAAATGATAAGATTTCTTGATCTTCAATAATGATGTGTACATAAATAGTACTAAACTCGATGCTGCCTTATGATAATCTCATGGTGATGTTGAACTCATTGCTTCTATCACATGTGAATGTTTCTTCTTACTTTTATTTTGTTATATACTGTTTGAGTAAGTATGTTAAACCTGAATTAGTACTAACTTGAGCATTACCTGCATAACCACAATGATGGGACCGGCATCCTCGCGCCAAGGCGCGTTACCGATCTAGTGTTTGTGAAGAATAGGAAAATATCTGCATGTCCATGATGCACCACAAACATTAACCTAGATCCAGTTTCCAAGTTGCACTCCTTCAGTATTCGCCTCCACAATTAAATAGGATGCATCAATCTGGTACAGTTGAGTAGGTGTCGTCGAAATTGGTCTTTTATCATGGAAGATAAGTGTCATATCACCATGCGCATCCATCATCTTAGGCACGACACATCTTGGGAGCTTCTATTGCAAGAACACAATAATCGAGAAGCATTAACGTGCGCGTATGGAGCGCCCTCTCACAATAGCCATGCGTGCAGCAGGAACGGCAAACAGGAAAAGGGTGCAGTCTACAATGATGTTGGTGGCCTGGCATATTTGGCTGGAGAGGAATGCAAGAACCTTCAGAGATCGCTAGCGTCAGAGTGCTGAAATCCTTGCAGCAATCAGGCAAGACATGGATTCCTGGAGGCTTGCCGGAGCCAAATGCCTGGAAACACCACTTGGTGACCCAGGCTGATCTCTGTTCAATTTTTAGGTAAATGGCGACCCCTCTAGTGGCGCCAACTCTGTAACCCCCACCATGATCACTTGATCATGATTTTTTTTTCCGCACGCTCCCTGCTTAATCAATAAAAAGCCAGCAGTGATGGATCTTTCAAAAAAACAATAGCCACGTCGAATTTACTGTGCCGAAGAGAAAAAGGTAAAAAACGCGTCGACCCATCGATTCTTGCTCTCGCACGCAAGCCTCCCCTCGTCGCCTCTCCTCTTACGATCTCTCTCCCCCCGCGACTCCTCGCCGCCGCCGCCACCACCCATGTGCCGTCCGATTCCGGCGAGTCCCGGCGGTGGGTGACACACCATCGACCTCCCCTGGCCCCATTCCTTGGTCCCATCCGTCCAAATCCGTCGCTATAGGCCTTCTGCCCTCGCTCCTGACCCTTGGCCATGGCTAGGGTCTCGCGCGCGGCGTCACCTTCGTCGTCGGCGAGGCTCTGGCGGGTTCCGGCGGCTCGTCTCAACGCGTGGCTCCGCCTCATGGAGCGCTGCAGCGCGGACGAGAAGGTGGAGGGCGGCGGTCGCCGTGGCGAAGGAGGGGCGGCGCTGCCACAGAGGAGAGCGACGAGGGTTGCGGCGTCGCTGCAGATGATGAAGAGGAGAGCCACTGCACCACGCGATTCCACGTGATCCTCTCATCTTCAGGCTGAACATCCTCTGTAGCATCCACTGAAATTTTCTATAGTGAGTCCCCTGTTGTTTCATCTTCAGAACATCCTCTGAAATTTTACTTTGGCTGATGATGTTCTTACTCCCTTATGAGATCAACTGTACAATTGCTCTAAAATATTGCTTGACTGCTTGTTTTTATCTTAATAAAAGTATAGATTCTATTCTGGCAAACTGTCCACTGTATTTTTTGATAGTTAAATCTTCTGTATTCATTGGACAGAAGGGCTACATCATCAAACACATTAACCTACGCGTAAGGGGCGCCCTCTCGCAATAGCCACGTCGAATTTACTGTGCTGAAGGCGACAAAGTTAAAAACGCGTCGACCCATCGATCATTGCTCTCGCATGCAAGCCTCCCCTCATCTCCTTATTTCAATTGCATTTCAGTTGATGCACAATATGTGATGCTTTAGACGACACTACAGCGAACTATTTCATTTGTTATGCCCCTTATTGTATTTCAGGCTCAGACAACTAAAAGAGGAAGTTCTTGCAAAAAAGAAAACTAGAAGAGGAAGTTGCTATGGTTGGTGTGGCTGAGAAACTACGGCATAAAAGAGCAGAAGTGGCCTGAGTCTTCATGTTCTTTGCAGGTATAAGCCCTTCAGGCAAATTAAGCAGCTTTTCATGTTAGAATAGGGTGTTGCTTCATGCAACTGCGCCGCCGTTTAGTGTTTACAGATCACAAACTAAGCAAAATCTGGATGTTCTTTCGATTATAACTTTATTACTAAAGTTCTCTTATTTTAGTTTGTTGCACTGCATGATATACTGAGCATACTTCTTACTATTTGATTTAAATATATGGATAAAATGGCACCATTTGTTCTGGGGTGGGGTCAGAAGAGTTCTCAGCAGCATATGTACTTTGTGAAGTCCATATGCTGCGAACTAATGCTGCAAAAGTTATCCTTTCTCTCTAGAAGTATCTAACTTACATGGCGTGCTTGCAATGGTCATGATTTAGGATGACCTTGTGTTCAGGTTGAAGTAAATAATGTTCTCATATCATTCTTTCACAGATATTTGTGTAGTTCTCTAGCTTACAATTTATAACAAATAAACTAGGATCCTTTCTTATTTTTTTCCTCAAAGAGGCATACCCGACCGCAGTGAGGAAGGAGGGCTTCGGTCGGCTATTCGGCGGCCTCCCCTACCACTCAAGGTGAAGCCACCTCCTCCCTCTCTCTTTACTACCTTTTTTCTGCCTTTCACTGCTGACGGTCTCTCCCCTGTTCGCTCCAGTAAGAAATGATCCTTTTTCTGGGAGGGCAGCAGATCTAGAAACAAGGATTTATTTTGCAAACAAATCGATGGGCAATGCATTGTGTACAACATCGGGCAGGAAGCAGACCCATAAATTTACGCTTTTTATTATTTTCTGTTTTAATGAAACCCTATTAGATAAATGTGAAGTTGAAATCCTGCAGCTTATGATGAATGGGGATCAGGTGTTAGTTTGGTTGTCAGATCATTTGCATGATGTCAACTTATTATATTATGCTTATTATAGGCGACGTATCAAGTATTAGGCGTAGTAGTAAAAGCAGAAGAAATAATCTCTCAGGTTACAAGAAAGTTAGTTTTTCAGGTGTGCATGCTGATGTGAGGTTTATATACAGAGTGAAAAGGAAGTGTTGATAAAATCCATTCATTCATTGGCCTGCATGCATCACTTATTCAAGTGTCACATGGGAGCTCAGCCCATTTTTGAAAGGAAATTGATCTGGTTGCACTACAATAAATAGTTAACACCTTCATTGAGGTGCCTGGCAGCGTACTGCATGAATTAGTGCAATTTTGTAAATTTACTTCTGGAATTGCCGAACAACCTCAAGGTTGGCTACACAATATATTTTTTTAGTGTAAATGTGATTAATTTCCAAACACTTCAGCAAAAAAATCCAGCATCGAGAAAAGTGTTACCATTACTAAATTAGGCCCTTTTGGATAAATACGAACTTAGCTAGACAGACTCATATAAAGTAATGTTTTTTTATTGTTGCCCCATAGATTCTTGGTAATCAATTCAGGATGATATAATTTTATAGCTTGGCGTCAGGAATTTATAGTTCAGATTAAATTCCTGACGTATAAATGTATAAAACCATGTTATATAATTCCACAGTATTAGATGCTCAATATTGTTCTTGCCATGATGTATATTAAATGTGGTTGTGTTTTTATCCTTCCCATTTTCAGATCAGGTTCTGGTTGATGTGTAGAGCTATTTCCATCCCAACAAATGTCTCTCAGAGATCTATCTGCCTACCATGATTTGAGTGCTGAACTATTATCCGGGTTCCTTGCAGAAAAAATCAATGATATGATTGTTCATGTTAAATGGTCTTGCCTTTCTTCTTCTTATTTCACTGTACATCCTGATCTAACACTATCTGGATATAATATGTGCTTGTTGCTTGACTGGCACTTTACTTTTCTATGCGGAAGGTACATTACAGAAGATGATAGGATACTTTCAATTCTGCATTAGCATGACAATATCCATGATGTAAGCAGCTTTCATTCATAAGCATCAATCTGAATAATAATAATTCAGAAATTGTTTTGATTTTGATATGTTCCTGATGCTTGTGGTTGGTTTGCCCCCATTGTAGCGCTGACATGATCCTATCATACATCGAGTAGCTTTTGGTTGGATGGTAAACTGAGTGGACAAAAATGACCTTGTTTTTTATTTTGTCAAATGATAATTTAATGAGCTTATGATTCCTAAAATGAATAGTATGGTATTTTCATCATTAAAATCCAGGCAACTATTGAACTCCCTGGAAAGGGGTGTGTGTGTGCATTGGGGCTAGAGGCACTGCTTGGGACCCAGTTGTAAGTGGGTGGTCCATTTGTGGAGAGTTGTTGTGCCCTGTTGGATGTGTTGCTATGTGGTTAATTATTGCCTATGTGGTTGGTCGTGTGAATTTTCTATTAGACTTGCATCGTATGTGAATTAACACCGCCTTTCCCCTCATGTATAAACCTTTCTTCTAACAAAAGAAAATGATGGCACCATGACAAGGAAAAATATCTAGAGCCCACAACCCAGTGACCAGTTGAGATAGGACTACTTAAGAAATGGAGTAAGGAGATTAACCTCGCCACTTCTTGATTCTTCCCTCTTTCCAGTGCCCTGTTCCCAGAACTTATCGTCTTTGCTTGTGCAGATTTTGATTATGTACGCCTACAAGGTATTTGCTGAAAATCCCAGAGGGCTGGCAGGGAAGGAGTGGTCTCTATAAGCCATGTGATTCCATTCTTCAAAAAATTAGTACCAGCAATCATAGCAAGATGATTTTGAGATTAATAAGAATCCATGAGATGAATAAAAGTATGAAGAAACAAGGAATTCTGTCACAGGAGAAACTGTGGTACACCACTTCAACACGGCACAAGAGGCAGATCAGGGCATCTTCAAGGATAAGGAAACATCTGCAGACCTGAAGGTGGTTGGGAACTTGGGATGTCCTTGCTATTGGAGTGGTTCGCCGAAAATTATCGGCAGTTTGGTTGCACATTGGAGCTTATCACAAACAATACACAGGAAGGATCTCAGTGTTGTACGGGCTATGGTGGGATAGGAGGGATCCTGCACACCGGGTTGAGGTGAACGCTTATGAAGACACACTTGATGAGAAGTATGATGAAGACTTTGAAGACCAGTCAGCTGAAAATCCAGTGAATTCAGTACAGGAGGAGCCTGTCCTAGCTCGGAACCGGAACGCGCCGTAGCAGGAGGCTGAGGCATCTACAAGCTCAGCGAGGAAAGTTTAAGGTTTGTACTAAATTGTGGCAGCGCTTCTCTTATAAACAAATGATCATGTGGTAACATTCGATTCGATTTTCTTATTTTAGGAAGACGACGAGAAGATTTGAGAAATGATGATATATAGCATGCTGCTGCTGCTGCATAAGTGAAGTCCTCTCAGCGTGATTGGGAGGAAGACTGTATTGCTGATCTCCATCAGAAGACTATCCTATTTAGTACTGTCATTATTAATAAGAGGAATCATAGTTATAAGTTACTATTAAGTGTCTCTTGTGTGATCTCGAATTTGTGTGTTAAGTTTGTGCTTTATTACTGTTGCTGCAGCTGCGTCTGCAATTCTGCATCTGCTTATCTGAACCGAAGTTGTGATGCTGCCCTATATTTATTTGAAAATAAAATCTATTGTGCGTCTGTTGATCTGATATGGCAATATTCCTGTTCAGTTGGCCTTGCATTTTATTTATTTGCTACTGTAGTTTTTTTTTGTGAGACATTTTCCTTAGAAAAAATATATGAAATTGTGTGTATTTTGTTTGATCGTGAGGTTATTTTAAGGTTTGCTTATGTTCTTTTTGAAGGAAGTAAATTGCAAAAAACTACCACAATTGGGGACCCTAATTCAGAAAACTACCACCTTTCGATTTTTTTTCAAATAACCACCACCATTCTGCTGACAGTTTTCAAAAAACACTGATAGGTCACTAAACACATGTTAACAACGTTTCTGGCAGATGGGTGCCGATGTAAGTGATGATGTGGCACTGAAATCTCACGGTGTTTGGCCTGTACAGTAAGCTGCACATGGGACCCGCACGTCAGCCTCTATACTTCCTCCTCCACAAGCGTTGACAGGGGGAAATAATCACACCTGCATCTGACCGGCGCACCACCGGATTCAGCCGCCGGCCGGCTCGCGAGCCTCCGCCTCCGTGATCTCCCTCCACCTTGTCTATCTATGCTCCTGCACGCGAGCCGCATCAGCGACCATGCCCAGGCACGGGGGCGCGAGCAGCAGCGGCGGCATCGACCAGGCACGGGGGCGCGAGCAGCCACGCAAGGGCACGAGCAAGTGCAGCGGCCACGGCTACGCACGGGGGCGCGAGCAGCAGCAGCAGCAGCCACGCACGGGGGCACGAGCTGCAGCACCGGCCGCGCCCATGCGCGCGAGCAGCAGCACCGGCCTCGGGACGGGCCGCGAGCAGCAGCACCGGCCGCGCCCGGGCACGCGACCATCAGCACCGGCCACGCGACGGGCCGCGAGCAGCAGCACTAGCCGTGCCCGGGCACGCGACCATCAGCAGCGGCCACGCAAGGCGGCTCGAGCTACCGCCTGCTACAGAGTACGGGCACGCCGCAGCGATGGCAGGAACGCGAACTCTGCCCAGCGTCCCGACTACCCCGTGGGCGCCCTGGTCCGGCGCCGAGATCCCTCATGAGGGCCATCTCCTTCCCCCCTATTTCGCCGTTGCCCGCGACCTCCCGAGCACCATGGCCGAGAGCACGAGCTCTTGGTCCGCCCCGCGCCCCGACTACCCCATGAGCGCCTGGTCCGGCGCCGCCTCTCTGCCTGCGGCCGCGCTACCTCGCACTCAAGTCACTCGCAGCCCATTCCTACACTGCCACTAGCGAGCTAGGCAGCCGACGGGATGCCCTCTAGGTGTTTGAGGAAATTACTCAACAGGACCTAACGTCCGTCTCCTCACTCTGTTTGGCATATGCCAGGTTGACCTGACAATAGGATCTACCCGTCAGATTCGTTGTCAAACGGCTCTAATCAATCGATCAGTGTTTTCTGAAAACTGTCAGCACAATCGTGGCGGTTATTTGAAAAAAAATCGAAAGGTGATGGTTTTTTGAATTAGGGTCCCCAATTGTGGTGGTTTTTTGCAATTTACTCCTTTGAAGGTTTGCTTATGTTCTCTTTGATCCTTCCCGAATGCGAATAAGAAAAGAAAGTTGAAACATGTTCACTAATATGTGTGCTTTGCAGGCTTTGTTTCCATGTAGGGATGTATTTGAGTGTACACTTACCTGACTTTATATAGTGTGTCATCTTTTGTTTATGGCTAGAACTGCTGTATCAAATGTGCAAATGGCACCAACATCATACAGTGGGCCATGCCTGATAGCTATTGCTGTCATTTCCCCTCCTGAAATCATCCTTTTCCTATATGTAGGAGGTTCAGTAAGGTTGCTCACCAATGAGCTGGGAGTATTTTTGTCCTGAGTACTTGCATGATTGAAGAAGAAATCAGGTATTGCTAAATGTGCTATTGCAGATCAAAGGTGAACTCAAACGATTTTCTTACTTCAATCTCAGGTGAGGACTCTTGTTCACTAAAATTCATTTTTATGTAATTATTTTATTGATCCATGACATCGGCCATCCTCTGTTTCCCTTCCGCTCCTCTCGTCGATGACCATGAGTAGGCAAAGGAGATGAAGCGCACGCGCAGTGCCAACGCCGCCGCCGCCGCCGCCGGATTTTCTCTCGAGTCAGGGGAGGTGTTTGGGGGATCGACTAGGAAGGATCGAACGGCAGCTGGAGAAGACCTGCACAAGGGTGCCACCAGTCATTATGTTCTAGACCAAATAGATCGTAATGCGATCGAGTTGGAGAGGTGGATTCAGACAACAGATTCCTTCACAAATTCAAAGGCAGAACTCAAAAAAGAAAGGGCAAGGAAATGAAGGACGCAGGACTACTAGAGGCAAAGACAGACAGACGCGGCCGGAGCACTATGACGGCTTCGATGGGCGTGGAGGAGTGCACGAAGACGCTGCGGAGCACTGCTGAGGAGCTTGTCAGCAGGAGTAGCTGCTCCCGCTGCTGCATCACAACCGCATCCTGATCTGCTTCGACAGGTTCAAGCCCTCCGTCACCGGCCGTGTGCACATCTGGAAGGTCAATAATAATTCTCCGACTCTTAACTTCCCAGCCGCCAAGTTGCTCTTGCACCACATGCTCTTGCCGCAAATTCCTAGGATTGTACGTACGTTGTATGTTTCAGAATGACTGACACACGTCCTCGCCTTCTCCTCTTTTGTTTCTACCGAATTCTAAGGGTGTTGGAAAGGTGATCAGTGTGAACAAGATGGTCAGGGCCGGATGCAAAGTGAAGATCCTAATAGTGGACTAGAGGCCTGGGCTGAAGGACTCCGCAAGATCAAGGAGCGGCTGGACCACGACAAGGACGTCGGCGGTGGCTTCTCCGCCATGTGGGATTATTGTTTGACCTTTCACAGTTACTTCAGGTGTCCATAACATCAAGCATAATTTTGGTGCTTCTTAACCTTTTGCATTCTATTCTAATCCTATGACAGAAGTTTTCTTAATACTTTTAGTTATGAATTTTGTTTTGTGATCTTCTTCCTGATTCGATGTGATTAGCATAATACTAAATTTGTTGGCTACTAATTGATACTTCTGTGTGATACCTTTAGTGTGTGCTGACCGGATTAATCTAAAGTACCAAGATTTGCTTGTTCATTATTTTCATTCAAGCTAATCGAATGTTCATTATTTTGTGTCAATACTGTACAATAGAGAGCTGTCCATGACATGTATGGGAGCAAGGGAACCGGAGGTACTAGATGTAGGCACTAATTGTATTTAGAGTTCGGCTGCAACAATCAAATCTTTTAGGATGGTACTAATTAATGTCTTGATTATTTTTTATTCCAGTCAACATCAGGTACAACCTTGACTAGGAGATACCATGAACATATCTTAGTCAAATAATTTATGAGCGACTTGTACTGTTTACTTGATCTTTGGTTCAGAAAATAGAATCTAGCTTCAGTCAAGTTAACCATCAATTTGTTTCAGGGTTAGTATCTATAATTATCCCATGTTAAAAGAAAATTGGTACTATGAATTAAGTGACACCATGAAATAATCTGGATCAATATAAGAAAGAAGAATTACAAGTTTGTTAAAGAATGGGGGATTAGAAGTACAAAAGTAGTAAATCAATGATGGCTTGCTCATGTTGGTTATAATGTAATCGATTCCATTGTGTGAGACAACAACCAAGAGCAGTTTATTTTATCATTCTAAAATAGTATCACTTACACCAAACGTCATTTTAGTAGCATGTTCATGTCAGAATCTAAGAGTGTTAGGAACATAGGGAGGAGATGGCAATTATGGACATTGGAGAGGAATAAATTTGATCACATATTCTATATAGGGTCTTTTGTAGATGCATGTTAGCTGCAGAAGCACATCCTTGTATGACGAAAATTCTCTTAGTACCAACATGAATATGATAGTTCGGTGCAAGACGGTGTTGATCGACGGTGGTGGTCGTGGTCGAGGCAGCGGGAGGCGACTGCGATGACTGATATGGTTACCAGCATATAAAAGGTAAGCGACGCCGCTGTTGGGTCTCTCTCGTCTCCTCCTGATATGGTTCATGCACTATTTGGTGCTTGCCTTGTTTGCTTGTCATGGAAATTTGTTTGTTGGATAGACAAAATAATGTGTACATGTCATCGCAATAATCATGGGTATGTATTTGTATAAACTGTCAACTGCAAATGGTTTGGTTCCTTTGAAAAGGACTGAAAATATCTTGCTAGATAGTAAGGTGGACTATCAATGTTTTCAATTAGATGGGCATATTTATCTGATGGAGATCAATGACATCAAGGACACACAGGCAGCTGCGAAGCATCTCATGGATCAGCCGGTGAACAGAAGGAGCAAAGACGGCATTTCCTGCATCGTCGTAAACATTCGTTGCTAGCAGAGGCTTCAACCTGTGAATAGGAGGTGCAAAGATGAATCTCCTCCGTCATCATAAACTTCCAAAATTTGTAGTGGAACTTTTTACTAACATGTCATGTTTATGTGTTACCAAGATTGCAAAAAAACAATTGAAATGGGGACTGCCAACCTGGCACCGCCCCAACTTTTTCTCAGGAGGCGCCACAAGGTGGCGCCCCAACCCCTAGTAACATAGTAAGCACCGGAAATCCGTTGATGCTCCCGGGAGTGCGCGCTCCTGGACGTGAAAAAAACATTTCAAAACGTGAAAAAATTCCAAACAAAAATTTGGCGCATACATCTCGATATTATATGTGTGCACGTCAAGTTTCGGATAAAACAGTCATTTTTAGTGGCTTGTGTAAAAAAGCCAAAATGATGTCTTGTGAAAAGCATTTTTAACACCGGATTTTGTCTTTTTCACGCGCGACATATATGAGTTGTCGGTTTTTCACGAAACGACTTTGTGAGCATGTACAATATCGAGATGTGCGCGCCAAGTTTTTGTTTAGATTTTTTTGACATTTTAAAATATGTTTAAAACACATTTTAAAAATCAAGAGCGCTCCCATGTGCCAAAACGCCACTCTCGCTACTATTTTTAATTCACAAAGAATGTATGAAAAATATGAAACTGAATACAATTCTTACCATGTATTTGTTATGAATGTTGGCCTTGTTCAAGGCATGCACTAGTGGCATGTATGGTGCATCATTTCGTCTGGCATTATAAGTGTCCTTAAGACACTCAATATCATCAACAAAGGAGAAGAGGTACATTTTATCCTCCCAGGTAAGTGCGGTCTCGATAGTATAGTAAGTGTTGTATACAATCTTCCAAGTTGTTCGGTTCTCAGAAGTAAGCTGTCCAATAATATGTAAGCAAGATTAGTTAATTATAAATGATAATGTATTTTGACTGATATACAAGTTAATTACCAGGTATGTTTAAGAGACATACACGGAGGAAGGATTGAAATGTTGTCCAAATCCACACAGATGTCAAGATCAGAATCAGAATATTTGCTAATATCAAAGTGGAGTACATCCCTTCCTCAAATTTGTAAGCTTTGGCAGATGCCCTCCAATTAGAACACTCAAAATAAGTACACTCTTTTTCGATATGAATCGTAGACTTGAAATAAAAAATCCCTCTTTAGTCTTGAGGTAGGCAATGGTCCTAGTTTCCTAATCCATGGAGACCTTCAACTTTTTTAAGAAGTCAGGCCTTGCAAGATATGGGATGCAGTAAAGTCGTAATAAAGAAAGAACAAAAATTACCATTATTAAGAAAAAATCCTTAATACATGCTTATGAATAAATTATGTGCAATAATTCTTAAAACATATATACCGTCATCCATTTGTTTCCCTGCAAAAGCGTGAGGTAAAAGCAATTGGTGTGCAATCCAACATTGGCGCACAAACCCCTCGTGTTGAAATAGTTGGGGCACTCTGTTTGTTGCGTTGAAATTGACAAATAAGAATAACAAATTACGAGTCGACAAAAAAATCGACATGGCCTTTCCTAAAACGTTGACATATTGAGTGTCAGAATTTGACGAAACGGAAATGGATCAAGGTTTCGTCAAAATGTTGGCACTCATTTTCAATCTCTGGAAATTTTGAAGACATGCACATCCTCGATGGACATTCTGACTAACATTTGTCACCTAGTAGTTGTTGTGTAAAGCCTAAACAACAAGCTATAGGGCAGACACAACATACTATGTAAATGTTAAACACTTGTATGATAGTATTACATTTTGTTGCTACAAGGGTACATGGCATGGAATACCTATAGGCTCACCTACCAGAATATCATTTAGCAAAATTGGTTAAAAATCATGCTACTACTATCTTTAAAACATAATCATGCAAAAGATGAAAAATATGGGTCAAGGATGGTCATGCGCTACTTGCGTGTAGCTGATGTAGTTGAAGGTATGTTCCTCGTCTACTCTTCTTATCAATGTTATAATCTGATGATAAAAAGAATAATCCTAATAAACACCAACTTCAAATAAAATCCAATAAAAGATGAAAAAGAACAATATCCAATATTATTGTTAGAAAAATACTAAGGACATGTTCGTAATTAGGTTTGAGGCATGGCTAACTTGGTTGAATTCCCAATCGGAGTGAACAAAGTTTTAGGTACAGTGTGCCAAGAATAATCATCAAATAAGTTCAAAACTAAAATGAATCAAAGTGGTAGGGTTTTGAGAGACTTTTTAAGTCATGGATAAGAAGATGCTTCAGTTCCCACTTGGATTTGAACCTATACGAGAGATATGCCAAACAACTAATTCACAAAACCTTGGATTTGACAATGGAATTTGATGCACGGAAGGTGGGCGGCTGCGGGATGAAGGTGGCGGTGAAGCAACGACCACAATGGAATGTAGCGCATGCACGAGTTCCACAAACACGACCCCCACCTCGTCATGCCCATCGGCTACTGTGCCGACGTCGACTTGTGTAACACCCCAAAAATTAGAGCTTTTTGATTTTTGTGTTGTTATTAACTTTTGACAGTCTTCCAAACATTTTCTTCTAAACTTTGTAATAAAAGTTCACCTCGCCCTTGCTTACACCTGGATCACAGCACAACCAAGACCTGCCCATCTCAATTCCTAGTTATCTAGAATTTGAAACCCTAGCTCTGAATTAACACAAAGGAAACTTCACTTTCTTTGTTGATCTAGTCTACCCCAATATTCGAAGAGCCTCCCAAATCCATATGGATCAAGGGAGTGACACAATATTGCCATGGCAAAAGCAATATTTCTCTTCCAGAGACAATTACAGTTTCTGCCACTTTTGGGGAAATAAATCCAAGGAATACTTAGGCACCTCAACAATTTTTAATTTTAATTGTAGGTTATCATTGTGCCTATAGTATACATGGGAAAAAGATTGGCTCAATGAGGGCAAGGCAAAGTCTTGCATTAATTGGTAAAGCCCGTATGCCCTAGGTTGCTATTGTGAAGGAACTACCATTTTGGTAGCTCTGAAAATTCTCAAATAATTTGGCAGCACCTAGTAGTCACACATGAACAAAATACACCACAAACTTGGTCGTTCACAGCCACACAAAATCACAAGGCAAGGTGGAAAGTTTTTGCCCTAATTGCAAGGTTGTGAAAGAAGTGTTAGCTAGGAAAGTCTCGTGTAGAGTGTCTTGGAGGAGATAGTCACCTTAGCATGCAAACACTCTCTGCAAAGATTTGCAACTTGCCTCACAAACACCTTGCTCTCCAATTTAAAATATAAAGGAATCCAGCAATGTGTCATCTTAGGACAAGTCAAAGCACACACACACACACACACACACACACACACACACACACACACACGCACGCACGCACGCACGCACGCACGCACGCACGCACGCACGCACACGCACACGCACACACGCACACACGCACACGCATACGCACACACACACACACATGCGAGAATATCTTATTGAGATCAAGATTCGGTGGGAACCAGTGAAAACCATGTGAAAACAATATTTTGAAGTTGCAAAAAAAAATCTCAAAGTCATTTTCGCCCGATTTTTCGTAATAAGCTAGACAACTCTCTTATTCTAAATGAATAGACATATCTCCTATTGGTTTCTCAAAAAAAAGAAAAAATAAATGCAACTAGATATGCACTATTTATCTTTCTTGGCTCGAATAATCTCTACACTTATGTACATTTCCCGTTGATCCCTCTCAACCCCTTGGTCAGGATCTCCTTTTAATTATTTTTGTGAATGCAGATCGCGACCTGCTATCAAAGATAGGTCGTGGATGAGGAAATGGCTAGTCTGGGGTTTAGGATTTGCTAGCAATAGTTGATGTTGCTAGCGCTTCCTTATTGTCGACGCCAAAGCAGTTGCCAAAAGGCCCAAACTTCCTTTAGCTTTGTGATGGTGCGGTTCATCTTAGATGAATGGAAACCATTGCTTAGGGGGGTGTTTTATCGAGTAGGCATGGATGGTTGTGTAACCTGAGGATGCTAGGAAACACCAGTATGTTTTTTTTTCATGTTCCTTATATCGATGATAGACCTAAAAACAATATTGATGGACATGAAGGATGGTGTGTTCATAGAGATCAACAAGAGGGGAGATGTCAAAGTGATAGGGCTTATAGCTAGGGAAAAAAATAGACATGCCTAATAATCCGGCAGGCAAGCACCACGAGGGAGTGTCACTGATCTCTACACACACCCCATTACCCATGTTCATCAATTGTTGTTTCTAGGGGTATGGAGATAATACTATTTGCTGTTTTCTAGCATCCTCAACTTACACAAACCCATCCATCCCTACTTCACTTGACACACCCCTAAGCTGTGGATTCCATTCATCGAGGTGGACTAAACTTTATTGGCATCGAAGGAAGTCTGAAATAGCAACAATAATTGCAATGCTATGTTTTCTCAATATTCCTTAATGTATTACCGAAAAATGTTTATGCCCCGCTTTATTAATGTATTTATCATCTTCATTGGTGATTTAGGAGTTTACTCCCTCTTTGGCATTGAAGGATTCTTTTCCCAAAGTCAAAAGAAAAGCTAATTCTTGCACAACAATATTTTAAAAAAAACTGTGCTGCCAAACTTCATTTCTTTTTGAGGGGTACAAACTTCATTTTTGTTGAAAAATATATTTTTTAGTTCTGTTGAAAAATATATATTCTCCCCAAAACCACCACTCGCGAAACCGATATGCCCAATTCCTACCGCGGAAGTGTTTTGTGCCGGAAGTTTTCGGCCCAAAACAAAGAGAGCGTTAGAGCATCTCCAACAGGCGCCCAACGCGGCGCGCGTAAAAAACAGCTTTAGCGCGCGCCCATCACCTGGTTTGGCGCGGCGCGCTGCGCCCGCTCCAGCAGCCGCGCTAAAATGCAGCGCGCGCGCGCCGCTCCAGCAGCGCGCAAAAAATGCAGCGCGCACACAACATTTTTTTTAATTTTCAAACGCATAGATAAAATAAAAACTAGATAGATTGCATAAATAAAAAACGATACAAAGGTATTTTACATCGGTGCAACTATATAGATAGTTCGAAAGCATAGATAAACTATGTCGCAACTAGATAGAAACTACTCTAAGTCGCTATCATCATCACCATTATCATCCTCGGCGGTGTCGTCCAAGGTGTCTAGCCAGATGTCCAGCCACCGATCATTGTTCGGCGTGAAGAACGACTGCCCACCTGCTGCAACGATGTCGGACTGCGCATTCGCCAACGCCTTCCGCTGACGCCTTTCCAACCGCGTCTCGCGGTGCCTTCGCGTGTCCTCCTCGCGGCGCCTTGCCCAGTAGGCCTGCTCGTAGGCGACGTCCTCCGGGTGGCGCTGGCGCCACTCCGCCATGACCCGCTCGTCCTCCTGGGCGACGAGGAGGCGGCGTTGCCGCTCGGCGTGCTCCGCACGGTCTTCCTCCGTGTTCAGACGAGGCAGAGGGGCGAGGTTGAGCGCTTGCTGGAGCGTGTACACATCTTGAAAGTTCATCTGGCCGCGCGGCCGGCCTAGGCGCCACGCCGCCGCGTCGTACGCGCGGGCGGCCTCGCGCGCCGTCCCTTACGTGCCGAGACCGAACCGGAGTTCGCCAGAGCGTATCTCCGCGGTGTAGCAGCCGTTGGGGCGCAGGCGGACGCCGCGGTAGCCGGACGCTCCTCGGCGGCGCGGTGGCATGGCGGCGCGTCGGTGGCGGGGCGCTGGAGCGGCGCGTGGCAGAGAGGGAGAGGAAGAGGGGAAGAGGAAGTGTGGAGAAGCGCGTGGCGAAGCGGCGAAGCGGCGCGCAACTTTATAGGCGCGCGAAGCGGCGCGCCAAATCTTGTGCGCGCGCGCGCGTTTCGGCGCGCGCTTGTTTCCCGCGGCCGCTGGAGCGCGGCAAACCGCCCCGCGCGCGCTAAAAGCTGGATTTACCCCGCGCGCGTCGTTTGGGGCGTCTGTTGGAGATGCTCTTAACCGGAGGTCCGACGGAGTGGTGAGCCGTCGGCGGTAAACGGGAGGAATGGCGGCGGCGGTGTCCCATCTGGATCTGGACGGTGGCACGAAGCGGCGGCGGAAGGAGGAGGAAGTAGAAGCAGGCGCGGAGGCGGCAGAGGACCGCATCTCGGAGCTGCCGGAGGCGCTGCAGCTGCACATCCTCTGCCTGCTCCCGCTCAAATCCGCCATCCGCACCGGCGCGCTCTCCACCCGGTGGCGCTCCCTCTGGACGCACCGCTGGCCGGCGCCCTCCTCCCTCGACTTCCACCTCGGCACCCACGACTCCCCCCATCCGTTCCTCGAAACCCTGGAGCGGCGCGGGCGGCGGCGCCTCCAGCGGTTCGCCCTCTCCTTCCACATCGGCAAGCTCAAGGCCGAGCACTTCCGCCGCTGCCTCGACTACGCGGCCGCCTGCGCCATCGAGGACCTGCACGTCCACCTCTCAAACCGCGTCTTCAACATCTTCTTCGACTACCGGCTCCCGCTGGGGGACGCCCACCTCGCGCGCCTCTCGCTCCGCGCCGTGACCGTCGACCTCCCCGTGTCCTTCTCCGCCCACTCCCACCCCTTCTCCGCCCTCGAGGTCATCCACCTCCACTGCGTCCGCATCTCCGACCGCACGGTCAACCGCCTGGTCGCTGCGTGCCCCCTCCTCCACACCCTCGATCTGCGCTACTGCGAAAGCCTCCTCTCCGTCATCGTCACGGCGGCCGGGGCACACTTGAGGAGCCTAACCCTTGCAGAGTGTGGTTCGGAAGCCGAAGTATTTTTTGCCGGCGATGCGTCCAGCCTGCGCTCATTCCACTACAGCGGCGCCTACATTCCGGCCTGCAGCATCCCGGCCACCGCCAATCTTGCTGACCTTTACATCTGCTTCGGAGGACCTAACCGCTGGAGGCAATTGTCAGGACCTTATTGCGAGCTGCGCACAAACTGGCTTCAACTGCTAACCAATTTGTCTAACCTCACCGTGCTTACCCTCTGCAGCAGTGCCCTACGGGTTCGTCGCTCTCTGCATTTCATGCTATCCGGTTGATCCCAATACTCAGTTACTGTCTTACTGATAAACTTCTTCTTGCAGAGATTGTCTGCCAAAGCTCGTGCCAGGTTAGCTGCCACAGGCGCTGCACCATGCAAGTTGCTGAATTTGAGAGAGCTTCAGCTACTGATGTTCGCAATGGAGATCGATAACATAAACGACATTTACACTTTCCTTGTGGCCTGCTGTGGCCCTCGATTGGAGAGGTTATTTGTGCAGGTGAATAAATTGCCTTTGACTTTTGTTGGCCTGCTGTGGGCCTCGATTGGAGAGGTTATTTGTGCAGCTTCGACTTCGTATACAAGCTGTCAAAGAGATTGCCTTATGGCCTTGACAAATGCATTCAGTTAGTAGTCATTGTATTGTTGCTTGGTTTTGATGTGCTCACTTATTTTGAATGCTTACTACACCCTCTTGCAGCTTCCGACAAGTAGTTGTTAGTATAGGCCAGAGGATGAACCATCAGGATCAGAATCTGAGGAAAATGGGTCAGTGGAAGAGCTATCAGAGCAAGAAACAACGGAGGAAGATGAGCTAGAGGAAGAGCTGTCAGAGGGAGATGACCCAGAGGAAGAGCTGTTAGAGGGAGATGACCTAGAGGAAGCGCTGTCAGAGGGAATTGAACACGAGGAAGAGTTGTCAGAGGGAGAGTCACCTGAAGAAAATCAATCACAGAAACATGGGTCGAGGGAAGAGATATCTGATGGAGGGCAATCAGAGGAAGAGGCAATAGAGGATGGTGATGGCTTTGAGAACCTTCTGTTGGTCAACATGATGAATTTCAAGGGGCGCCACCATGAGATGCAGCTAGTAAGCCTTTTCTTGAAGATGTCTACTAGTCTCAACCAACTGATACTGTTTACTCCCAAGACTGATCACCCAGAATGGCTTCAGAAGGATCATATGAATAATTCACATATTCTTGAAAGAAAACTATCGCCTCTAAGAAAGGCCTCACCGAATGTTCAGATAGTACTCAGTGAACCTGATGATAGTGCAATCCAGCCGTTGCACGAGGCTTTTGTCAAGGTTTAATGATTTGTTTGTTGTGGAGTTATGACCAGATAATGCGAAATATCAGAAACTAGCAACTACTAGTATTAGGCAAGACAAAGAACAAGCTAATCTGCAAGGTAGGCAGGATGCTGTGTTCTGGAGTACGTCGTCTGGGCCTTATACTCCCTCCATCCGGAAAAGCTTGTCCCTCAAATGGATGTATCTAACACCAAGTTAGTGCTAGATACATCCATTTGAGGGACAAGTTTGGGACTAGTTTTTCCGGACGGAGGGAGTATTTTGCAGCTTAACTCCTTAAGACTCTTATAGAAAATATCATGACTGGGACTTGTTATGCCCTAGCTTTGACTTGTACCTCAATCAGTTGGTATGGCAACGAGTGTTGCAATTTTATTTTTCAGTTTTCCTTATTTATTATTGTCACTATTGCCATCTTCATTGGTGATTAAAAGTTCCTTTCCTGGCGCCAAGAGAATACCCAGGCATGAATCCTGGGAATTGTACCCAGTTTGACAGATCTTGGCTGAATTATGTACTGCTGATATGTTTAATCAGATGTTGACTTCTATGTCACTTGTCTGCAGCTGGATGAAGTCACTTTCTACATGTGCTCTACTGTTAAATCAGCTTACCTTCCGCTGGTGTAATCCTCAAACATATGACTACAATACAAGTTCTTTGTAGCATGTGGTGTATTGTAAATTCAGTTAAGCCTGTCAGTGGCATAACTCTCAGGGGGTTGCTGACAGCATCAAACAGTGTCATGTTTGCTTACCTATGTATGTGTCAGTTTTTTTCCCTAGTGTGTGCAGGATAGGCAGGATGCCAAGTACTATAATCGATGAAGGACGAATTATCATCGAGTATATACTATATTTTCTGGGCCTTAAATTCTGCACCTTAAACTCCTTAAGACCCTCAAAAGATCCTATGATCCAGTTTCTGAATCGACCTTGTTGGTGTTCGGTTTGAACAAACTGATCATAATTCAGTTCAACAGCTGGGCAAGAAAGCCTTATGAATATAATGTAGTAGGCTGAGACTTGCTGTGCTCAAGTAACTTTTTGTTTTCCTCAATCTTCATTTAGTACAGCATTACTGTAATCAGCTGCAACAGTTACAATGTTATCTTTTCCCACTTTTCCCTTGTTTATTGTCCAACCGTCTTTATTGCTGATTCAAGAGTTTAGTCCCTTTTAGGCATGATCATTAAGGGGTTCTTGTCCTGAAGTCAAGAGAAAACACCAAATCATGTAATATGGGAGCTCAACCAGCATGAATCCTGTAAACTGTACCGGCCAAATTCTATATATCTATTGTCAGATGCTGACTTGTCTGTTGTTTGGATGCAAAAGTTCTGAATATTTGTTCCTCTCTACATGTGCTGCACTGTAAATCCAGTGTGCCCTGCCATTCAACCGGTTAGGATGACCGTTAAAATTTGGTGAGATCTGATCATCATCAGAAACACATCGGGTATTGGTAAGATCCAAGAGCAAAGAGATACGTGGTTCCTTTCCTTGTACAGACCAATGCCGTTTTCCTATATTTGCCTCATCAATCACTTGGCAGCTCGCCTCAGATCAGAGGAACGACTGCATGACTGACCTTGCAAGCATATACTCTCGATTTACACATCATTCACGGATAATCAAGAGGGAATGAACAAAAATGGAGAATCTGAACCGGGTTCAGGAGAACAAAAATGGGTCCTCTAGTACTAGAAATCAGTTGGGTCCCCAGCACACGACGTGGTACGCCTTGTGCAGCTTCTCCTGCTCGGACCGCCTGGGCCGCGCAGCCCTGCCGACGGCCTTGGAGGAGGAGGAGGAGAGGGACGCCGGGACGGCGCGGCGGCCGGTGAGCACGGCGCGGTGGTAGAGCGAGCGGAGCGCGTAGTCCTAGCGATAGAGCCCCGCCTGGTCCTTGAGCACCTCCACGGCCGCCATGCTCGTCGCCACCACCAGCGACGCCCCCTTCTTGGTCGCCGACGAGCTCATCTCTGTCTTGTGCTTCCGATAGATGGGTCGATTTCTCGCGAGCTGAGGTTGTGCTGAACTCTGTAGGTTGAGTCGACGCAGTGTGCCACCGACGAGCAGCAGGGGCGAGGTGTTTATATACGCGCGCGTGGGGAATGGATTCAGCCAGCGTGGAGCGAGTAGGCACAGACCACACCCAGATTCCCAAAAACCGGGGGTTGGACCGGTGGGTTCGCTCGACAAAAGTGAGGCCTACGCACGGCGCCACCCACTAGTTTTCGGAGTTCCGGCTTGACGTCGTTCCTTGGTTCGGGGCTATCACGCCGGTCGCACCAGAGCGTAACGTGCGCTTTGCTCCGCCGTGAAACTAATTAAGTATATTTTTCTTCTACTATAAGGGTTATTATTATACCTGAAAGTGCGTTATATCGACTAGAGAGGGGGATGAATAGGCGATTTTTATGAAAGTCTTCAAAACGTGAAAGTTTCGAAGACAAACGATAAAAATAAACCTATTACCATGCAGCGGAAGGTAGAGTACACTAGGCAAACCATAGTCAAGTATTCAATGAAGTGAAAGCACAATGACTAATAGCAGCTAGATAGTAAGGATCAGGTAGGAAGATATTATGAAGCCGATCAGAACAAGCAGTCACTCAGTGAAGACAGAAGATAGTGCAATCATGCAATGACTTCACAAGGACCAACAGTTAGTAAAGGGAAGGGAAGGATGAAACCAGTGACTCGTTGAAGACAATGATTTGTTGGACCAGTTCCAGTTGCTGTGACAACTGTACGTCTGGTAAGGGCGGCTAGGTATTTAAACCTGAGGACACACAGTCCCGGACACCCAGTCCTGAACACGCAGCTCAGGACACCCAGTCCTCACCGTATTCCCCTTGAGCTAAGGTCACACAGACCTCGCCCAATCACTCTGGTAAGTCTTCAAGGTAGACTCTTAAACCTTCACAGACTTCGTTCACCGGCGATCCACAATGTCTCTTGGATGCTCAGAACGTGACGCCTAACCGACTGGAGGATTCATAGTCCTCAAGTGTAATAAGTCTTCAGATCACACAGACAAGAAGACTTAAGTGATGCCTAACACTCTTTGGCTCTGGGTGGTTAGGGCTTTATCCCCGCAAGGAATTCTCTCTTAAAGGCTTCGAGGTGGGTTGCTCTCAAATGACAAAAGCCGTACTTTAACTCTGAGCAGCCAACCATTTATGGTTGTAGGGGGTGGGCTATTTATAGCCACTAGGTAACCCGACCTGATTTGTCCGAAATGACCCTGGGTCACTAAGGAACTGACACATGTTCCAACGGTCAGATTTCAAACACACACGGCAATTTTACTTGGGTTACAAGCAAAGCTGACTTGTCCGACTCTGGACAAGATTCGCTCTCATAGTCTTCACTCGAAGACATAGGTTTTGGTTAAGCATCACTTCAGTTATTCTGACCGGTTCTCTTGGACCCCACTTAACAGTACGGTGGTTCCTATGACTCAATAAAGAAGAAAAAGAACTACGAAACATCTGAGTCTTCGAGCTCCATAGGCTTCATGCGATGTCTTCTCTTGTCATAGTCTTCAATGAGAATATCTTCATATACCACCTTTGACATCAATGTCTTCATACATTTTTAGGGGTCATCTCTGGTAGAAAAACCGAATCAATAAGGGACTTTCACCTGTGTTATCCTGCAATTCTCACAAACACATTAGTCCCTCAACTAGGTTTGTCGTCAATACTCCAAAACCAACTAGGGGTGGCACTAGATGCACTTACAATACCAATTCACACTTTGACCATACCATGAGGGCGGTCGAGCAAATGTGAACCCTGCACAAGCCAGAAGCGACGCAGACAATGAAACTGGCGAAGAATCCGAAGGTAAGCCGTCGGACATGAAGGAAATATGCCCTAGAGGCAATAATAAAGTTATTATTTATTTCCTTATATCATGATAAATGTTTATTATTCATGCTAGAATTGTATTAACCGGAAACATAATACATGTGTGAATACATAGACAAACTTAGTGTCACTAGTATGCCTCTACTTGACTAGATCGTTAATCAAAGATGGTTATGTTTCCTAACCATGAACAAAGTGTTGTTATTTGATTAACGAGGTCACATCATTAGTTGAATGATATGATTGACATGACCCATTCCATTAGCTTAGCACCCGATCGTTTAGTATGTTGCTATTGCTTTCTTCATGACTTATACATGTTCCTATGACTATGAGATTATGCAACTCCCGTTTACCGGAGGAAAACTTTGTGTGCTACCAAATGTCACAACGTAACTGTGTGATTATAAAGGAGCTCTACAGGTGTCTCCAAAGGTAGATGTTGGGTTGGCGTATTTCGAGATTAGGATTTGTCACTCCGATTGTCGGAGAGGTATCTCTGGGCCCTCTCGGTAATGCACATCACATAAGCCTTGCAAGCATTGCAACTAATATGTTAGTTGTGAGATGATTTATTACGGGACGAGTAAAGAGACTTGCCGGTAATGAGATTGAACTAGGTATTGGATACGGACGATCGAATCTCGGGCAAGTAACATACCGATGACAAAGGGAACAACGTATGTTGTTATGCGGTCTGACCGATAAAGATCTTCGTAGAATATGTAGGAGCCAATATGGGCATCCAGGTCCCGCTATTGGTTATTGACCGGAGATGTGTCTCAGTCATGTCTGCATTGTTCTCGAACCGTAGGGTCCGCACGCTTAACGTTACGATGACAGTTATTATGAGTTTATGCATTTTGATGTACCGAAGTTAGTTCGGAGTCTCGGATGTGATCACGGACATGACGAGGAGTCTCGAAATGGTCGAGACATAAAGATTGATATATTGGAAGCCTATGTTTGGATATCGGAAGTGTTCCGGGTGAAATCGAGATTTTACCGGAGTACCGGGAGGTTACCGGAACCCCCCGGGAGCTATATGGGCCTTAGTGGGCTTTAGTGGAAAGGAGAAAGGGGCAGACCAAGGTGGGCCGCGCGCCTCCCCCCTCCCCTAGTCCTATTAGGACAAGGAGAGGTGGCCGGCCCCCCTCTCTCTCTTTCCCCCTCGGGGAATCCTATTCCAACTAGGAGTGGGGGGGGGGGAGTCCTACTCCCGGTAGGAGTAGGACTCCTCCTGCGCCCTCCTCCTGGCCGGCCGCCCCCTCCCCCTTGGATCCTTTATATACGGGGGCAGGGGGGCACCTCTAGACACACAAGTTGATCCTTGAGATCGTTCCTTAGCCGTGTGCGGTGCCCCCTGCCACCATATTCCACCTCGATCATATTGTAGCGGTGCTTAGGCGAAGCCCTGCGACGGTAGAACATCAAGATCGTCACCACGCCGTCGTGCTGACGGAACTCCTCCCCGACGCTTTGCTGGATCGGAGCCCGGGGATCGTCATCGAGCTGTACGTGTGCTAAGAACTCGGAGGTGCCGGAGTAACAGTGCTTGGATCGGTCGGATTGGGAAGACGTACGACTACTTCCTCTACGTTGCATCAACACTTCCGCAGTCGGTCTGCGTGGGTACGTAGACAACACTCTCCCCTATCGTTGCTATGCATCACCATGATCTTGCGTGTGCGTAGGAATTTTTTTGAAATTACTGCGTTCCCCATCAGTGGTATCCGAGCCTAGGTTTTATGGTTTGATGTTATATGCACGAGTAGAACACAAGTGAGTTGTGGGCGATACAAGTCATACTGCCTACCAGCATGTCATACTTTGGTTCGGCGGTATTGTTGGACGAGACGACCCAGACCAACATTACGCGTACGCTTACGCGAGACCGGTTCTCCCGACGTGCTTTGCACATAGGTGGCTTGCGGGCGACTGTCTCTCCAACTTTAGTTGAACCAAGTGTGGCTACGCCCGGTCCTTGCGAAGGTTAAAATGGAGTCTATTTGACAAACTATCGTTGTGGTTTTGATGCGTAGGTGAGATTGGTTCTTACTTAAGCCCGTAGCAGCCACGTAAAACTTGCAACAACAAAGTAGAGGACGTCTAACTTGTTTTTGCAGGGCATGTTGTGATGTGATATGGCCAAGACATGATGCTAAATTTTATTGTATGAGATGATCATGTTTTGTAACCGAGTTATCGGCAACCGGTAGGAGCCATATGGTTGTCGCTTTATTGTATGCAATGCAATCGTGATGTAATGATTTACTTTATTACTAAGCGGTAGTGATAGTCGTAGAAGCATAAGATTGACGAGACGACAACGATGCTACGATGGAGATCAAGGTGTAGCGCCGGTGACGATGGTGATCATGACGGTGCTTCGGAGATGGAGATCACAGGCACAAGATGATGATGGCCATATCATATCACTTATATTGATTGCATGTGATGTTTATCTTTTTTTGCATCTTATCTTGCTTTGATTGACGGTAGCATTATAAGATGATCTCTCACTAAATTATCAAGAAGTGTTCTCCCTGAGTATGCACCGTTGCCAAAGTTCGTCGTGCCCAGACACCACGTGATAATCTGATGTGATAAGCTCTACGTCCATCTACAACGGGTGCAAGCCAGTTTTTGCATACGCAGAATACTCAGGTTAAACTTGATGAGCCTAGCATATGCAGATATGGCCTCGGAACACGGAGACCGAAAGGTCGAGCGTGAATCATATAGTAGATATGTTCAACATAACGATGTTCACCATTGAAAACTACTCCATCTCACATGATGATCGGTTATGGTTTAGTTGATTTGGATCACGTGATCACTTAGAGGATTAGAGGGATATCTATCTAAGTGGGAGTTCTTAAGTAATTTGATTAATTGAACTTAAACTTATCATGAACTTAGTACCTGATAGTATCTTGCTTATTTATGTTTGATTGTAGATAGATGGCTCGTGCTGTTGTTCCGTTGAATTTTAATGCGTTCCTTGAGAAAGCAAAGTTGAAAGATGATGGTAGCAATTACACAGACTGGGTCCGTAACTTGAGGATTATCCTCATTGCTGCTTAGAAGAATTACGTCCTGGAAGCACCGCTGGGTGCCAGGCCTGCTGCTGGAGCAACACCGGATGTTATGAACGTCTGGCAGAGCAAAGCTGATGACTACTCGATAGTTCAGTGTGCCATGCTTTACGGCTTAGAATCGGGACTTCAACGACGTTTTGAATGTCATGGAGCATATGAGATGTTCCAGGAGTTGAAGTTAATATTTCAAGCAAATGCCCGGATTGAGAGTTATGAAGTCTCCAATAAGTTCTATAGCTGCAAGATGGAGGAGAACAGTTCTGTCAGTGAGCATATACTCAAAATGTCTGGGTATAATAATCACTTGATTCAGATGGGAGTTAATCTTCCAGATGATTGCGTCATTGACAGAATTCTCCAATCACTGCCACCAAGCTACAAGAGCTTCGTGATGAACTATAATATGCAAGGGATGAATAAGACTATTCCCGAGCTCTTCGCAATGCTGAAAGCTGCGGAGGTAGAAATCAAGAAGGAGCATCAAGTGTTGATGGTTAACAAGACCACTAGTTTTAGGAAAAAGGGCAAAGGGAAGAAGAAGGGGAACTTCAAGAAGAACGGCAAGCAAGTTGCTTCTCAGGAGAAGAAACCCAAGTCTGGACCTAAGCCTGAAACTGAGTGCTTCTACTACAAGCAGACTGGTCACTGGAAGTGGAACTGCCCCAAGTATTTGGCGGATAAGAAGGATGGCAAGGTGAACAAAGGTATATGTGATATACATGTTATTGATGTGTACCTTACTAGAGCTCGCAGTAGCACCTGGGTATTTGATACTGGTTCTGTTGCTAATATTTGCAACTCGAAACAGGGACTACAGATTAAGCGAACACTGGCGAAGGACGAGGTGATGATGCGCGTGGGAAACGGTTCCAAAGTCGATGTGATCGCGGTCGGCACGCTACCTCTACATCTACCTTCGGGATTAGTATTAGACCTAAATAATTGTTATTTGGTGCCAGCGTTGAGCATGAACATTATATCTGGATCTTGTTTGATGCGAGACGGTTATTCATTTAAATCAGAGAATAATGGTTGTTCTATTTATATGAGTAATATCTTTTATGGTCATGCACCTTTGGAGAGTGGTCTATTTTTGATGAATCTCGATAGTAGTAACACACATATTCATAATGTTGAAGCCAAAAGATGCAGAGTTGATAATGATAGTGCAACTTATTTGTGGCACTGCCGTTTAGGTCATATCGGTATAAAGCGCATGAAGAAACTCCATACTGATGGACTTTTGGAACCACTTGATTATGAATCACTTGGTACTTGCGAACCGTGCCTCATGGGCAAGATGACTAAAACGCCATTCTCCGGTACAATGGAGAGAGCAACAGATTTGTTGGAAATCATACATACCGATGTATGTGGTCCAATGAATATTGAGGCTCATGGCGGATATCATTATTTTCTCACCTTCACAGATGACTTAAGCAGATATGGGTATATCTACTTAATGAAACACAAGTCTGAAACATTTGAAAGGTTCAAAGAATTTCAGAGTGAAGTTGAAAATCATCGTAACAAGAAAATAAAGTTTCTACGATCTGATCGTGGAGGAGAATATTTGAGTTACGAGTTTGGTGTACATTTGAAAAATTGTGGAATAGTTTCGCAACTCACGCCACCCGGAACACCACAGCGTAATGGTGTGTCCGAACGTCGTAATCGTACTTTACTAGATACGGTGCGATCTATGATGTCTCTTACTGATTTACCGCTATCGTTTTGGGGATATGCTTTAGAGACGGCCGCATTCACGTTAAATAGGGCACCATCAAAATCCATTGAGACGACGCCTTATGAACTATGGTTTGGCAAGAAACCAAAGTTGTCGTTTCTTAAAGTTTGGGGCTGCGATGCTTATGTGAAAAAGCTTCAACATGATAAGCTCGAACCCAAATCGAAAAAATGTGTCTTCATAGGATACCCAAAGGAGACTGTTGGGTACACCTTCTATCACAGATCCGAAGGCAAGACATTCGTTGCTAAGAATGGATCCTTTCTAGAGAAGGAGTTTCTCTCGAAAGAAGTGAGTGGGAAGAAAGTAGAACTTGACGAGGTAACTGTACCTGCTCCCTTACTGGAAAGTAGTACATCACAGAAAACTGTTTCAGTGACACCTACACCAGTTAGTGAGGAAGCTAATGATAATGATCATGAAACTTCAGATCAAGATACTACTGAACCTCGTAGGTCAACCAGAGTGAGATCCGCGCCAGAGTGGTACGGTAATCCTGTTCTGGAAGTCATGCTACTAGATCATGATGAACCTGCGAACTATGAAGAAGCGATGGTGAGCCCAGATTCCGCAAAATGGCTTGAAGCCATGAAATCTGAGATGGGATCCATGTATAAGAACAAAGTATGGACTTTGGTTGACTTGCCCGATGATCGGCAAGCGATTGAGAATAAATGGATCTTCAAGAAGAAGACTGACGCTGACGGTAATGTTACTGTCTACAAAGCTCGACTTGTCGCAAAAGGTTTTCGACAAGTTCAAGGGGTTGACTACGATGAGACCTTCTCACCCGTAGCGATGCTTAAGTCTGTCCGAATCATGTTAGCAATTGCCGCATTTTATGATTATGAAATTTGGCAAATGGATGTCAAAACTGCATTCCTGAATGGATTTCTGGAAGAAGAGTTGTATATGATGCAACCAGAAGGTTTTGTCGATCCAAAGGGAGCTAACAAAGTGTGCAAGCTCCAGCGATCCATTTATGGACTGGTGCAAGCCTCTCGGAGTTGGAATAAACGCTTTGATAGTGTGATCAAAGCATTTGGTTTTATACAGACTTTTGGAGAAGCCTGTATTTACAAGAATGTGAGTGGGAGCTCTGTAGCATTTCTGATATTATATGTGGATGACATATTACTAATTGGAAATGATATAGAATTTCTGGATAGCATAAAGGGATACTTGAATAAGAGTTTTTTGATGAAAGACCTCGGTGAAACTGCTTACATATTAGGCATAAAGATCTATAGAGATAGATCAAGACGCTTAATTGGACTTTCACAAAGCACATACCTTGACAAGATTTTGAAGAAATTCAAAATGGATCAAGCAAAGAAAGGGTTCTTGCCTGTGTTACAAGGTGTGAAGTTGAGTCAGACTCAATGCCCGACCACTGCAGAAGATAGAGAACAAATGAAAGATGTTCCCTATGCTTCAGCCATAGGCTCTATCATGTATGCAATGCTGTGTACCAGACCTGATGTGTGCCTTGCTATAAGTTTAGCAGGGAGGTACCAAAGTAATCCAGGAGTGGATCACTGGACAGCGGTCAAGAACATCCTGAAATACCTGAAAAGGACTAAGGATATGTTTCTCGTATATGGAGGTGACAAAGAGCTCATCATAAAAGGTTACGTTGATGCGAGCTTTGACACTGATCCGGACGATTCTAAATCGCAAACCGGATACATGTTTACATTAAACGGTGGAGCTGTCAGTTGGTGCAGTTCTAAACAAAGCGTCGTAGCGGGATCTACATGTGAAGCGGAGTACATAGCTGCTTCGGAAGCAGCGAACGAAGGAGTCTGGATGAAGGAGTTCATATCCGATCTAGGTGTCATACCTAGTGCATCGGGTCCAATGAAAATCTTTTGTGACAATACTGGTGCAATTGCCTTGGCAAAGGAATCCAGATTTCACAAGAGAACCAAGCACATCAAGAGACGCTTCAATTCCATCCGGGATCTAGTCCAGGTGGGAGACATAGAGATTTGCAAGATACATACGGATCTGAATATTGCAGACCCGTTGACTAAGCCTCTTCCACGAGCAAAACATGATCAGCACCAAGGCTCCATGGGTGTTAGAATCATTGCTGTGTAATCTAGATTATTGACTCTAGTGCAAATGGGAGACTGAAGGAAATATGCCCTAGAGGCAATAATAAAGTTATTATTTATTTTCTTATATCATGATAAATGTTTACTATTCATGCTAGAATTGTATTAACCGGAAACATAATACATGTGTGAATACATAGACAAACTTAGTGTCACTAGTATGCCTCTACTTGACTAGCTCGTTAATCAAAGATGGTTATGTTTCCTAACCATGAACAAAGTGTTGTTATTTGATTAACGAGGTCACATCATTAGTTGAATGATCTGATTGACGTGACCCATTCCATTAGCTTAGCACCCGATCGTTTAGTATGTTGCTATTGCTTTCTTCATGACTTATACATGTTCCTATGACTATGAGATTATGCAACTCCCGTTTACCGGAGGAACACTTTGTGTGCTACCAAACGTCACAACGTAACTGGGTGATTATAAAGGAGCTCTACAGGTGTCTCCAAAGGTAGATGTTGGGTTGGCGTATTTCGAGATTAGGATTTGTCACTCCGATTGTCGGAGAGGTATCTCTGGGCCCTCTCGGTAATGCACATCACATAAGCCTTGCAAGCATTGCAACTAATGTGTTAGTTGTGAGATGATGTATTACGGAACGAGTAAAGAGACTTGCCGGTAATGAGATTGAACTAGGTATTGGATACCGACGATCGAATCTCGGGCAAGTAACATACCGATGACAAAGGGAACAACGTATGTTGTTATGCGGTCTGGCCGATAAAGATCTTCGTAGAATATGTAGGAGCCAATATGGGCATCCAGGTCCCGCTATTGGTTATTGACCGGAGATGTGTCTCAGTCATGTCTGCATTGTTCTCGAACCGTAGGGTCCGCACGCTTAACGTTACGATGACAGTTATTATGAGTTTATGCATTTTGATGTACCGAAGTTAGTTCGGAGTCCCGGATGTGATCACGGACATGACGAGGAGTCTCGAAATGGTCAAGACATAAAGATTGATATATTGGAAGCCTATGTTTGGATATCGGAAGTGTTCCGGGTGAAATCGAGATTTTACCGGAGTACCGGGAGGTTACCGGAACCCCCCGGGAGCTATATGGGCCTTAGTGGGCTTTAGTGGAAAGGAGAAAGGGGCAGCCCAAGGTGGGCCGCGCGCCTCCCCCCTCCCCTAGAACTATTAGGACAAGGAGAGGTGGCCGCCCCCCCTCTCTCTCTTTCCCCCTCGGGGAATCCTATTCCAACTAGGATTGGGGGGGAGTCCTACTCCCGGTAGGAGTAGGACTCCTCCTGCGCCCTCCTCCTGGCCGGCCGGCCCCTCCCCATTGGATCCTTTATATACGGGGGCAGGGGGGCACCTCTAGACACACAAGTTGATCCTTGAGATCGTTCCTTAGCCGTGTGCGGTGCCCCCTGCCACCATATTCCACCTCGATCATATTGTAGCGGTGCTTAGGCGAAGCCTTGCGACGGTAGAACATCAAGATCGTCACCACACCGTCATGCTGACGGAACTCCTCCCCGGCGCTTTGCTGGATCGGAGCCCGGGGATCGTCATCGAGCTGTACGTGTGCTAAGAACTCGGAGGTGCCGGAGTAACGGTGCTTGGATCGGTCGGATCGGGAAGACGTACGACTACTTCCTCTATGTTGCGTCAACGCTTCTGCAGTCGGTCTGCGTGGGTATGTAGACAACACTCTCCCCTCTCGTTGCTATGCATCACCATGATCTTGCGTGTGCGTAGGAAATTTTTTGAAATTACTGTGTTCCCCATCAGGACATCCCCCACAGTCGTAATGGCCGATGCATCACGAAAGTCGTGGCTGGAGTAAAAACCGACGAGGTTGCTCAAGCAAGGCGGTTGCCCTTTGTGCCGATGTCAAGGTAGCATAGAGCGTAGGGTGGTGTAGTCGTGGTCGAGATAGCCGTGCGAAGAACGCCGTGGTCAATGTCGAGTCGAGGTGGCCAGTGTCGACGAAGTCGCCATGAAGATGCGGGCGCAAAGATGCCCCGAGTTAGTCAGAGGCGCAGTGGTGTCGAGGTAGTGGTGAAGAATATAGAAGACCAAAGTCTTCATTGCACCTTCCAGCTTAGCATGTGGAGAATGTCCTTTGATGGGCCAGAGAGTTCGCCTTATTATGTGATAAATAGTCCTTGGCAGATACTCAAGGTCTTCAACAAAGAACTCCTTAGGATATGCAACATCTTGTGGCAATGGCTTCATCATACTGAGCATCTGACTCATGTTTGGTTCATGCTTCTGAAAGATGCTCTCTATAGCTTCACTGTGAAGCTGACAGCCAGGTTCGTAGAGATCGCCAGGAGTGGGCAGACCAGTGAGCTCAATGATATCAAAGGCTTTGGCTTCGTGATGAACATTTCCTGTCATCCACTCCAGGACCCAAGTCTTCGGATCTCTGTTGTACCCATGGATGTGAAGTGTGGCATAGAATTGGAGCAGCAACTCTTCATTCCAGTGCTCTTGGTCGGTGACAAACGGCAACAATCCAACCTCCTTGAAGCAATCCAGAGCTTCTTCCAGACAGGGCAGACCAGTTATTGCTTCGATGTCAAGACGCTTATGTGGGAAGATGTGATCTTGATTGTATAGAATGCAGGAGTAATAGCTTCGCTGCGGATAGCTCCAGAACCGATTAGAAGATATTCTTTCCCTTGAGTAGGGGTTCTTGGAGCTATTGAAAAAAGTGTTGTCTGCTTTGAAGCCGTTGACATTGAAGGATCCAGGTGCTGATGCAGGACCTGGAAACCTGGGCAATCTTGGGATTGGCTTCTGTACCTGAGGTTTGTGCTTAACATGATAGTCAAACTGAGGACCAACAGCAGGCGCAGGAGCAGAAGCAGTAGCATCAATGGCTTCGCTGACTTCTGGTGCTTGGGTTGGTGAAGGCTCCACATTGGCTTCAGTCACGACAGCGTCAGTGGCGTCGGTGGCAGCCTCAAGATTCTCAACCTCCAATTGATGAGCTGGAGGGTCGGTCACAGTCACGTTCTCCTCGAGAACAGCTTCTGGGTGAGACGGGGGTGTAGCAACTCTTGGGGTTTCTTCTTCATCAGCTGATGCAGCCGGAATGTCTTCAGCAGCTTTAGCTTCAGACTCGGAGACTGGAGGCCTTGGTCCTTTGCGAAGCCTGCGTAACGCTGGCGACGCCTGTGGAGTTGGAGTTGGCTGGGCCTCAAAGTCATCTTCCTCTTGTGCTTGTGGGTGATCAGCCCATGATGCATCCTGAGCAATTGGCGTCAGAGGACGACCAATGCTGATGAGTTCGCTGTGCGTTAGCACAGGCGATGATACATGTTGGTGCTCGATTTGAGGAAGAACTGCATCATCTTCAACATGGTCATGGTGACCAATGTCTTCAGCAGCAGTGGGATCAGCTGCTAGAAAGTCTTCAGCTTCATGAGCCTTTGTGAAAGCAGGCTCATGGATAATCAGTTGGTGTTCTTGATGTTCAGTGGCTGGGCGAACCATGAAGATGGGTTCAACTATTAAGGGCTCTGTGGGAGCAGCCCGTTCCTTCTTGGTCTTCTGCTTCTTCTTGGAGGGGGCAGTAGCAGAGGCTTCAGGATGTTTCCTCTTTCTGGCTTCAGCCTCAGCAGTACTCGTCTTCTTCAGTTCTGAAGCGGTAGACCTGGCCTTTGGCTTCGAGCTAGTCATGTTGGTTGGGAAGACAATGGGATGTGCTTCCTGCCTTGGTGCGTCGGGTTCGGCCATAGCGGGCTTCTTCTTCTTCTTTGCAGCCATCCCGGGGTCGATGCCAGGACGCCCAAGGGCCTTGCGCTTCTCAGCCTCATTGTAGGCTTGCACACACTTGTCAGCCAGACTCTTCATGCGCTCACGAGAACCTTGAGCTTCTTCACGCTTCTTGAGAAAGGCTTCTTTAAGCTCGTGCAGCATGATCTTGAAGTTCTTGACCTCTTGCATGCTGAGCTTGGCCATATGCTTCTTGAACTGAGCTTTCTCAAAGTCAATCTTCTGCTTCAGTTCGACGATGCGCTGAGCTAGAGCTAGCTCTGAAGCAATGGCACCATGGAAGGCGACGCTGAGACCAATGGGAAGTTGCAGGTCTTCAAAGCTGAGGTTGGGCGTTTCAAACCACTCATCGATGAAGTCGTGAATGATTGCCACGTCAAAGAGAGGCAAATTGTTGAAGATTTCTGCTTCTTCTTTGCTCTTGATTAGTTGCTCAAGAGCGCCATCTGCAAGATCTTCATCACTGGACAGATCAATGGCATTGTTGCGCAGAATAGCAGCAGCAGTCAGTTCTTGGCTGGTGTGTGGCAGAGGCATCTTGACTTTTTGGGGCTTGGAGATGCGTGACAGATCTTCAGACTGCACACTGTCTTCAGGAGGTGCAGTAGCCAGTGGTTTCGCCCGTGAGATTTTTGGTGGAGCAGCTGATCTTGAAGCCTTAGCCTTCTTTGGCTTCTGCGGCTTTGGAGTAGGCGCTGGGGCTTCATCAGTGTCAGCATCATCATCAGAATGATCCACTTTGGCACCTTGAAATGAGATGTGAGTGATGAGGCCATCAAGGTTGTAGAAAGGACTGATGACATTGGCTTCTGCATCGCGTGTGCCGTCAGCCCGGGGAGCAGAAGGACCAGGGTTGAAGTCTAGTCCCAATGACTTCTTGTTTTCCTTGGCCGATGCCTTTGCATGCTCAAAGTTGCGCTTGAAGAGATTATCGTCACGACACCATAGCAATGATGATGGGTCGGCATCTTCAGGCTGAGGTCCACGGACCATACACGGATAGAAACCCTGAGCAATAGCTTCAGCTCTGTTCTTGGGTGGAAGGCCTCGGAAGAGAATATCACCCCAAGGACTTTTGATAGCACTCTTCTCAGCATATTCCTTGGTCACGAATCTGTATTTGTACCACTGTTCTGCCCAATATCTTCGAATCCACTGGATTCGGGTCTTGCGCTGATTATAATCCTCTTCAGGATCTGTCTTGTAAAGCTCTGAGAGGTCATCAGGCAAATCTCTTGATGTTCCCCCACGACGCTGTCTGCCTCCCTTCCTTGCAGATTTCTCTATAGCCATGAGCTTTAAACTGAATGGCTTCAACACGTTCAAAGGCTTCAGAGGCTTTCGCTTGCTGGACAAACAGGAACTGGCTTCGGGAGAATTTATATGATGCTGTAAGAATTCTGCAAATGAATGCAGACTATGAGAACCAAGGGATTCTCCCACGGACATGTACCTGTGACAGCATTAAGGTGCGAGGGAAGGGGAAGAGGTCATATGCATTCTCAGAAGATTTTGAAGATAAATCAGTTTAGAAGACATTGACCTCATCGTGCGAAGACATTCACTCATAGATAAGGAGTTGGTTCCAGATTTGTACGAATCTAGAGATCAGTACAAGTGAGGAATCTAACTGCTTTGTGAAGCATAAGTGAACATACTAGGCATAATATGAGATGCAGTATGAAGTGGATCCAACATGTGTGAACAGAAACTACTTGTGGTAGAAAGTGACGGATCTGTAGGATCAAAAGAGCCGTAAAAAGAAAGTTTTATTTACCACACAAGGAACTGCTAGATGGAGTGGAAGAGGAGGCCGAGCAGTTCGATCGCCCGTGCCCTAACTTGGCGACGGAGGACACCTACGGCGACGGCGGAGAGGACAATGTCCGCGGTCGGCGTGAAGACGGCGTCGGAGAGGTTGCGGCAGCTAAGCGCTTCGTCGTCGGCGTCGTCGAGGGCTAGTGGTGGCGCTAGGGTTCGTGCGAGAGTGGAAGAAGAGATAATGACTGTGGTGAGGCATGTATTTATAGGCACAGGGGCGGCTCAGTGTTATTACACAGGTGCCCCTGGCGATTCACATCTGAGGAACATGTGGTCATCATGCAGCATATCGGAGGTTGTTCCACGTCCCATGCACGCCTGGATTGTCGGGTGGTCGTTCCCACTTCTCCGGGTTTCAGGTGAAGGAATGAGCATTGAAAACGGACTTAATGTTTGTCTCTGTGTCTTCTGCTGACAAGGACACAGAGAAGACATTCGACAGTTTCAATAGAATGCATATGATTTGGAGAGATAGAGTTTGAGATAGAAAGCATAGAGAGGTTAGGGTCCAATCACATTCACTTAGTTCAAAAGATTCAACAAGAAGACATAACTATAAATGAATGCTGTAGAGGACAGAACACTAGTATATATATATAATCAACATAGTGAAGATAATCATGAAGACATGTTGAAATTGAAGCCAAACCAAATGTGAAGACATAGTAAATATAACACCATGGGTAAAACACTTCAACAGAAGAATTTGGTGGTGGCGTTACCCACCGTATAGGAAGTATTAGACCCAGACACGGCGCACAATTATCGAGGCACTCTGAAGTCAAATTCCAAATTAATGTATTCACACTTAGAATGCATGTCTTCATTGATTGAAGATATACTTTACTTTGTGTGTTGCACATCTAAGTCATCAATATGCATAAGTGTTAGGATGTGTGCTTGATCACAGGACATTTGAGGATTCCAAGATATTTAGCTCACACCGTAACTTACAAAATCTCTTCTCATCCAAGGGCTTGGTGAAGATATCTACCAATTGCTCTTCAGTGTTGACGTGTATGATATCAATATCTTCCTTCACAACATGATCTCTGAGAAAGTGATGAAGAATTTCAATGTGCTTTGTCGTCGAGTGCTGAACTGGGTTGTTGGCAATCTTGATGGCGCTTTCGTTGTCGCAGTAGAGTGGAACTTGCTTCAGATGAATGCCATAGTCTTTGAGTGTTTGCTTCATCCACAGAAGCTGAGCACAGCAAGATCCAGCAGCAATGTATTCAGATTCAGCAGTGGAGAGAGATACACAGTTCTGCTTCTTTGAAGACCAACATACAAGTGATCGTCCTAGAAAATGACATGTGCCTGATGTAGACTTGCGATCCACCTTGTCACCAGCATAATCAGCATCCGAGAATCCAACCAGATCAAACTCTGAGCCCTTTGGATACCACAATCCTAGAGTTGGGGTGTGAGCCAAATATCGAAGAATTCGCTTCACAGCTAAGTGATGCGATTCCTTTGGTGCCGCTTGGAATCGAGCACACATGCAAACACTAAGCATAATATCTGGCCTAGATGCACATAGATAAAGTAAAGAACCAATCATGGAGCGGTATACCTTTTGATCAAACTCTTTACCATTGTCGTCGGGACCCAGATGATGTTTGGCTGGCATTGGCGTCGTAAAGCCTTTGCAGTCTTGCATACCGAACTTCTTCAGGCAATCTTTGAGATACTTCTCTTGAGATATGAAGATGTCGTTGCGTTGTTGTCGTATTTGAAGACCGAGGAAGAACTTCAGCTCTCCCATCATAGACATCTGATATTGCTCTTGCATCGCATATCCAAACTCTTCACTGTACTTCTGATTGGTGCAGCCGAAGATAATGTCATCCACATATATTTGGCACACAAACAGTTCACCATCATATGTCTTCGTGAAGAGAGTGGGGTCGAGGGAACCAGGTATGAAGCCTTTGCTCTTCAGGAAGTATTTGAGTGTGTCATACCAAGCACAAGGGGCTTGTTTGAGGCCATACAGTGCCTTGTTGAGCTTGTATACCATGTCAGGATGTTTTGGATCTTCAAAGCCAGGCGGTTGTGCAACATACACTTCTTCTTCAATCTTGCCATTGAGAAAAGCGCTCTTCACATCCATTTGATATAGAAGTATGTTATGATGATTTGCATAGGCCAGCAGTATGCGTATGGCTTCAAGTCGAGCCACAGGAGCAAATGTTTCATCGAAGTCAATCCCTTCCACTTGAGTATATCCTTGAGCAACGAGACGAGCTTTGTTTCTGACAACTTGACCATGCTCATCTTGCTTGTTGCGGTATATCCATTTGGTGCCTATTATATTGTGCTTCCGAGGATCAAGACACTTAACCAGTTCCCATACATTATTCAGCTCAAACTGTTGAAGCTCTTCTTGCATAGCTTGAATCCATTCAGATTCCATGAAGGCTTCTTCAACTTTCTTGGGTTCTGTTATTGAGACGAATGCGAAGTGCCCACAGAAATTTGCTAGCTGTGTTGCCCTTGAACGAGTGAGCGGACCGGGTGCATTGATGCTATCAATTATTCTCTCAATCTGCACTTCATTGGCAACACGTGGATGTATAGGGCGAAGATTTTGCTCTTGTTGATCATTGTCATTGTTAGAGGGATTGTCTTCAGGCTGAGCATTGTCTTCAGGTTGATCAGGTGCGGAGATGATAAGTTCCTCTTCAGGTTGAGCTTCAGAGGGTATGATTTCTCCAGTTCCCATTAGTTTGATTGATTCACTGGATGGAACTTCATCTAGCACATTTGGCAGGTGCTCGCTTTGTGAACCGTTAGTCTCATCGAACCGCACATCCACTGTTTTAACCACTTTATAATGAAAGAGATTGAAGACTCTGTAGGAGTGCGAATCCTTTCCATATCCAAGCATAAAGCCGTCATGTGCTTTTGGTGCAAATTTTGAAGTGTGATGTGGATCCTTGATCCAGCACCTAGCGCCAAATACTCTGAAGTAACTGATATTTGGCTTCTTGCCAGTAAGGAGCTCATAAGGTGTCTTGTTCAGAAGCTTGTGAAGATAAACACGACTGATTGTATGGCATGCAGTATCAATGGCTTCAGGCCAGAATTTTCTTGGAGTCTTGTATTCATCAAGCATCGTTCGGGCCATCTCAATGAGTGTTCTGTTCTTGCGTTCAACGATGCAATTCTGTTGTGGCGTGTATGGGGCTGAGAATTCATGTGTGATGCCCAAAGTATCAAGATATGTATCAAGGCCAGTGTTCTTGAATTCAGTGCCATTGTCACTTCTGATGTGCTTTATCTTGGCGCCATAGTTGTTCATTGCTCGATTTGCGAAGTGTCTGAAGACATCCTGCACTTCAGTCTTGTAGAGGATTATGTGCACCCAAGTATATCTAGAATAATCATCAACAATGACAAAGCCATAGAGACAAGCAGTAGTAGTAAGAGTTGAGTAATGAGTGGGACCAAAAAGATCCATGTGGAGCAGTTCGAAGGGTCGAGTTGTTGTCATGATTGTCTTCGAGGGATGTTTGGTCCTCGTCATCTTTCCTGCTTCACAGGCACCGCATAAGTGATCTTTCTTGAACTTGACGCCCTCGATGCCTATGACATGCTTCTTCTTTGCAAGGGTGTGGAGGTTCCTCATGCCAGCATGCCCTAGCCTCCGATGCCAGAGCCAGCATTCTGAAGCTTTTGCTAGAAGACATACGGCAAGCTGTGGTCCTGCTGAGAAATCTACCACGTATAAATCATCCTTCCTATACCCTTCAAACACTAGAGACTTGTCAGATTCCATTAGAACAAGGCAACGATATTTTCCAAACATTACGATCATATTTAAACCGCAAAGCATTGAGACAGACATTAAGTTGAAGCCAAGGGATTCAACAAGCATGACTTTATCCATGTGTTGATCCTTTGAGATTGCAACTCTACCTAGACCCAATACCTTACTTTTACCAGTGTCAGCAAATGTGATGTGACTCTTGTCGGATGGACGTAAGGTTGAGTCCATAAGAAGGCTTCTTCTGCCAGTCATGTGATTGGTACACCCACTATCAATAATCCATTCTGAAGCAGATGGTGTCATACGCTACAGTGCAGTTAGGGGGATAGGCTTCACGAAGAGAATTGTGAAGCAAAAATATTTGACGAACCAGTGGGTTATGAAAGCTTAGATCGAGATTAGGACTGATACGGAGAGTAGCAAGCGATTCAGGAATGAAGTACATAATAAGACCATTCGGGCATTTGATCTTGCGCCCTACAAGATGTTTAAGGTCCCCAGCAATAGCATCGGACGATTTTGGTTTTCTGCTGGAGACCCTTCCCTGCAAAAGAGAGTTAAGCTTTCTTAGCCACCCACATCTTCAAGAGTGGCTTAGAAGCAATAAGTCTAAGTGCAGCATCTGAGAACTTTGGCTTTGGGGCCTTAGCAAAAAGTCTTGCAGGTGGACAATAGTATTCATAAGAATAAGCAGAATAGTTCTTGGTCTTATGAACATGGCGGTTTGATGAACCGCGCTCATATTCATAGGCCTGAGTATGGCTTCCCTGCAAACATTTGCGTTAGTTTGACTCCGGTGAGTCCTTTGTCTGTATGAAGCCTTTGGACCGTATGAAGCCTGTGGTCTGGGGTTTGTCTTCTTCACTTCTGGTGTCATGATGACATTCACAGGAAGATTCTCCAAACACCTTTTCGGCACCCAGATCTTCTTCATAGGCGGTCCATTCCTGCAGTTAGTACCAATATACCTGGCAAACACTTCACCATTCTGATTCTTAAACAGTTTATAGTTTGCATCAAAGGATTCATCAATAACAATGGGGTTAGCACAAGTGAAACCAGATAGAGTGGATGGATCTGCTGAAGGTTCCTTTGCAGTAACCCATGTGGTTTTGGGGTACTGCTCAGGTTTTCAGTAAGAGCCATCATCATTCATTTTCCTTTCGAACCCAACACCCTCTTTCCTAGGGTTTCGGTTCAGGATCTGCCTTTTGAGGACATCACACAGTGTCTGATGCCCTTTGAGACTTTTCTACATCCCTGTTTCAAGCAATGTCTTTAACCTAACATTCTCATCAGCAATAGCAGTGGTATCCTCAGCAGAGGGGTTAGTTCCCACATCAATAGTTGAAGATATTGCAACAGTAGCAGCAGTAGAACATTCAGCAACAGAAGTAGCATTATCACGCTCAATGCATTTAAGACATGGTGGTTTAAATCCTTCGTGAGCTAAACTGATCTGTTCGGCGCGAAGCGACTCGTTTTCTTTTTGAAGATCTTCATGAGCCGCTCTCAATTTCTCAAGGTCTTGCTTCCTTTGAAGATAATCATAGGAAAGCCTTTCATGAGCTGTTGAGAGTGTTTCATGATGACTTTCAAGTTCCTCATACTTAACGTGAAGATTTTTTATGTCTTCAATTAAGGACTGAGATCGAGTCATTTCAGCGTCTAACAGATCATCGCTTTTGTCTAACAGTTTTTGAATGTGTTCCATGGTTTTCTGTTGTTCAGTTGCAATTTTAGCGAGTGTTTTGTAGCTGGGTTTGGAACCACAATCAGAGTCATCGTCACTAGATGTTTGATAGTGAGTAGTGCGTGTGTTTACCTTGGCACCGCGTGCCATGAAGCAGTAGGTAGGAGTAGAGTAGTCTTTGTCATTTGCATAGGTGTCAGTGATGGAGTCATTGTCTTCAGTGTTGAAGATGGACTTGGCAACATATGCTGTAGCCAGACTCGCAATGCCAGAATCGGACTCCTCCTCAGACTCCACCTCCGCCTCCTCAGAAGCGGACTCCTCCTCTGAATCCATTTCCTTACCAACAAACGCACGTGCCTTGCCAGATGAGCTCTTCTTGTGTGATGAAGACTTGGAGGAAGACTTGGAAGAAGACTTTGAGTATTTCTTCTTCTTCTTGTCGTCGGAGTCATACTCCTTGCCCTTCTTCTTCTTGTTGTTCTCATTTTCCCACTGCGGACACTCAAATATGTAGTGGTCAGGTTTCTTGCACTTGTGGCATGATCTTTTCTTGTAGTCATGAGCAGAAGCTTCATCATTCCTTGAGCTTGATCGTGAAGACTTTCTGAAGCCTTTCTTCTTGGTGAATTTTTGGAACTTCTTCACAAGCATAACAAGCCCCTTTCCAATGTCTTCAGGATCATCAGAACTGCTGTCAGATTCTTCTTCAGATGTGGAAATAGCTTTTGCCTTCAAGGCACGAGTTCGCCCATAGTTGGGACCGTAGATGTCTCTTTTCTCAGAAAGCTGAAACTCGTGTGTTGAGCCTCTCAAGTATGTCAAACGGATCGAGTGTCTTGAAGTCCGGACGTTCTTGAATCATCAGGGCTAGGGTGTCAAACGAGCTGTCAAGTGATCTCAGGAGTGTCTTGACGACTTCATGCTTGGTGATCTCAATAGCGCCGAGGGCTTGAAGCTCATTTGTGATGTCAGTGAGTCGATCAAACGTGAGCTGGACATTCTCATTCTCATTTCTCTTGAAGCGGTTGAAGAGGTTGCGAAGGACACTGATTCTCTGATCTCTCTGGGTTGAGACGCCTTCGTTGACCTTGGAGAGCCAGTCCCAGACTAGCTTAGATGTTTCCAAAGCACTCACGCGGCCATACTGTCCTTTGGTCAGATGACCACAGATGATATTCTTGGCAGTAGAGTCCAGTTGAACAAACTTCTTGACGTCAGCAGCAGTGACACCTTCACCAGTCTTGGGAACGCCGTTCTTGACGACATACCATAGGTTGACGTCAATGGCTTCAAGATGCATGCGCATCTTATTCTTCTAGTAGGGATATTCAGTTCCATCAAAGACAGGGCACGCAGCGGAGACTTTAATTATCCCTGCAGTCGACATAGCTAAAACTCCAGGTGGTTAAACCGAATCACACAGAATAAGGGAGTACCTTGCTCTAATACCAATTGAAAGTGCGTTATATCGACTAGAGGGGGGTGAATAGGCAATTTTTATGGAAGTCTTCAAAACGTGGAAGTTTCGAAGACAAACGATAGAAATAAACCTATTACCATGCAGCGGGAGGTAGAGTACACTAGGCAAACCATAGTCAAGTATTCAATGAAGTGAAAGCACAATGACTAATAGCAGCTAGGTAGTAAGGATCAGGTAGGAAGATATTACGAAGCCGATCAGAACAAGCAGTCACTCAGTGAAGACAGAAGATAGTGCAATCATACAATGACTTCACAAGGACCAACAGTAAGTAAAGGGAAGGGAAGGATGAAACCAGTGACTCGTTGAAGACAATGATTTGTTGGACCAGTTCCAGTTGCTGTGACAACTGTACGTCTGGTTAGGGCGGCTAGGTATTTAAATCTGAGGACACACAGTCCCGGACACCCAGTCCTGAACACGCAGCTCGGGACACCCAGTCCTCACCGTATTCCCCTTGAGCTAAGGTCACACAGACCTCGCCCAATCACTCTGGTAAGTCTTCAAGGTAGACTCCCAAACCTTCACAGACTTCATTCACCGGCGATCCACAATGTCTCTTGGATGCTCAGAACGTGACGCCTAACCGACTGGAGGATTCACAGTCCTCAAGTGTAATAAGTCTTCAGATCACACAGACAAGAAGACTTAAGTGATGCCTAACACTCTTTGGCTCTGGGTGGTTAAGGCTTTATCCCCGCAAGGAATTCTCTCTCAAAGGCTTCGAGGTGGGTTGCTCTCAAACGACAAAAGCCGTACTTTAACTCTGAGCAGCCAACCATTTATGGTTGTAGGGGGTGGGCTATTTATAGCCACTAGGCAACCCGACCTGATTTGTCCGAAATGACCCTGGGTCACTAAGGAACTGACACGTGTTCCAACGGTCAGATTTCAAACATACACGACAACTTTACTTGGGCTACAAGCAAAGCTGACTTGTCCGACTCTGGACAAGATTCACTCTCATAGTCTTCACTCGAAGACATAGGTTTTGGTTAAGCATCACTTCAGTCATTCTGACCGGTTCTCTTGGACCCCACTTAACAGTACGGTGGTTCCTATGACTCAATAAAGAAGAAAAAGAACTACGAAAGATCTGAGTCTTTGAGCTCCATAGGCTTCATGCGATGTCTTCTCTTGTCATAGTCTTCAATGAGAATATCTTCATATACCACCTTTGACATCAATGTCTTCATACATTTTTAGGGGTCATCTCTGGTAGGAAAACCGAATCAATGAGGGACTTTCACCTATGTTATCCTGCAATTCTCACAAACACATTAGTCCCTCAACTAGGTTTGTCGTCAATACTCCAGAACCAACTAGGGGTGGCACTAGATGCACTTACAATACCAATTCACACTTTGACCGTACCATGAGGGCGGTCGAGCAAATGTGAACCCTAGACAAGCCAGAAGCGACGCAGACAATGAGACTGGCGAAGAATCCGAAGGTAAGCCGTTGGACATCCCCCACAGTCGTAATGGCCGATGCATCACGAAAGTCGTGGCTGGAGTGAAAACCGACGAGGTTGCTCAAGCAAGGCGGTATCACTTTGTGCCGATGTCAAGGTAGCTGAGAGCGTATGGTGGTGTAGTCGTGGTCGAGATAGCCGTGCGAAGAACGCCGTGGTCAATGTCGAGTCGAGGTGGCCAGTGTCGACGAAGTCGCCATGAAGCTGCGGGCGCAAAGATGCCCCGAGTTAGTCAGAGGCGCAGTGGTGTCGAGGTAGTGGTGCGTCGGGAAGAAGACGGTGTTGACGAGCCGTTGCGCCGGGTTTGCCAAGCCAGGGGACATGTCGTGGATGAAGGCACACATTGGTGTTACATCACGGGCATGCGTAGGCGGACGAAGTCGATGTTGACGAGTCGCTGCACCAGGCTTCCCATGCGCGGGGACACGTCATGGACGAGGGCACACGCCGGTGTTGTCAGCACCGGACATGCGTAGATGGGGACCCGCACAAGCCGTACGCCATGTCGGAGGGTCCGGCAGAGGAGGACTCTGTTGGAATTTTGCTAGTAGGCCTTTGGCCCAAAGCCCAACTAAAATTCGGAAATTCTCTTGGCCCATTCATGCACACATGTGAGTGCAGTGAGTGAGGCTAAAGTTTAGTCCCACCCCGGAAGTTGAGAGAGAGTTGCACCTTTTTATAAGGTGAGCTCTTCTACCACTTGTATGAGCATGAGAAGAGGAGACCTACACGCGCGCTCCTCCTCCTCGCTCGCCTCGCCACGCCACGCCACGCCACGCCACGCCACGCCTCGTCACGACGCGCCGCTGGTTGCGGGATTGAGCCGAGCCGAGGACAGAGCTATGCACGTTGTCTATATTTTTGCTGCATGGGAAAATTAATGAGTCATTAATTAATAATTAACGGACGCGTTAATTACTGAACCGTTTCTGATTCTTTTGGATCGTGACGACTCGGACGTGGGGTTTACTCCCACGACCTACCCGGCCCGCACTATATAGTCAGGTAGACGTCTACCCTAACCGCCGCCGCTTCGTATGGTTTCTCACCACCGTTCCAGATCATTGCGCCGCCAAGAAGGTCTTCTCCATCCCTCCTTCCGGCGTGCACCGCGAGAAGGGACAGCAGGCCTCCGGAACCCCGCCTCTCGTGATCCTGTACGGGAGAGGGGCGATCAGGTTTTTGGGGAGCGCACTCGCGCGACTGCTGGCAGCGACGACTTCGCGAACGACGACTTCTTACCCGACCTCGGCAACCTCGTCCTCGACGACATGGGCGACAACGTCAACGCTGGCGGTGCTGCACCCGCTGCACCGTATGTGATTCTATCCTTCCTGTTCGAGATCGTGGTAGAATTCATGCTTCTAGTATGTGCCCTAGATGTGATATGTTCATCTGCTATGCTAGTTCGCATGATTAGTTTAATCTCTGCTGCTGTGGTCATGATTTATCTTCTGTTTATTCGGATTAAATCTCGTAGTAATTTGCTCATATTTCCAACAGACTCGACAACGATTACGGCGCTAGTCAATGTGGGGTAGAAAATGCCAATGTCGACCAAAGTTGTCAGAGTAAATGAAGTGATCAGAGAAGATGACGACGATACTGACGATGAGCTGATGCTGGACGAAGACAGAGAGGTGAAAGGCGTCAGCGGCTACGAGTGTAGCGGCCCCGACATCGGTGGGAGAACCTACGTGCATCGTGCTATGCTTGCAAGCATAGCACACGCATGGGATGCAACAACGTGTGAGCAGCTTTTTTTTTGAGGGGTGTAACACACTTTATTAATCAAAAGCCACAGTTTGTGGAATACAGTTTGCATGGGGATTAACAAGCCATACATGGCGCCCCTGCTGAAGAGAAAGAGCTGATCTAGCTATCTTGTGAGCGTCACCATTCGACGCCCGCCCCTCGAACACAAATTTACAATTAAACGCAGAGGCTCTCAGGCCAATCTCTGTCAAGATCGCACCATATCTACCCATATAACCCTTGTTAATATCATTGACCACCTGTTGGGAATCTGAAGCTATGATGAAATCATGGATGTGCAAGTCTTCAGCCAACGACATCGCCTCCCGGCATGCGATCGCTTCCAGAGTCCCGACATCGTCGACACCTCTAATCACTAATGCTGAACTGCCCAGGTACTGTCCGTGGTCATCTCTGCAAATGGCTGCCGCTGAACCTCCTCTGTTAAAATTCATCACGCCGGCATCAACGTGAATTTTGGCAAACCCTACTGGCGGTGCCTTCGGACTAGTTGTGGGTGCTTGATTATTCTGTCTGGAGCTTCTCGCCTCGCCCATTGGCTTGCTTACACCCAGGCTCTGCAGCTCGCTTATAAATCTCTCAACAAAACCATGGGTAGCATAAGGGCTCTGAAAATTTCCTTCATGAATAGCTTGTCGGTGAGCCCACCATATCGCCCAAAGTGTAACTGCTAGTTTGACAAAAGAAGCATGCGACAACACTTCCATCATTGAGAAGAGCCAAAGTTTGGCGTTCGGCTCCATAGATGAACTTAGCTGTTCCACTTGATCTGCATCTGCTAGAGCCCAAACACATCTCGCCGAGGTACACTCCAGCAATGAGTGACGCCATGAGTCCGGCGCACCACATAGTCCACATGAACTCGTTGTTGACATATTTCTGTGTGATCTGACATCCTCTGTGGGCAAAGATTGCTTAGCAAGTCTCCACAAAAACATCCGAACTTTGCTGGGCACTTGCACTTTCCACAAAAGCTTCCATGCTGAACCTTCCGAGTCCATACTTGAGGAGCCCGCTGTTTGCTCAAGCCATGCCTCTCTCCTCCTCCTGGTGGAAACCAACATAGCATAGGCAGACCGGACCGTAAATATGCCGGACTTTTCATAATGCCACGACCAGAAATCTGCTATATTTTTTGTGCATAAAGGTATTCTCAGAACAATAGGAATATCCATTGGCATGAGTACCTGTTCTAACTTCTCCCTATTCCATGTCGCCGAGGTAGCATCAATGAGCTCTGAAACATGTACCGGCGGGTGAGTTACCCTGCTCCCGTACGGACGCAACATCTCCGTGCGAGGCAACCAGTTATCGTTCCAAATATTTGTGGTTTCTCCATTGCCAATACGTTTGATCAGTCCTTGCTTCAAGACCTCTTTGCCTTCTATAACAGCTCGCCAAATTTGGCTAGGGTGGCTTCCCAGTGAAGCTTCCAGAAAAGGCGTGGTTGGGAAATATATGCTCCTCAAGATGCGAGCACTGAGAGATTCAGAATTTTGCAATATCCTCCATGCTTGTTTAGCAAGCATCGCCAAGTTAAAGAGTTCAAAGTCTTTAAAACCCAAACCACCCATATTCTTGGGTTGTGTCATTGCCTTCCAGGACACCCAGTTGGGCTTGCGTTGTCCATTCTTGCTTCCCCACCAAAATTTCCGAATTAGCATGTTCAAGTGCTCGCACAGCCCTCTTGGAAGTTTGAAGCATGACATAGAATAAACCGGGACAGCTTGGGCTACTGCTTTAACCAAAACCTCTTTTCCTGCCATGGACAAGTTTTTCTCAATCCAGCCTTGGACTTTGTTCCACAACCTATCTTTCAAATATTTGAAGGCTCCATTCTTAGACGTACCAATATCACTAGGCATACCAAGATATTTTTCATTCAAAGTTTCATTTGGTACGTGCAGTATCCCTTTAATTTGCTGGCGTACACTGTCAGGAACTCCCTTACTGAAGAAAAGTGAGGACTTGTCATAATTTATCCGCTGCCCCGAAGCTTGACAATAAACATCCAAGACTTGCTGCACCTCCATAGCACCCATACTATTGGCCTTAACAAACAACAGGCTGTCATCTGCGAAGAGCAAATGGTTCACTGGCGGCGCCAAGGGTGCCACAATTAAACCATGAAGATTTGATGACTCACTTTTTGATTTCAACAGGCACGAAAGGCCCTCTACTGCTATCAAGAACAAGTATGGGGATATAGGGTCCCCTTGTCTTATACCTCGCGTGGGCGAGAACTGCTCCAGCTTCTTCCCGTTCATCAAAACAGAGAATTTGACTGAGCTAACCATATCCATTATGATGTTTACCCATTTTTCCGTGAAGCCCAATTTTAACATGATTGCCTTCAGATATGCCCATTCAACTCTATCATAGGCCTTCATCATATCCAACTTGAGAGCACAATGATGATTCTTCTTTGCTTTATTCCTCTTCATAAAATGTAAGCATTCATATGCAGTAATGATATTATCAGTTATAAGCCGTCCTGGAACAAAGGCTGATTGTTCCTCTGATATGATTTCTGGCAACACTTGTTTCAAGCGGTTAGATATCACTTTAGATGCAATCTTATAAAGGACGTTACACAAGCTGATCGGTCGAAATTGTGATAAAAGGGTGGGATCTTTTACTTTCGGTATTAGTACCAGTACCGTCTCATTAATGCAAGCTGCTGATTCTGTACCATTGATGATGCTCAGAACTGCCCTTGTTACCTCCTCTCCGCAAATCTCCCAGTGCCGCTGGAAAAAATGGGCGGGGTAGCCATCGGGCCCGGGGGCTTTTATCGGAAACATCTGGAACAATCCCCGTTTGACCTCTTCCTTATCGTAAGGTGCATTCAACATAGTGTTCATCGCATCCGTTACCTTCACTGGGACTGTCCGGAGGACCTCTTCCATGTTATTGACCCCTTCTGTTGTATATAAGTTTCTATAAAACTCTGTAGTCATGGTTTCCATTTCCTCTCTGTCCTCCGTCAAGCTACCATCAGGACGCGCTAACGCCTTGATCTGATTTTTCCGTCGCCTTCTGCTGGCACGTAGATGAAAAAAATACGTATTTTTGTCTCCATGGACGAGCCATTCAAGCCTTGCACGTTGTCGTCAAAGTATCTCTTCCCGATGATACAATTCGACCATGCGGTCAGTTATCTTAACCTCTGCATGCGATGGCGCCAATCTTGCCGGCTGGGAGCGGAGCATCTCTAACTGTCCCTTTAAATACTTTATCTCCTGGCGCACACTCCCAAATTTCTCCCGATCCCAGGTTGATAGGTCAGACGCTAATCCACCCAGTTTCTCTTTGAGCGCATGCACTGATTCTGCAGGTGTTGCTTTCCAGCCTTCACTCACGCATTCAAAAAGACTTGGGTCCCTCTCCCACATGAGCTCATATTTAAAGCTCCTGGGACCCGGTTTGCATGCATGCACGTCCAACTTGAGTAGGAGTGCAGAATGATCAGATGATGCGGAATCTTTATGTTCAAGAGAAGCATTTGGGTATGAGAGCACCCACTCTGAGCTAGCCACACATCTGTCGAGGCGGACACGTATGAACGTTCCTCCAGAAACTCTTCTTTCAAACGTCCAACTGTTGCCTGTATATCCAATGTCCGTTAATCCACATGTGTCTAGGGCGTCCCAAAAGGCATCCATTTGCGCTTGGCTTCTGTTTCCTACACCATCATGCTCGTGTCCATGTATTACCTCATTGAAATCTCCTATGACAGCCCATGGGAGGGTGCTTGTTCCTGCAATACCTCGGAGCATGTTCCATGTTTTATATCGTTCGCTCATCTGGGCTTCCCCATACACAAAAGTAACTCTGGATTTAATTCCTACGAGATCATCCACCACCACATCAATATGATACTCAGAATAACCAGAAACTTCAACTTTTATTGAATCATTCCAAAAGATCCCCAAACTACCACTTCTACCTCTACTACTAACAGCAAAACTTTTATTGAAACCTAAAGAACTGGATAAATTCTCAACACGTGAACCTTCTATCTGAGTTTCCAGAATACAAAGAATAGAAGGGGCATATTGCCTCGTCATGTCGCGAAGCTCCTTGACTGTCGCGGGCTTGCCAGCCCCGCGACAGTTCCAGCATAGGAGACTCATTGCACTAGGCGCGACCCCACCTGGGAGCCCGCCAAATGCGCATCGGAAGGTTTGTCACCTGTGTTGTAGGACCCACTGTTCCTATCATAGGTTGGTGGAGTAGACCGGTTTCGCTTCGCCTCATGCTTGGAGGGGCTCAGAGGATTAGTCGTGGCCACCGAGCTTGTTCCGCTTTCCAGCATTAAAACGGTTTTTGCCACTCCCGATCCGGATGGGTTCTCTGGTTGGACTGCGCCCCTCTTCCTGTTGAAACCAGCTTCATCCATCTCAAAATCAGTGTCACCAGAGCTTTTGCTGTCATCTCTGCCATTGCCATCATAAGTTTCCTCCCTGTTGCGGCCACCAGATCGGCCGCCGCTGCGGCCTCCTCTTCGGCCTCCCCTACGACCACGTCCGCCTCCTGGTCCTTGGCCACTGCGCATAACCCATGATGCTCGTAGCTCTTTAAAAATCAGCGCCGATGGTGGATGAATTCCGGTACCATGCTCCTTGAATAGATGCCCCAACATGCCGCAAACATCACACCAGTCGGGGAGCTTTTCATATTTAACCCTGTATATCTGACGCTTCCCCTCCCTAATCATGGACACTGCATTCTTCAGAGGTTTGTTAACATTGATTCTGACCCACACGCGATGGAAATTCCCCGTGAAATCTGGAGATTGAGGTTCAGCAAAAAGCACTTCCCCTACCTTAGCTGCAAGGGATGGCACAAGGTGTGCGTACAAGGGTGGGACATCGTGCACCTGCACACAAATCTCAATGGTGTCGAGAGGAACTGTTGATGGTTTAGCTAATCCATCATAGGGCTTGAGAATGACAGCATCACCTCTGAAGTGCCACGGTCCCTCCTGGGTGACTCTCTCCCAATCCCCTAGACAGGAGAATTGGACGGTGTACAGATTGTCTTCTAGCGGCTTGAATTTTACTTCTTGTGCCAGATCCCATGCTGCTCTCATGTTCTTAAAAAACCAATATTGGCTATAGGTTTTGGCGCAATGAACCCTAGCAAGAGCGATCCAACGAGCAACCTTAGATGGCGCCGCAGCCTCATCAAAAACCACGTCGTCCAGGTCCTCCTCCCGGAGGCCCAGTTCCTTCATCATCATCTCCACATCATCGACCTCCGTTGACCCCGCCTTAGCAGCGCCCGAAGTCAGATCTTGAATCCATCGTGAAACCCTAACCCGATGGGAGAGTATCGGGTCTTTTCGGAGGAACTCTGAATCCTCTCTCCTCCGCCAGTACAGCCTAGCCCAGAGCAGCCCACCGGCCCCCCTGGATCGTAGGCAGGCGACTAGCAGAACAAGGGAGGTAGAGGAGGCAGGTCTCGACGGCGGCGACTCGGTCGCCCCGGGAGGATAACAAACCCTAACTAGAGGGAAATCAGCCTAACGTGTGAGCAGCTAGACACACGCAGGAGATGCTCAAGCGCCATGGGCCACGTGAGTGCACCAATGGATCAAAGCGTGCGGCCAACATGAAGACTCGGAAGTGGTGATGCGGTTGATCTTGGTGGTTGATGAAGATGTTGGTGGAGTATACGCGTGTTGTAGACGAACGGCGGTGGGCGATGCAAATCGATTGTAGATTTAAAAATAAAAAAGAAACAACAATCAAGTCGATTGGCGAGACAGAAAAACTCGGATCAACGGATCGGAAAAAAAGATTTTTGAGGGCAGCCGGTCAACACGACCGGAGGACGAACTCTAGATACGGGCAACGCGGCTCACTGCGTCGATCATGGAGACTGGCTGCCTCGGAGGCGGCGCGGAGCGGAAGCGGTGGCTAGGGTTTGAACTGGTTAGACTGATACCATGTAGGAAGAATAGAGAGAGATTGGTGGAACTGATTATTGTATAGGAATAAATCCTAGTCTATCTCATACTCCCTCCATTCCAAAATAAGTATCTCAATTTTTTACTAACTTTAGTATAATAAAGTTATACAAAAATTAAGACACTTATTTTAGGATGGATGGAGTATTTTCTAACTAATCATGATACTCAACATAATCCACATATTTGGCCATTCTACCACTGGCGTCCACGAATGAAAATTAAGCGGGCTTTTAAGTGGTAACCATGGGTAGCCCACGTCCAGGATCAACCTGAGTTATACACTACTCTTTTGTTGTATATAAATCTCAATGAATTTTTGAGCCCTTCAAAGGACATCACCTCAACATACTTGTCGAATGGATTCTTTTTGAACATTGATATAATCCATCTCCATCTCTTTCATATCCCGCAAAATAAATAAATATATATATATGTAGAGAGAGAGAGAAACACATCTTTTGTATTATCAAGTTCATCCTTACTATATTTAAGAAAATGACAATTCTTTTAACTATGATTTTTTTTCACTTTCTATACTTTACATATTCTTTTTAATCATACATTTGCTTCCATCAGTTTTAGATTTTTTAGCAATCTTTATGCATTTCTTTTAGCACGGTTCCCTAGGAACGTGCGGATATCATCTAAAACATTTATCTAAGCCACGATGATGGTTTGTTTCACGAGCAAAATTCTCATGTTGCTCTCCTGGATTACAGTTATCAGGAAATTGCCTGTGTTTCCAACAGTGCCTTCCGAGTCCGAAGCGTGAACTAATTTCCCCATTGATTAACATTGAAACGGCAACTATAAAATATAGCATCAATAATGTACGTAGTAGTTGCAATGTACATTACGCTGCTACGATAGCTTTGGGTAACTCAATATATCACTTGTACTACGAACCAACTCTATAAATCTAGTCACCTTAATTTATCAATTTCGGTGAGCAGCAGATCATATATATCATACATCAAAATTTATTCCCCGTGGTTGGTCGATGATCATCTCTCACCGCGGTGGTCAATGTATGATCTCATCATCATCCTCAGCAGCAGCAGCTGGACAGGGGTGTAGGTTGACGGCAGCTCTGTAGCCGAGAGAACCGGTCAATCCCAGCAGCAACAGCCAGTGGAGTACGGCGGCGACAAGCCAACCTGCCACAACGCCGAGCAGGTCACATGGCACAATAATGACACCGGGGCAAATGATATGAGCTGGAGTAGAAACTCCGGCATCCATTGTGGTCGTGGATGGCCCATCCAGAAGAACACGTGCATGGTGCAGCCCATGACCGAGAGGTAGAAGACGGTCATGAGCAGGTCGACCTCGACCCTCTCCACGGCGCCTTCCACCTCCTTCCCGTGGAGGAGCAATGCCATCGGCCCCGTGCAGCCAGCCGTCATGAGAAGCGCCAAGACGGCCATCAGGTGGCCCACCTCGTCGGGGCAGGGGTGAGGGACAGGCGGCGCGGGTGCGAAGCCGGTGCAGGGCGAGCGCGTAGCCGACGTGCGCGGCGGCGTACACGGTGGCCAGGTGGAGGGCAATGACGGCGCCTCGCGGGCCGACGTGGGGCGGCAAGGAGGAGGCCGTAGGAGAGGCGGATCAGATCGGTGTAGAACGGCCAGCTGCGCCAGATGCAGAGGAGGAAGAGGAACACGTACGCGCAGACGGTGACGGCGATGATCCACACCTGGGCTATGGGGTGCCCGCCGGCGCGCGCCAGCAGGACGACGGGGATGGCTACGGCAAGCGCCCCCGTAGAAGCCAGCAGCGCCACCGCGCCGATGAGCTGCGTACGGAGGCCGGGGTCCAGCTGCCTGAACGGTTCCAGCCACGTAGAGGGCATCCTTATCCTCATGTCGACGGCCGCCATGGAAGTCTCGACCGACAGATCGTACGTACGCGCCGTAGCTTCTTCTTCTTCCGTATTTTATTTTATCAGTTTTGCTAAAGCACATCTAGATGTGCCATAAGTATTGCACATCTAAGTTATATGTCATTGATCTTACATTGAGATTCGTGTGAATATTTTTTTTCTTTTTCTTTTTATGCTTGATTCACTCATTTAGATGTGCAATAACTAGAGCATATCTAGATGTGCCCTAGACACACCCTTTATCTCTTGATAGGATTCTTTCCTATTTATTTATACGTTGTTCACGGAAAGATGGAAGGGGTTTTCCTTACGTTGTGTGGTAAAAAAAAGGAAATAAGAGCATCTACAGCCGGACTTTGTAAATCCACCCCCTCAAATGTCCGCGGGAACTGACTGAGCATGCTTCAAATTAGGCACCTTGCGCGAACCAATCTGTGGTTGGATGGTTAGAGGGACGGTGGTATCTCCAGCCCACCAGGGTTTTAGGATTATTTCAGGATTTCCCAGCCCACTGGCGGCGGAGGTGGGGTCAACGTGGCCTCTGGAGAAGACATGGGCGGGGGCAACCGCATGATCGGAGATGTTGACAGGACGTGGGCAGGGCGGCGGCCGGCGACGCGCTGGCAAGATGCAGGGACTAGTCCAGATGCAGCGGTGGTCCAAAGGTTCGAGGCGGCCATGCACCGCCGAGGAGAGGACGAACAGGCTGGGGCTGGTTGCGTTGTAGGGCTGCCTCGTGAGGGTTGGGCTTGGCATGGTCGAGAGAGAGAGAAGGGCTCCTGGGCCAACGCGCGGTTCGACGTAAAATTTTGATCAGGTGAAAAACCGGCTGGGACATGGTTTCAGATAAGGGAAATCATTGGTGGGGGCTGGCGACGTGGATCGGTCGAGAGGGAAGGAGGAGCTAGCGAACGAACGAACGACATACGAACTCCCCCTTTAGAAGTCCAGAGAAAGGGAACAAATAGCACACGTTCATTTTCCACAGCTCAAAAAATCTCTCTTCTCATATACAAATTTCTATTGCTCCTTCCAAACCCCCTGATCTCAATCTATTTTTTTTTCAATGTCACTTGGATGCAGATCGAAACGTGCCCTTCGAAGATGGTACGTGGATGAGGTAATGGCTAGTCTCTGCTTCAAGATTTCCTAGAAAGTAACTACTGCTAGTTCTTTCTTGATCTCGACGCCAAAGAGGACACCAACAATTCAAACTCCGTTTAGCTTGCGATGGTGCAGTCCAGCGTAGATGAATGAAAACCACTGCTTAGGGTTGTGTTTGATGGACTAGGCATGGATGGTTTTATAACCCGAGCATATGCCAGGAAACGCCAATAAAATTATTTTTCATATCTCTTACCTCAATGATAATAAATCTAGAAATAATATTGATGGACATGAAGGATGTTGTGTTCATAGAGATCAACAAGAGGGAGGATATAAAAGAGATAAGGCTTAAAGCTAGGGAAAAAGTAGACATTGTTGCATGCCGGAGATCACAACCTGACAGGAAAGCACCACAAGCAATATGATCTCTACAAGCATACCATCCCCATGTCCATCAACCATTATTAGTGGATCAATCAATGATATGAGAGGCATGGATCACCCTGAGCTTACACAACTCATACATCCACATTTCATCGGACACAAGCAGTGAATTCCAATCACTTGAAATGGACTGTCCTATTATGCTGCTAAAGGAAGTCTGGAACAACATATTGTATTTATCATCCTCGTTAGTGATTTTATATTCCTTGTTTGTTGTTCTACCATCCTCATTGGTGATTTAAGAGTTCAATCCCTTTTCGACACTAAATTGCTCTTGCCCTACGGTCTTCCTAGCCAGCCGCCGCCTTCAAAAAGGTAGGGTTCTCTGCCTCCCGCCGGCGTCGGTGCCGGTCCGTCCCGTCTTCGGTGGCCTTAGGGCCATGGAGATAGAGTGGATCTCGGCTCTTGCCGGTGGCAGGGCTCCGTTTTTAGATTTTTTTCGAGCTTTGTTAGGGTTTGTGTCCTGCTTAGCCCCCATTCGGTGATGCATCTAGCATCATCAGTGGGCATGTGGAGGTGTGTCTCCGGCAGATCTATCTTTGGTGGATTTGCTCGGATCTCTTTGTCGTTCGTCTTCGTTCGTATGTCTTCAGGCTGGATCCTTTTGATCTACACTCTTCATCTGCGGCAATTGCTGTTTTGGTGCGTTGGTTCTATGGGGCCTTAGCACAACGACTTTCCGACTGTCTACTACAACAACGTTTGCCCGACTTCAGCGATGGAGGGGCGATGATAGCGGCGCGCCTTCGGCTCGCTTCAGTGCTTGTAATCGTCACTAGGTGGTCTACGGATCTTGATGTAATTTTTATTATTTCTAGTGTTCGTTGTACTACCATGATTGAAGATGAATAGGTTGAAAGTTTTTCCTGCAATTTTTTTTACTCTTGCCATGAAGTCTTGGAAAACATGCCACGCAAATCTTTTGTTAGATGTTAATTTGTCTGTCTTTCTCTGTATGGATTCTAAATATGAGCCCCTTTAATACATGTGTTTTCCAAATTTGTGCATGTCATCCTCGCGTATATATGGATTCAAAATATGCGCCCCTTTATATCATAGGATGGGATGTTTCCGAAGGGACCCTTTATACATGTGTTGGACTGTAGATCCACCAATGTAAATTCATTTCGATGAATATCGTCTTCCAAAAAACTCATTGCTTTTTTTTCACCGCAAAAAAAAAAAACTCATTGATTTTTCATGCATAAATATGCCCCCACAAACTTCATTATTTTTTGGCGGTACAAACTTCAATTTTATTTTTATTTTTTAGCGGTACAAACTTCATTTTTGTTTTTAGTTTTTTTGTTGAAAAATATATTATCCCCAAACCCATCACTTGAGAAATAGATGACCCAACATTTTACTAACTTTGTATTAAAAATAGTACAAAGTTGAGTTCCCTCCGTCTGAGAAAATTTGTCCTTGAAATGGATGTATCTAGTATCAAGTTAGTGCTAGATACATCCATCTGAAAAATAAGTTTGGCACAAGTTTTTTCGGACGGAGGGAGTATATGCTAAATTCCTCCTACCGCGGAAGTGTTTTGGGCCGGTCCATCGGAGGTTTTTGGCCCAAAACAAAGAGAGCGTTAACCGGAGGTCCGACGGAGCGGTGAGCCGTCGGCGGTAAACGGGAGGAATGGCGGCGGCGGCGGCGTCCCATCTGGACGGTGGCACGAAGCGGCGGCGGAAGGACGAGGAAGTAGAAGCAGGCGCGGAGGCGGCAGAGGACCGCATCTCGGAGCTGCCGGAGGCGCTGCGGCTGCACGTCCTCTGCCTGCTCCCGCTCAAATCCGCCATCCGCACGGGCGCGCTCTCCACCCGGTGGCGCTCCCTCTGGACGCACCGCTGGCCGGCGCCCTCCTCCCTCGACTTCCGCCTCGGCATCGGCGACTCCCCGCACCCGCTCCTCGAAACCCTAGAGCGGCGCGGGTGGCGGCGCCTCCAGCGGTTCGCCCTCTCCTTCGGCATCGGCGCGTTCAAGGCCGAGCACTTCCGCCGCTGCCTCGACCTCGCCATCGCCTGCGCCGTCGAGGACCTGCACGTCCACCGCGTGCACCACTTCTTCGCCCGCTTCTACAAGTTCCGGCTCCCGCTGGGTGACCCCCACCTCGCCCGCCTCTCGTTCCGCTACATCAGCGTCGACCTCCCCGACTCCTTCTCCGCCCGCTCCCACCGCTTCACCGCTCTCGAGGTCATCCACCTCCGCTGCGTCCACATCTCCGACGACACAGTCAGCAGCCTGGTCGCCGCGTGCCCCCTCCTCCACACCCTCGATTTGCGCTACTGCGAAGGCCTCGACTCCGTCAGCGTCGCGGCGGCCGGGGCGCACCTGAGTAGCCTCACCGTTGCAGAGTGCGATCCGTGCACCGACGTTGTTTTGGCCGATGAGGCATCCGGTCTGCGCTCATTCCGCTACAGCGGTGCCTACATGCCCGCCTACAGCATCCCGGCCACCATCACTAGTCTTGCTGACCTTTACATCTGCTTCGGAGCATCTAACCGCCGGCGACGCTTGTCAGGCACCAGAATCCGGTTTTATGGACAGGAGGCTCACGCTTGCGAGCTGCGCAGAAACTGGCTTCAACTACTAACCAGTCTGTCCAACCTCACCGTGCTTACCCTCTGCAGCAGTATCCTACGGGTTCGTCGCTCTCTGCATTTCATGCCATCCGGTTGATCCCAATACTCACTTACTGTCTTACGGATAACCTTCTTCATTGCTATGCTTTGCAGAGACTGTCTGCCAAAGCTCGTGCCAGATTAGCTGCCACAGGCGCTGCACCATGCAAATTGCTGAATTTGAGAGAGCTTCAGCTACTGATGTTCGAAGTGGAGATCAACAACATGAACGACATTTACTCTTTCCTTGTGGCATGCTGTGGCCCTCGTTTGGAGAGGCTATTTGTGCAGGTGAACACTAGCTGTTATATATTCCATTGCCTGATAACCTTTGTTGATGAACTGTTAATTTTTTTTGTCTTGTGACCTTGACAAATGCATTCAGTTATTAGTCATTGTATTGTTGCTTGCGCTTGACATTCTTACTTATTTTGAATGCTTACTACACCCCCTTGCAGCTTCCGACAATCAATTATCCATATGAGCCAGAGGATGAACCATCAGGATCAGAGTCAGAGGAATTTGGATCAATGGGAGAGCTATCATACCAAGAGGCACATGGGGAAGGTGAGCTGGATGACGACTTGTCAGAAGGAGAAGCAACAGAGAAAGATGGGCTAGAGGAACAGCTGTCAGAGGGAGATGCCCTGGAGGAAGATGAGATAGAGGAAGAGTTGTCAGAGGGAGAAGAACTAGAGGAAGAGCTTTCAGAGGGAAATGAACTAGTGGAAGAGTTGTCAGGGGGAGAGCCACCTGAGGAAAAGCAATCACAGAAACAGGGGTCAATGGAAGAGCAATCTGATGGAGGGCAATCAGAGGAAGAGACACTAGAGCACGGCGATGTCTTTGAGAACCTTATGTTGCTCAAAATGATGAATTTCATGGGACGCGACAATGAGATGCAGCTAGTAAGCCTTGTGTTGAAGAAGGCTACTAGTCTCAAGCAACTGATACTATTTACTCCCAAGATTAATCACCCAGAAGAGCTCCACAAGGATCATATGAATACTTCCCATTTGCTTGAAAGAAAACTATTTTCTCTCAGAAGGGCCTCGCCAGATGCTCAGATAGTTCTCAGCGAGCCTGATGATAGTGCAGTCCAGCCGTTGCATGAGGCTTTAGTCAAGATTTACTGATTTTTGTTGTTGTGGAGTTATGATCGGATAATGTGAAATATCAGAAACTAGCAACCATTAGGTAAGACAAAGAACAAGCTAATCTGCAAGGTAGGCAGGATGCTGTGTTCTCTAGTCCATGAAGGATCATGGAGTATGTTGTCTGGGCCTTATATCCTTAGATCCTTAAGACTATAAAAAATACCATGATTACCCAGTATCTACATTGGCCTGTTGCCTTGTTGTTGGATAAGAAAGTCCTGCAAAAACACTGTAGAAAGCTGAGACTTGTTACGCTCTATCTTTGTGCTCGTCAATTCGCATTAGTACCGCAGTAGTTCAATCAGTTGGTACGAGTGTTGCATTTGTTTTTCATTTGTCATTATTGTCATCTTTATTACTGATTAAAGTTCTTTTCCTGGTATCAAGAGAAGAACATAAACATGTACAGTTATATGGAGTTTCAACAGGCATCAATCCTGGAAACTGTACCCTAATGGTGTTAGCTGAGGCCAAATTATGTACTACCTAGAATCAGAGGAAAATGGGTCAATGCAAGAGTTATCATAGGAAGAGGTACCGGAGGAAGATGAGCTGGGTGAAGACTTGTCAGAAGGAGCAGAACTGGAGAAAGATACGCTAGAGGAAGAGCGCAGATGCTCTGGAGGAAGATGAGCTAGAGGAAGAGCTGACAGAGGGAGATGAACTAGAGGGAGCTGTCAGAGGGAAATGAACTAGAGGAGTTGTCAGGGGGGGAGCCTCCTGAGGAAAAGCAATTACAGAAACAGGGGTTAGAGGAACAGGGGTCAATGGAAGAGCTATTTGATAGAGGGCAATCAGAGGGAGAGACACTAGAGGATCACGATGGCTTTGAGAACTTTATGTTGCTCAATATGATGAATTTCATGGGGCGCAACAATGAGATGCAGCTGTAAGCCTTGTGGTGAAAAGGTCTACTAGTCTCAAGCAACTGACACTATTTACTCTCAAGATTAATCACCTAGAAGAGCTCCAGAAGGAACATACGAATACTTGCCATTTTCTTGAAAGAAAACACTATGGTCTCTCAGAAAGGCCTCACCAAATGCTCACATAGTTCTCGGCGAGCCTGATGATAGTGCAATCCAGCCGTTGCAAGAGGCTTTCGTCAAGATTTACTGATTTTTTGTTGTCGTGGAGTTATGATCGGATAATGTGAAATATCAGAAACTGGCAATCATTAGGTAAGACAAGGAACAAGCTAATCTGCAAGGTAGGCGGGATGCTATGTTCTGCAGTCCATGAAGGATCATGGAGTATGTCGTCTGTGCCTTCTATTTTGCGGGTTAACTCTTTAAGACTCTTATAAAAAATATCATGATTACCCAGTGTCTACACTAGCCTGTTGCCTTGTTGGTGGACAAGAAAGTCTTACAAAAACAATTTAGAAGGCTGAGACTTATTGTGCTCTATCTCTGCTGTTCAATTTGCATTTAGTACAGCAGTACTTTAATCAGCTGGTACAACAACGAGTGGTGCAATTTTATCTATTTTTCAGTTCTCCTTATGTATTACTGTCAGTATTGCCCATCTTCATTGCCGATTAAAAGTTATTTTGCTGGTGCCAGTAGAAAATCTAAAACATGTACAGTAATATGGAATTTCCACAGGCATGAATCCTGGGAACTGTACCCTAATTTTGGTAGTTGGTGCCAAATTATGTACTGCTGATATGTTTGATCAGATGTTGACTTGTCTGTCACTTGTCTGAATCTGAAATTCTGAATATGTGTCACTTTCTACGTGTGCTCTACTGGAAACTCAGTTTAGCCTGCCACTTGTGTAAAATCCTCGAACATATGACTGCAGGACAAGTTCTTTGTAGCATGTCTTGTACTGTAAATTCAGTTGAGCCTGTCACCGGTGTGACGGAAGAATTTGTGGCTGGTGACAGCATCAGGCCATGTCATGTTTGCCTACCTATGTTGTGCGTCAGGCCAAGCGTCTCTAAATAACCATCATTTGGTGCCTTGCTGGTGTGGTCATCATGTATAAATACGCAACATAGTGGAGTTGTCGGTGTTGGTTGGTTGTGTGCTGTTGTGGGTCAGAGCCTGTGCACCAGATCCAAAGGAAGTTACCAAGGCACCAGACCTTTACCCCTCAGATTTTGCAAGATAGGCTGGGTGTTCAGTTCTGTAATTGACGAAGATCTTTTTGATCCAGTTTCTTATTAATCAACATTGTTGCCTTATTGGTGTTTTGCCTGGAACGAAGTGGTCATAATTCAGTGCAATAGCTGGGGAACAAGGCCGTATGAATATAGTGTAGTAGGTTGAGACTTGAGACTTGAGACTTGCTATGCTTTTTTTTCTTTTTTTTTGTTGCTCTCAACAATCTTCATTTAGTACAGCATTGCAGTGATCAGCTGGAAGATCAGCAACAGTTTACAGTGTTATGTTTTCCCACTTTTTCCTTGTGCATTGTCCTAGCATCTTCATTACTGCTTTTAAGAGTTTATTACTCCCTTTTAGGCATGAGAAAAACTAAACCATGTAGTACAACAGTATGTGGTTCAACAGGAATGAATCCTGGAAACTGTACCTTTTAGGCCAAATTCTTCTTGTATATATATCTATTGTCAGATGTCGACTTGCCTGTCATTCTCTGCATCTGAAAAGATCTGAACATGTGTCCCTCTGTACACGGGCTGTCACTGTAAATAAGTTCAGCATAGCCTGCCACTTGTGTACGTATTTTCATAAAACATCTGACCACGGCAGAATTTGTAGCTAGTGGCAGCATCAAGTGGTAAGCATGTCTTTTTTAGGGGGGATGTGCTAAGCATGTTACTTTTGCTTGCTTATTATGTCAGGTCAAACCACTCAAGATCTAATTAACCATCATCAGTGGTGCCTTGCTGGTGTGGTGATCGTGTATATATGAATAAAGATAGAGAAAGAAACATGATGCAGTGGTCACTGGCGGTGGTGTGCTGGTGTGGGTCAGCGCATGTGCACCAGATCAGATCCAGACGAAGTTACCAAGGAACCGATCAATCAGATCTTATCCCCAGAGTGTGGAGGTTGATAATCATTTGATTTGTGCAAAGACCGGTGAGCATTGCCATTGCCCAGCGGCCAGGTAAAGAGCAGAGCAGGTAGGCAGTTGGCCTGTTGCCCTCCACATCGCTTTCGATCTCCAGTCCTGCTTCGTTAAGTTTCAGTCGATTCTATATCCGTGAGACCTTACGTTTAAATCCGTGCAAATTTTTATTTTAGTTTTCTTTTTTGCATGTTATATCACTTGACTGGATCTTTTTTCTTATTTTTCTTGTATGTTATATCACTTGACTGGTTGTGGTTAAATCTGACTGAGACCTAGCCACACCCTTCAATCTTTTACCTATCTATAGACTATAGTACTGCACTAGTACCTGACCTGATCAGCCTGATTTGGATTTAGCAGTGAGGCTGAGCTGAGAGGTCTGGGGCAGCGGAGGAAGCAGGATGGGCTTCTCCTTCTTCGCCTCTCGCGCTGCCGCCAGGTTCCTGGAGGACATCCGGCGCCCCTCCTCCGCCGGCGTCTCCACCGCGGCGCTCCTCCTCACGGCCGCCAGGTGCGTCCCCCACCCCCGATCCCCCATGCCCCCTCTAAAGTTCTTCCATTTCTTTTCCCCTTTCGTTGCGTGATGATGGTGATCCACTGTTCCTCGCCGCCCCTTTTGTCTGCTTTACCCTCTCTCTTTTTGTTCTTTCTCGTAGCTGCGTCCTTGGTCTAGCACTCTAGAATCTAGATAATCTTGGTCAACAGGGAGGTGATGTTCATGGAGTGGACATCCATCCATCCGTCCGATGTACTACTCCATGAACAGACACCATCCCCTGTACTTCATGAACAGTCCCTTTTTGTCTGAATTTTTGTCCCCAAAATCCACCACTGTTCTTCCGGATCGAGGTGGCTGGCCGCATTTGCGAGCCTCAGAGATTTTCTTCACTGGCTTTGCAGCGGCGGAGGCATTGTGGCCTATGCCGACTCCGCCAGGGCGGAGGAGGCTCCGGAGCCACCGCCCAGGAAGAAGAAGGTGGTGGTGCTCGGCACCGGCTGGGCCGGCACCTCCTTCCTCAAGAACCTCGACTCCTCCCGCTACGAGGTGAAGGTCATCTCGCCCCGCAACTACTTCGCGTTCACGCCCCTGCTGCCCAGCGTCACCTGCGGCACCGTGGAGGCGCGCAGCGTCGTCGAGCCGATACGGAGGATGTTCGAGAAGGTAACACCGTGGCTGCTGAACTGATGCTCTTGTGGTTGGTGTTATGCAGAGCTGTGGAGTAACACAGTGGCTGCCTCTCTCGCTCTTCTTTTTTGCAGAAGGGGAAAGATGTCGCGTATTATGAAGCAGAGTGCTTCAAAATCGATCCGACGAAGAAAGCCGTCCACTGCCGCTCTGCTGTTGGTACCAATTTGGATGGGAATGGCGATTTCATGGTTGATTATGATTACTTGGTCGTCGCTCTTGGGGCTACTGTCAATACATTTAACACTCCTGGTGTGATGGAGCATTGCCACTTTCTGAAGGTAAAATCCTGTGCAGCATTGTGTGTGTCTTTACTGTTCTGCTTTTTCTCATGTTTCAGTCCTGAGATGTAAGTTATTCTGTGTAATGTTCTGCAACATCTTCAGATATATTGTACTGTAAAGTATTAGGAAATTTACATTCATGGTCATGGGACTGTTAGCCATATCTTGTACTTACAGCCTCACGTTGTAAAAGCCAGGAAGTGGAGGATGCCCAAAAGATTCGGAAGAGTGTGATAGACTGCTTTGAAAGGGCGTCAATTCCTAACATCAGCGAAGAGGAGAAAAGGAAGATCCTTCACTTTGTGATTATTGGTGGTGGACCTACTGGGGTTGAATTTGCTGCGGAGTTGCATGATTTTCTTGTCGAAGATCTGGTGAAGCTATATCCTGCAATTGAACAATTTGTGAAGATAACAATTATTCAATCAGGAGAACATATATTGAATACGTAAGTCGGCACTAAATTACCATATAATGAGGGTCGAACAATCCTGCAGTAATAGCCATGATTCACTTCCATTGCTAAGAATATGTCAGGTTCTCATCGCTAAGAATATGTTTTGGTATGCATAAAAAGCCTCCAGGGGAATTAATGTATCGGTATGTCAGTCTTCCTTCCCAGATAATGAGGATTGTACGGCTGGTTCACATCCAGCAGACTGGAAGTTGCATGCTGCAAGTAGTGAGCTCCCCAGCTAATCTTCTCCTGGATAATTCTCAAATACTCTCAGGAAAAAGTGAATAACAATTGGGGATATTTTCCATGTTTAGGAAAACAATTTAGTCACTAGAAGTGGAAAATATATCCCAGTCACTGATTCCAGGGTAGATGATAGACCAAAACCACCTTACCCCCAAGCAATGCCAGTGTAAGATTAATTCTTACCAAATGTTGTTAGTAGTTTTTGGATTGTGGCGGTTTCTTCCGTGTTATTCCCCCCTTCCTTTTCTTTTAAAAATGAATGTTCCTAACTGCTATGAAATTATCACGCTTACTGTAGACATTGCGATTTTATTGGGGAATTGGACGTTTTGTTGATTTGTCAAGAGAAAAAAATTGCCCACTGGTTCAATATACATGCCTTTGTTTGTAGCTTCAGTAGATCTTCCCTTTTCTCCATGTTTACTGTGAGATGATATATATCTATTTCATTCATGTAGGTTTGACCAAAGGATAGCTGTGTTTGCTGAATCAAAGTTCCAAAGAGATGGCATCGAGTTGAGTACAGGATTCAGAGTGATAAAGGTCTCCGATGATTCAATTACAGTGAAGTGCAAATCATCTGGTGTAGAAACATTGGTGCCGTATGGGATGGCTGTTTGGTCTGCTGGCATTGGTACTCGCCCCGTCATTACAGACTTCATGAGTCAAGTTGGTCAGGTTGTTAAATCTGAATCAAAGTCGTGTGTTCAGGTTACCGAGTTATGCTTAACTTCTAACATTTTGTTGATGAATGCAAATGTTCTCTCTTTCAACAGGGCAAACGACGTGCCTTGGCAACTAATGAATGGTTAAGAGTTCCTGAGTGTGATAGTGTCTATGCAATTGGTGACTGTTCTTCAATAAGTCAAAGGAAAATAATGGTATATGTAAAGCATTTCATAAATATTTTTGCACCCTCTTTGCGTTTTCGAACTTCCTAGGCGGAGATATCATAGGAACAGCTACACACACCGCACCTCAGAATTATCACTGCACTGTTATGGTTTCTTGGTAGATCTGTCATCGGTGTCAAATTAGTCATTCTATTGGTATGCGTGTATGTTCCAGTTTCCTCTGTGTAAGTATAACAAAGTTTATCACGCTGAATAAACAAGCACACTGAACATCTAAGTTAGCAAAGTCCAGTGCATGTTTCATCCTCCTTCTGACTCGTTTGCTTTTGTTTCTTTCAGGAGGACATTTCAACAATATTTAAAGTAGCAGACAAGGATAACTCTGGCACCTTGACACTGAAAGAAATAAACGATGTTCTAGAAGATATTTGTATAAGATACCCTCAAGTAGAACTGTATATGAAAAGTATGCACATGGTTGACATTGCTGATTTGATAAAAGGTGGCGTAGGTGATTCCAACAAGGAGTCGATGGTGGTTAACATAGAGGAGTTCAAAAAAGCTCTGTCTCATGTCGACTCCCAAGTTAAAACTGTTCCGGCGACTGCTCAGGTTGTCTCTATTTCCAGAGAATACATGGGTTGATGATATTTTAGAATAGATAATGTTTTGATCCGTGAACAACCCATTTGTGTTTGTGCGGATACTCCCTCATTGTTTCTCTGATATTTGCCAGGTTGCTGCGCAACAAGGGTATTATCTTGCTGACTGCTTTAACAAAAAGGATCACTGCGTAGAGCATCCAGAAGGTCCGTTGCGCCTGACGGGGTCAGGGGAAGGGCATCACAATTTCCGCCCATTCCGGTATTTAGCTTTCCGTTACAGCTGTACTTGTACCCTCATACTCACATCTTCTTTTAGGCCTGAAAGGCATAACCTGTACTTAAAACTTTGCACAGCTTTGGGGACACATCATGACTCTAGGTAGTAATCAATTGCTGTCAGTAACACCTACTTGGATAGGAGTGGTCTGTACCTAAAATTGCTTAATAAACACTGTTAAATATGTACAGTTGCTCTTTCAATTATGCAGCATTCAACAATTAGGAAATTAGCAATATGGTTACCTAAAACCCTCTCGGTTTCTGGTTACCATACTTAAACCTATTATCTCCATGGCACCTTTCTAGGAAGAACATGCTTCAGTTGCTATATGGTTATCCTTTGGCTTCAAAGCAACCTAGGTTTGATTCATTACTAGAGCAGTGCCAGACTCTTTCTTCACAAACTTTCCCAGTGGGAAGACTGGGAGGGAGTTGTGGCTAGCTTCATTTTGATCATCAGCTCTTGCGTCATTATCTTATACACTTGCTCATCTTTTGCCCTGGCATTCAAGGTACAAGCATCTTGGGCAATTCGCGCCCTTGGGCGGGGAGCAAGCCGCGGCAGAGCTCCCGGGCGACTGGGTCTCCATGGGCCACAGCACCCAGTGGCTCTGGTACTCCGTTTACGCAAGGTAAGAACCATGACTGACCCATCACCATCACTATCCACCACTCTGTCCGAAGGAAGAAACCATGGAACCACCTTATCCACCTTATCTTCTCCCTGAGTCGTTCAGCCGCAAAAATTGAGATCATCCCTTTCCATGCATGAATGAGCAGCAAGCAGGTGAGCTGGCGCACTCGGGTCCTGGTGGTATCCGACTGGACCCGGAGGTTCATATTCGGGAGGGACTCGAGCCGGATCTAGGCGCTCTGATTCCAGGATGCAATGCAGCAAAACCTCTCTGTACAGTATTTGATTAGGCAAATAAGGAAGCAAGGCTGTCTGTCTGTTGATTGTTCCTTTCTGTCCTCCCAACGGAGCCATCATCCTTCGTGTGCTGCATGTGAATATGTGATGGGGTTCTCTTCTCTTCTCTGGATGTGGTTGGTTGTGAATCTGAAGCGTACCTGGCGCGATGAACTGACCGAGTGCCCACAGTTCACGCGCGAAACTGCGGTCAGGACAAATGGTTTGTCCAACTTGTCGATAAATGTGCAAAATGCGTGTGAATTTGGTGTACATGGCTCTGTTTTTTCTCTTCTTATTTTGAACTGGCTCTGCTGGTTTTCTTTCCATGTTTATTTCATTGTTAGTGGACCTCCTCACATCTTGTGAAGATAATTATGAAGAACAATGTTGGTTATTCTCTCCATTAACATCGTTGATGTGTATGCAACGTCAGCCACAGTGGTTTGTTTGGTAACAGTAGTCAGTGATGGTTCACGCTGGAAGAAAACCGCCAAATAAGCACTAGTTGCGACTTTGGCCATAGTGAGCAGCAGCAGCAGCAGTAATAAGTTGATACAGTACTGTACATGATCACATGGCCATCTCTACGGGTATACGTGAGAACGTACGTGCTCACATGGTGATTGCTGCTTGTACGTGTACTGTATTTGTCTGGTCCTCCTCCTGGCCAGACGGATACGAGTAGACGGTGGCTCAGTACAGCGTACTTTGTACCACACGTAGGGCGGGCGTCAGTGAATGATCCATCTCCTACGTATGTACAGGCCCTTTCAGGGTAGAACCTACCACTGCCAGAGAGTGGGGCCCAGTACAACCAATATTTGCCATGCACTTACAAAAGTAAATAAACAATGTTTGAATTTTTGCCCGAATTCAAGTGTCACTGGGTTTTTGGCCGGAAAGAGGACGCATTTGCCTTGGGGGTTAACCCAAATTTCTAAAATGCTGGGCCCTCTCCTATTAGTGAGATTAGGTATGACAGCTGCGATCCCAATGCACTAAACGTATACCTATCTGCAATAATTAGTGGTTGTCCCCCGACCTTTTCAGATTTCATCAAAGAAGAAGAAAAGAGCATTTCGAGAAGAACATGTAGGCCTCCCACCCCAACCCTTTCCGAAAAGAATGTCTAGTCCAGGCTTGAGGTGTGAGGTTCAAGACACACCTGATAGATAGTTAGATACACACTACAATTATTTGTCTATGAACCTGCCGAGTTGCTTTGTTTTGCGGCATGTCCTAGCCCATACATAGCACAAGTCCTTAGCAGAATTAAAGAACCAACATGTTGGTGGTGCTGCTTTTAGCAAAACACTCATTGCTTCGATTAACAATTCTCTGACCAGAACACTTTTTTTTAGAATCAGCCAAAAGCTTCATTCGTCCAGTGCAGGATTACAGTCCTTCTGATTACAGTGTTGGATACATTCCGGCACCTGGCTATCCTAGGCACACTCCGGATTATTACAAGAAGCCAGTTTAGCTAATTTATGGGCAGTTTCATTTGCTTCCCTTTTAACATGACGAACATCAAAGTAGTTGCAACTTTCCGTTAGCTCCTGGATTTGTTTTATAATGGCAAGTATTTTAGACCGCTGATGTTTCATCCTCCAAAGTGAAGTGAACTCCATCGAATCTGTTTCCAGTATGGCTTGCTTTATGCCCCAGGTTTTCATCAGTTGTACTCCATCTCTGCAAGCAAGTGCCTCGGCTGTCAGTATATCAGGAACAAAATCATGTCATATGCTACTTGCTGCAACTATATGCCCCTGATCGTCTCTTATAATAACTCCAGATATTCCATTCATATCATCTGCATTATAAGATGCATCAACATTAAATTTATAACATCCTTGATGTGGTCGTTGCCAATGAGCTTGTGATTTTACTTTACTACATGATCTGGCTGCTGTAGCAATTTGAATAAGATCCGCAGTAGTATCATATGCCCATCTACATGCTTGAGTTAAATTAGTTGATGATTCACCATGTAAGCGAGCATTACGTGCATTCCACACCGACCACATACCACATAAGATGTAGGTGGACTTTTCATCATCACAAATGGATGAATCCAAGATATCTAGAGGCTGTTTGGTTCACACCCGAGAGCTGCTGCGCCAAATTATTGGCGTTGACCAGGTGCGTTGGCTAGTGTTTGGATGGACGTCATTTTTTTGGAAGTACGCCAATTTTTTGGCTCCCGTTCAGGTTTCTACGCCAACTCTGGGCGAGACGGGGGCGGCGAATTTGTCTGCCAAATATTTGGCGAGCCCCGAATTGGTAAGGTTGGCGTGGGCGCAAGCCAAACAGCCCCTTATGGCCCAGGTTAAAGGATGTAATTTGGGGATAACCATGTAATTCTCTAACCAGAATATTTAGTAACCTCCTGGTTTCCCCTACTAGCTAAGGGTGGAACTTCCTTAGTGCCAAAGGGGGGCATATGCCCCCCTCCATGTAAAAATTGCTTAACGTGTCACACATGGGAATAGATATTTGACATGTCACGTTATATTTTTCCATGAAAATTCAAAAGATAGTTGAATGAAACCAAGAATTGGAAGGGTAGGAGTGAAAGATTTAAACTAGAAACTACAAGTAAGCGAAAATAATGCTTTTTGTAGCAATGGTTATAACATTGTAAATTCTAGTGATCTAATGCATCCTTTCATGCTCAACTCCATATTATATTTACAAATATCAAGAGTACTCATTGCCAAACATTTGCATGGGACATGCGGGGACCATCCTGAAGGCTTTAGCTGCAAAGATTGCACTCATGGATACAACAAAAGGGACACGTGTGACATCTACTAAGGGACACAACCTAATTATGTGGTAAGTCATCATTGAGCTTAACTACTTCAATAGCATTCACGGTTTGGAAAATTCGAAATTCTTCATATTGCATGCATAAGTATTGCAATTGGATTTCGTATTGGTGCCATAATTCTTGCATTATGTGCAAATATACTCATCAATAGTTAGAAGAGAGGCATATAAAATCGAGTGCATACTTAAAGAAAAATTAAGGCTTGCTCTTGGACAACTAATGTTCGATGAAAGTGCTACACATGAAATAAATATAATATTGGTGAAGGAATCGGAAAACGAAACCAACAATTTTGATGTCGGATGTATTCTTGTCCACTGAGGACATGGCACAATTTATAAGGGGATTGTGTATGATCAATATGTGTCGGAAATTAAAATGTCAAAACTAGTAAAGAAAACTAACATGGACCATTTATCAATGAGGTTGCCATGCTATCATAAATCATTCACCACAATGTTGTGAAGCTTTTTGGTTGTTGTTTGGAAATAGAGGTGCCGCTGTTGGCTACGAGTTCATATAATAGAACTCTAGATTAGTGGTGGGGCTTGATGAAGAATGTTGAGGTGGGCCAAGGAGACTTATGCTTGAAGTTTGAGTAATATTTGATATTTAAGCTCAACAATTAAGGACATCTTACGCATATGGAGGAGGGGGGCATTGGTCCCCTTGCATGTTAAGTGTTGTTTCCATATATGGTACCTACATATTGCATATTATTCAGTGAGTATAGCCATCCCCTAGTTTTTTCTCCACAACTACGTCATGTTGGGTGCTCTGATTGTTCTTCTATACTTATCGTGTTGTTCCTCGCTGGGTAAGGCCATGCGCAAGAATCCATCAGTAAAATGAAATGGTAGAATGGGTTCAACGCCCTACCCTGACCCTTTGCTGCCTACTGGCCATGGTAATGAAATCCATCAGTGTAGTGTTTTTGTTCGTTAAGGATGCCTTTGTTACAACTATGTTTGTCGTAACGTATATTTACAACAATTTTTTTGGCTTCAAAGCCTTTGTTCTCTCGATTTGGTTTTTGAAAAGTCTTCTCATTAAGTATATGTCCAAACAAAACGATAATGCTAGATTGTCCGCTTTGTAACGTGGTTTCAAGGTAAGACATCGAAATCAAAACTGACGCAAATTGGCCTCAGGCCAAGCTGGCGGCCACATATGTTTCTGCAAGGATGGTTGTATCAGATGGAGCCAGGCAGTCCATCGTCCGCTATCTGGCGGATAGTGGAGCCACACTTCGCAATGGAAAGACCTTGATGGCATCCCAATATTCACATTTATTGTGGGCGTGTGAGAGAGGGAGTGTTTACGAGGTATTCCCTTGATTCAAAAATTCATGGTTTTTTGGATATTGATATGGTCTTCAATATTATTTTTGACCACTAATTTCCACAAACACACGCATACACACACTAGTGCTATCTAAGCTAGGGTGTACTATATTTATTCTACACCCCTAGTAAATTTATATTAAATGCAGTAAAGTTGTGTACAAAAAGTAGTAGTTTTGGAATGATTTATTTACTATCCAAATTGTGTACAAAAAGTTTTCTCTCCAATGTAGTAAATTTGTGTATCTAGCTCTGTCGGAAAACCCAGTACCTAGGAGGCGCATAGGCACGCTTAGGCGCTAGCCAATGACCAAACGCCTCGGCTAGGGCATTAACGAAGCTCTAGGAAGGAGAAGCAAAAAAAAATTGCCCGTTGAAATGTGAAATCGTGCTTTATTGCACAAATATGCCAAAAGGGTCATATTTCAATGGCAGTACTTGGTAGTTTACTCACTTATTTGCTCTAAGTTAATATAGGTACACATATAAAACCCTAAAACACCCTGCTATCCAAATTATATGTCCGCCTAGGATGTGCCTAGGGGGCTTAAGTGCCATCTAGACGCTAGGCGAAGGCCAACCGCCTCGTTTACGCCTAGCGTTTTTTTTCCAACCTTGGTATCTAGTAAAGAATAATGTAGAAAATTTGTGGCTTGGCTAGTAAAAAAGGTTATTCCAAAATTACTACTTTTGTACACAACTTTAATATATTTTGTGAAAATATACTATGCGTGTAGAATAACTATTCTACACTATAGATTAGAATAACACAAGAAAGTTATTATATTATAAATATACTTTTCGAGATAAATCTAAACATTTCATTTACAAGTTTTTGATCTAAATATTTAAAATAACATTTGTTGTTGATATTTTTTTACATTAAGGCTTGTCAAAGCGACATGTATTTTGTGATATGAAGGAATCATACTCTATAGACACCTCAAATTCTTACGATTGACTATGTTTTATATGATAGTTTTGGGTATCCTGCTAATAGACCATCCTTATGTGGCACATCATTACTAGTCTCTTAGAGTGTGTTATCCACAAACAAGGACAATCAAACAGAATCATGTGACAACCACTAAGCTCTTCAAATATTGCCCTTATTTGGCGGTCTCCATTAGAAGCTTGTACCAGATTATGTAAACCATTGTCACCATGTATACAATACCCCAAAGGATGAGTTAGGGATGATGCTAGGGTTCTTCGAGGGTCTGGTGGAGAGTAACTTGTGACCATAAGTGTAGGCAATCAATGGTAGATCTTTTCAATAAGCAAACATATCGACCCACAAGAAGCTTAATGAATTGCTAAGTGCAAAAGTAGTAAAGATTCACCCTAAATACTAAACGATGTGACAATGTTACAGTTTGTGATGGTGGAGTTGCAATGAAATGTGAGTAACAATAAAATAAAAAAGTATAAGAGTGCAACAAGGGGCCAATCATTAGTAAGTCTAAGGACAAGCCAGCTGTGTTATTTATGGTGATCAAACATTTCTTGAGGACGGCAGAAATATCACATAGTTGTTAATTTCATAATGATTTGCATTGATTATTATTGCTTGCTTGGTGTTGTGTGGATAGATACTAATTCTATGTGCTGCAAAACCATTGAATCACACAAACTTATGATTTTGCTCTCGTCAAGCATCTAAAAATACTGAAATTTATGAAGGCGTGAAGCCCAAGTATAGACACCTCCTCTAGGGTCCCTATTCACCCCATTTAACTTTCAAGACAAGTGTAGTCCCATACTGCTAGTTGAGGAGAAGAAATACCAATATATAAGATGAGTTGTTCTACTTGTACTTGTAGCATGAGGAAAAGGGAGCAACAATGCACACACACACTCACTTGACTCAACTTGCCACAGAATGCGTCCATGGCTTTTCATGAATTGAGTTCAAGCTAATGTTACGTGGCTTGTTGAAAGAACTAAAAAATTGTTGAGCAATGCACTGCTAATACTCTGGGTATACGTGTCCGTGCCCGAGCTCGTTGACGACACATTCCTTACTTTCCTTGTTTTCTTTCAACGCGTGGCAGTTGTAGTTTTCTATGCTCTTCAAGTGTGTCCCCATGCGTCATCTCTGTTGAAAGTATGCAAACAAGAGAGTCTAGGGATAGACACATATTGTACACCAAATTTGAACTCACACAAGCTTGCCAAGTTTTTTGTGTTGTGTTCACCGTTATCCCACTCTCGGCAATTTCATGCAGAATCGTACGGGAGAATAAGCCTCCAAAACATAACTCTTTGTGAATCTACACCGGATGAGGGGTGATACATTTTTTAGGAAGCTTCTAAAACGACCACGCGCTTCTAATTGGCTACAACGTCGACGACAGATCGTCGGCTTTCACTCCTAGATCACAACATCATCCCAACCATGGGCGGTGACCCTGTTGCGCAGGGGTTTCCGACGAGCTCATATTCTTTGAACCATTTTTTGTTGGCGTTTGCATTTGGTCTTTGTAAGAATATGCTATTTCTAACTTGTCTGTATGTGATTTTCTTCGGTGTCTCTTGCTCGTTCCCTTCCTGTCCTACCAAGTGCCAACGGATCCATCATCCTTCTCCGTTGCATGTGATTGATTGTGAATAGGAGGCGCATCTGGCAGACTGGCACAAAGAACCGAACAAGTGTCACTTTGGTGGCCGCAGTTCGGGCAAAATCACATATTTGACCTGAGGGAGAAATCAAATCACAAACTGGCCCGCTCACAAATTTTTTTCACAATGGTGACCCTTTCGTGTGGCGCCCGACAGCTAGGCGCCGCACACTACTGTGCAGCGCCTCAGCCTTAGGCGTCGCACCTCCTGCCAGCGTGGCAGCCCTGGTCCAATTGCGGCCCCACAGACAACACTGCAGCGCCTAAGGCCTAGGCGCAACACTTGTAATGTGCAGCGCCCGTCTCTTAGGCGCTGCACAGTCTGTGTGCCACTTAGGCTGGCCCCACCCTCTCCCCTCCCACCCCACCCCACACACCCCACCCCACCCAAACCCTTAGCCTTGCGCCCCTCCTCTCTTCCCCCCCGTCATAACCCACAAGTATAGGGGATCGCAACAATTTTCGATAAGTAAGAGTGTCAAACCCAACGAGGAGCTAAAGGTAGAACAAATATTCCCTCAAGTTCTATCGACCACCGATACAACTCTACACACGCTTGACATTCGCTTTACCTAGAACAAGTATGAAACTAGAAGTACTTTGTAGGTGTTGTTGAATAGGTTTGCAAGATAAGTAAAGAGCACGAAAATAAAACTAGTGGCTATTAAGGTAAAGAAGCAACTAAAGTAAATATAGCGAGTGTGGAAAAGTGGTGGTAGGAGTTGTGAAATTGTCCCTTAAGCAATTGACTACTTTACTAGACCGATAGCAAGTATTATGTGGGAGAGGCCACTGCTAGCATGTCATCCCTGACTTGGAATTCTATGCACTTATGATTGGAACTATTAGCAAGCATCCGCAACTACTAATGTTCATTAAGGTAAAACCCAACCATAGCATTAGGATATATTGGTGCCCCTTCAATCCCGTATGCATCAATTTCTATGCTAGGTTGAAGCTTCTGTCACTCTTGCCCTCCAATACATAGTCCTATCAACATACAACTAACCCTATGGTGTGATCCACGCGCGCGCTCATATGATGGGCACCAAAGGACAGCAACATAACCACACGCAAATTAAATCAATCATAGCAATTCATCAACCACCGATAGGACAATGAAAATCTACTCAGACATCATAGGATGGCAACACATCATTGGATAATAATATGAAGCATAAAGCACCATGTTCAAATAGAGGGTACAGCGGGTTGCGGGAGAGTGGACCGCTGTAGATAGATGGGGGAAGGTGATGGAGATGTTGGTGAAGATGGCGGAGGTGTTGGTGTAGATCGCGGTGATGATGATGGCCCCCGGTGCCACTCCGGTGCCACCGGAAGCGAGGGGGAGAGAGCCCCCCTCCTTCTTCTTATTCCTTGACCTCCTCCCTAGATGGGAGAAGGGTTTCCCCTCTGGTCCTTGGCTCCCATGGCGTGGGAGGGGCGAGAGCCCCATCGAGATTGCATCTATCTCTCTGTCTCTCTCTGTTTCTGCGTTCTCAGATTCTTCCCTTTCACCGTTTCTTATATTTCCGGAGATCTGTAACTCCGATTGGGCTGAAATTTTGACACGATCTCTATCCGGAAATTGGCTTTCTTGCGGCGAAAGAAGGGCACCAACCGCCTTACAGGGTGGCCACGAGGGTCAGAGGCGCGCCTGACACCCTGGGGCGCGCCCCCCTACCTCGTGGGCCCCTCGAGCATCGTCTCACGTGGATTCTTCTTCCCAAAAATCATATATATTCCAAAAAAAAAAATCTCTGTCAGGTTTTATTCCGTTTGGACTCTGTTTGATATGGATATTCTGCGAAACAAAAAACATGCAACAAACAGGAACTGACACTGGGCACTGGATCAATATGTTAGTCTCAAAAATAGTATAAAAAGTTGCCAAAAGTATATGAAAGTTGAATAATATTGGCATGGAACAATCAAAAATTATAGATACGACGGAGACGTATCATCCCCCCTCTCAAATCCTTTCAAATCTTGCAAATCCGGAGTATTTGACCGTGGATTTTGAAGCCAACCCCTCCCTTAAGGTAATCTCCTCCGATCCCCTCGTTTTCATCCATAGGAATTGTCACATTTGCTCAAATCTAGCTAGTTTTGGGAAACCCTAGTTTTGGCTTGGTTTTGGAAATTTGTTTTGAATCATGTTATGTTTCTTTGCTAATTTGGTATTGTTAGGCTTTCATAGTATGCTAGGGTTAGGGTTATGTGTGTTTGATGTTGGTGTTAGGGTTATGCTATGGTTAGGGTTGTGGTAATTGTTATGTGGGGGTTATAGTTATTAATTCATATATATGTTAGGGCATATGTATTTTGTGCAAATATTTTTGTTAAGTACTTACTTGATATATGTGTGTTTTTGATTATTATAGGGATGGGGAGAACATGTGTTTATGTTCATCATGTGGATAAAGAGGCCTTTTTGAAAGGCAATATTGAGCCGGACCCGGATGAGCTTGACATGGTGTTTGAGAGTAGTCCTAGCTATGCAGAGCTCTTGGAACAAGTGAGGAAGGATTTGAATTGGATGGACCCAAGTGACGTTGTTGAGTTCGAGGGAAGGCATAATGTTGGTTTTGGAATGCACATCCATTGGAAGACAATGCATGTGAACTCCGAGCAACGTTGGGTTGCATACAAGGAGACGGTTGTCGAATCTCTAGACAAGGCTCTTGAGTTATTTGCCTCCAAGAAGGTTGAGTCTACTTTGAATTTGGACTTGAACCGGAACCCCTCCACGTTGGTTGCTAGCACTCCCCCACCCATTAGCCAAGATCAAATGAGTGAACCTCATTTCACGCAACAAGATTGGCCAACATTGGGCCCGACTCCAAACAACCAAAATGAAGCTTTTGAAGAGGAGAATGATGAGTACGAGGAGGATGACAACGAAGTTGATCTCCATGACAACAATGTGGGTGATCTCGACCAATATCATGTGCAAGAGACAATGAACCAATCCATCCCTTTTTCCCGTGCATATGCATCGGACTCGGATGACGATGGTCCTGATGAAGAAGTTGATGAGGAGGGGTTCACGCCGAAGGAGGCCCAAGCATTCAAGAAGGTATTCGGGCGGGATCACAAGACACCATTGTTCAAGGATCTTAGTCTCGCGAATGAAGCCGTTGTGGATGGTGGCAAATGCATATCTCTTGGAGCTAGGCCAAGTTCTCACCATGATTTGAAAGACGGCAAGAACGGGATATATCCCGGTTGTGAGTTTCAATCCTTCTTGGAATTGAAGATGTGGCTCGACAACTACTCGGTTGCACATTATCGTCCACATAAAGTGGCCAACTCAGACATCAATGTGCATTACACGGTCAAATGTGAAGTGCCAAGATGTCCATGGATTGTGCGTGCAAGGCCATGGAAAGAAGGTCCCACTTGGCGCATAGTGAGTTGTCTACCAACTCACATGTGCCGGCACAGGAATGCGGATGGCGAGCTTGTGTACCAACAACATAGACAACTCACGTCCTAGTTCATTGCTTATAGGTTATCCAACCAAATATCCACACTTCCAATAATGAGCATCAAGAGTGTCATTGACCTTGTGAAAGCCATCTTTCATTACAAGGTGAAGTACGACAAGGCATGGAAGGCGAAGCAAGCCGCATTCAAGATGTTGTATGGCAATTGGAAGGAAGCATACAACCGACTCCCTAGGTTGTTGTTAGCTATGGCCGCCACAAATCCAGGCATGGTTCACGTGGTTGAGCCTCATGGGCACCAAAAATTGATTCATAACGGGAGGACCGTCCGAGTATTTGGCCGTGCATTTTGGGCCTTTGAGCAATGCGTGAGGGCTTTTGAGCATTGTCGGCCCGTCATCGCCATTGATGGCACGTTTGAAAGGATCGATATGGTTGACTAGAGGGGGGGGGGTGAATAGGCAACTAACAATTTTTAGATTTTCTTTAGCAATTTAAACTTTGCATCAAAGTAGGTTGTCTAGATGTGCAACTAGATGAGCAACCTATATGATGCAACACGAATAGGAACACAAGCAAGCAATATATATGAAACAAATAAGCTACACAAGTAAAGGCATGAGATAACCAAGAGTGGAGACGGTGGAGACGAGGATGTGTTGCCGAAGTTCCTTCCCTTTGAGAGGAAGTACGTCTCGTTGGAGCGGTGTGGAGGCACAATGCTCCCCAAGAAGCCACTAGGGCCACCGTAATCTCCTCACGCCCTCACACAATGCGAGATGCCGTGATTCCACTATTGGTGCCCTTGGAGGCAGCGACCGAACCTTTACAAACGAGGTTGGGGCAATCTCCACAACTCAATTGGAGGCTCCCAACGACACCATGAAGCTTCACCACAATGGACTATGACTTCGCAGTGACCTCAACCGTCTAGGATGCTCAAACACCCAAGAGTAACAAGATCCGCAAGGGATTAGTAGGGGGGAATCAAATATCTCTTGGTGGAAGTGTAGATCGGGGCCTTCTCAACCACTCCCGAGCAAATCAACAAGTTTGGTTGGCTAGGGAGTGAGATCGGGCGAAAATGGAGCTTGGAGCAATAATGGAGCTTTAATGGTGGAAGAGGTGAGTCAACGGGGAAGAAGGAGACCCCTTATATAGTGTGTGTGGAAAAGATCCAACAGTTATCCACCAACCAGCCCGCGGCCAGCAGTACTACCGCGCCAGGCCAGCGGTACTACCGCAAGGCCGCGCGGTACTACTGCTTGCAACCAAGCGGTACTACCGCACGACAGTGCGGTACTACCGTACCGACCCACGGTACTGCCGCGACCCCAGCACAGAAACAGACGCAAAGCTGGGGGCGGTACTTCCGCATGCGCGGTACTACCGCAAGGCAAAAGTCCCAGCCAGGGGGAAGGGGAACTTCCGTGCCTACTTCCGCAAATAAACGGAAGTAGCAAAAACCCGACACAATAGTACTGCTGAGGGGCGGTACTACTGCCTGACCACATAGCGCGGTACTATCGCACGGCGAAAGCGGTACTACCGCGGCAGGTGCGGATGTAAAAAATTACATCCGCTCCTACTACCGCAAAGGGGGCGGCACTAGCCTGGTGGGCAGTGGTAGTGCGGCTCCAGGGGAGCGGTACTACCGCGCCACCACGCGGTACTACTGTGGGTGCCTACGGTACTACCGTTGATCCAGGAGCAGTACTACCGCAACCACAACAGCAGCCAGTCAAAGGAGGCAGGAAAATAGAGGAAGCTCCAAGGAAGAGGGAGGGGATAAAAGGAGACGTGTACGTGATGATTCCACCCAAACCTTTCCAACGCGGACCCCCTCTTAATAGTACGGCTTTCCTACGACTCAAATCCACCAAAAAGAAACGTAGAAAAGACGCCGTCTTTGTCAGTCTTCGAGGGGCACCCAATTGTCTTGTGCCTAGCAAAGAAGTGTCTGGAATACTCATGGCACACGATTAGTCCGCAAATGCGTTGTCATCAATCACCAAAACACTTAGGGATAAATATGTCCTTACAATCTCCCCCTTTTTGGTGGATTGATGACAAAACGGGATTTGCACAAGGAAAATACTATTAAGTAAATGCAAACCCCTCCTCTCTATAATATAGACGGGCTCCCCCTAAATGTGTGCCACCTAGATGAGCACGAATAGGAAGAGAGCTCCCCCTATATTATAGAGACAAGGCATATCTATCACTAGATAAGATAGTACAAACATAAGATAACTAAGATAGATAGAGTGCATATGTCTTACACCATATGGAGGATAGGTCTCAAAGGCACAAACCAAACAAAAGCAAACGAGGCAAACGAGGTCCAAACGACAAAGCAAACAAACACACCAAGCACGACACAACTGTCACATCCCTAGTTCTGACAATGCCTAGTGCATGCATTAGAGTGTTGCATCATGTTTAAATTTCATCTAAACCTGAAATGGGGATTGACTAAACCCTAGCACCAAATTAATTCAACTAGGGTCAAAATAAAATCTTTTTCATTAAACCCAAAATGCCCTCTAAAAATGTTCAACATTTCTGGTTTGAGGTGAAAGCATCTACCAAAAATGATTTATATTTTTGCAGGACATATTGGGCTCTGAATTAAATTATACTCTATTTGCATTTGGGCATTTAAATGCTATAAAATATTCTAAATGCCCAAATAATTCTAAAAATAAGTGTGGGCTGTTGGAAATAATCTAAATAGAGCCCCTGTTTATTCCAGGATTTTTTTTAAGATGCCTAAGTATTTTTAATAAAGCCCTACAGTTGCAGAAATAATAGAAAACAGAAAATAGAGGAGAGAGAGAGAACTCACCTGGACCTACCTGGCAGCCCACCTGGCCGGCCCAGCAGGCGGCCTGGCCAACTGGCCCAGCCCACCACCGCAGCCCCTCCGTCGTCTTCCTCCCCTCGCCCCGAAGCAGCTGCGTGCCCGCACGCGAGCGACCGCGGCCACGTCCTCCCGCCACCTCCTGCTTGCCCTCCCTCGTCCTGACCTGCGCCACGGAGACGCCACGCACCCCTTGGCCCCTCTCATTCTCCCTGTGCTCCTCCCCCTCCTCTGTTTCCCTCTCCCGCGAATGGCCGAACGCCATCGCCGCCGCCGTTCGTCACCGCCGCAGCCACAGCCACTCCCTCGCTCCCTCTTCGTATCCTCGAGCTCCGCATCGTCGTCCTCCTCGTCCACCCCGAGCCAAGCAACCAGGGGAGCGCTGCATCGCCGCCCCGGACGTCTTCTTCAACCTCGGTGCCGGCGATCCCCGTCGCTTGATTCCCCGCGTCCAGAGCCTCCCCGGCCCCGCCGTCTGCACCGTCTGACTCGCCGTG
>NC_041392.1:651645421-651726670 GCF_002162155.2 Triticum dicoccoides
GGCCATCGCCATTGCCGGCGAACCTCGCGTCCCGGAGCTCTTCCGCTCGCTCCAGTAGCTCCCGCGTGCTCTCCAGGTTCCCAGGGTCCCGACGCGCTCCTCTGCTCTCTGGCTAACGCGCTGCAGCCACTGCGCCGTGCTGGCCCGAACTCCGGCCGCCGCCGAAGTCGACGCTGCGCTCGACTCAGGCCACGTCTCACCCTCCCGATGCTACCAATGGATGCGCGCAAGTGCCAGCAAGCTAACGCCGCCACCAGCTCGTCCTCTTGTGCACCATAGCGCTAAGCCGCCCGAAACCGTAGCTCCGGCCGCCGCCGTTCTGGTCGTCGCCGTCGACCCCGGCCTCCCTGTGCCCAGCTGCGTGCGCCCCTAGACGCGCGGGAGCACGGGCTTCCTCCTGGTGCCCTCAGGGTGCCCAACCGCAACCGTAGCGCCGTCCCGAGCAACTCCGGCAAGGTCTCGCCGTCGCCGTGGTCGCCGGCGTCACTCGCCGACGTGGCCACTTAATTAAGGCGTAAACACCCCGCTAATCACCCACTAGAGCCACTGCCAAGTGGGCCCCCGTGCCTAATTAATTAGTTTAACCTCTCTGTTAAAATTAGCACTAATCTCAGAGGGCCCCGCCTGTCACCGTTGACTTTGCCATGTCAGCATTGACCGGACCCACCAGTCAGCCTCTGTCCCTGCCTGTTACACTGACGTGCGGGTCCCAGCCGTCAGGTTTGACCTGGACCAGCCACGTTGACCTGCTGACGTCACTAATACGTCATGCTGACGCAGTATTTGTTTCTGGAATTAAAATAAATCAAAAATGATTTATTATTTCCAGAAAATAGCTAAAACTTCAACAAATCATAGAAAATTAACCGTAACTCCAAATTAAATAAATTATATATGAAAAATTATCAGAAAAATTCAAGGAATCCATCTGTACCATTTTCATGCATGTTAGAACAACTTATAGCTGCTGTTTAGCACAAATCAATTAAATGGCATTTAAATAATCACATGTGGAGTTTGAATTTGAACCTAGGGTTCAAACCAACTCCATTTAACTTGCTGCTAGTTGCATTAGCTCAAAACACATTCATATTGCCATGTCATAGCATGCATCATACTGTGCATTGCATTGATCATGTTTCTTCTGTGTTTGCCGGTGCTGTTCCCCCTCGGTAGACGTTGTACCGATGATGTGATCGTTGACACTGATGAAGACTCAATGTTATCTTCAGAAGTGCCAGGCAAGCAAAATCCCCTTGTTCATTTCGATAAAACCCTACTCTCTCGCTCCTGCTCTCAGTTATTGCATTAGGACAACAACGATTCAACTGTTACTTGCTGCGGTAGCTGAACCCCTTTATCCTCTGCATGACCTGTCATTCCACAGTAAATAGATGAAACCCACTAGCATGAGTAGGAGTTGTTTGAGCCCTGATGTGCCTACTCATTCATGCTTGTCGTCATGCCTGCTACTGCTTAGAGTTGAGTCAGGTCTGATTCATCGGGGATGAATCAGAGGCGTGTGAACATGTCTTACTATGGGTGAACTAAGTGTGTGAACACGATTTGGTAAAGGTAGCGGTGAGAGGCCATGTAGGAGTACATGGTGGGTTGTCTCATTGCAGCCGTCCTCAGGAACTGAGTTCTGTGTTGGTGATCCATGACCAGCTACTACCACACATTGGAATGCTTAAGTGCCCCTCTCGATTTATTAATCAACTTGATCTCTGTCCAGGAGTTGCAACTAGTTTCTGGTGTTTGTAGGCAGTGTTAGTAGTCTACCAAGTGGCACCCGGTACAGGTGGGCTTGGGACAGACTAGGCACAGTGGCACGGTGTACCAAGTGGCACCCGGTTGGTGGGCTTGGGAACCCTGCTCACATCGTTTGGGGCCGTGAGCGACACCCCGGCCGGATCTCCTTGCAGATGGAACCCGAATAGGCGATAAACCTGGACTAGAGACTTGTTCGGTTAGTCAGGTCGTGGCCGACTCCCTCGCCCGGCTTCCGCTTGAAGGTTGCCGAGGTACATGACGTGTACAGGGCGGTAAGTGGCGAGAGCGTGTGTGAAGAAGTACACCCCTGCAGGGTTAACATCATCTATTCGAATAGCCGGATTCCTCGGATATGGAAACTTGGACCCCTTGCATAGTTCATAGACAAGTGAAAGTGGATACTCTAAAATACGCAAGATAAGCGTGAGTGCTATGGATGGCGTTCTCGTAGGGAGACGGGAGCGGATCCATAGTGGTGTATTGATATGGTGAATATGTGGACTCGTGTGCGCCACCTCAAAAGAGTTACTTGCAGTCGTAGTTCAGGTTAGCTACCGAGTCAAAGCTGGCTTGCTGCAGTTAAACTCCACCACCCCCCCTTGTTGATAATGATGCATGTGTAGATAGATCTGATGTAAGTCTTGCTGGGTACATTTGTACTCACGTTTGCCTATTTTATGTTTTTTGCAGAGAGACTTCAGTCTCACTAGTAGTTCCGCTTGGACTTCGACGTTTAGCTTGATACCTCAGCTACGATCTTGTGCCCTCGGCAGGATCTGGTAGATAGTCAGGCTTCTCAGCCTTTTTCATTTATAGATGTCTGTACTCAGACATGATAGCTTCCGCTTGTGCTTTGATTGTATGCTCTGAGTGTTGGGTCATGAGACCCATGTTTGTAATATCTCGCTCCTCGGAGCCTAATGAGTAAAATGCTTGAGTCGTAGAGTCATGTTGTGATGCCATGTTGTATTTGCACATATCGAGCATATTGTGTGTATGTTATTGAAATGCTTGGTATGTGTGGGATCTGACCATCTAGTTGTTTATCTTTAGTAGCCTCTCTTACCGGGAAATGTCTCCTGGTGTTTCCACCGAGCCATGGTAGCTTGCTACTGCTCTGGAACACTTAGGCTGGCCGGCATGTGTCCTTCTTCGTTCCTGTGTCTGTCCCTTCGGGGAAATGTCACGCTTTGAGTACCGGAGTCCTGTTAGCCCGCTACAGCCCGGTTTACCGGAGTCCTGCTAGCCCAGTGCTACAGCCCGGACCCACTTGCTGATGACCGACACGTTCGAAGCTGGGTCATGAATGCCTGTCCCTGTAAGTCTGTGCCACTTTGGGTTTACGACTAGTCGTGTCAGCCCGGGCTCCTTATCATATGGATGCTAGCGACACTATCATATACGTGAGCCAAAAGGCGCAAACGGTCCCGGGCAAAGGTAAGGCGACACCCGTGGGGATACCGTGCGTGAGGCCGCAAAGTGATATGAGGTGTTACCGGCTAGATCGATGTGACATCGAGTCGGGGTCCTGACAGCGTTGGTATCAGAGCTTGACTACCTGTAGGATTACCAAGCCAAACTGGTCGAAGTTGAGTCTAGAAATTCTTTAGTTATATAAGGGAATTGATTGTGGGATGGAACGTAAGGCTCTTTTTACTGCCTATACCTTATGCCTTCTGATCTGAGTCATCTTATCTTTCCTACGGGGATTAAGAACTAGGCTATCTCTTCTTTCTATCAGGATCACGTGTTACTAATCCGTAGATTTATAGATTGTTGGATTTAAGCTTGAGTTCAGTTTCTACTACTTCCGTACGTTAATTGTTGATCTCGAAACCTTGACATTGTGCTTCTGAGTGGTTATGCCACCATTTTTGTGAATGTCTCAAATCTTTCTGAGCATTTACAGCCGTTATGCTGTCCGAGTCATCCCAGGTTTCTAAATAGTCGGATGCATTTGCAAATCCCTTCCTCCTGTTTCCGATGTGCCTTTGGTCAGATTAATCACATAAATCAGTGAGTTGAGGTACTTTATTGCCTTGACATATATGTTGGAGCTAGTATTATGACCCTAGGTGTCTTAGGGGATCATCTAGTAATTTAGCCATGATTTGTGTTCCCAGTGTGATGATTCTGGCCATCATTCTCGAAAGCATCCCGTGATGCTACTTAGTAGTAGGTATTCTATTCCTGGGTTCTTGAACCCGAGATTCACTCTACTTACTTCATGTTGATAGTAATTGCTAGCTCCCTTAGGTTATTAGTAACCTTTGCGATAGTCCTTGAAGTCCGTGGTATCTTCTTCTTCCAAATACCATGAACTACTTATGGCAGAAGTTCCTCGTTAAACTGAACAATCACAACCAGAGTGCTCTTGATGAGTTCTCCATTATATATTGTGGCTCTGCTAGTTCTACCTTTCTGCATGGGTTACCCGGAAGAATTATGTTGAACTTCGCTCGACATACTAATCTATGCATCCACAACTCAGAAAGTTATATGTTCCTCGAGTTGTTCCCCTTTAGTTGTTTTCTGACCCTCGTCTATCAGTTGATAGTCAAGATTATGTGTGCATTCATTCATCGATGCCTATTACTCTTGTGGTCCGTCAAGCCATTCTATCGCAGAATGACTAGGAGAAACAAACTCCAGTACCTCTTCCATATCCAGGATTGGGTCAAAGAAGTTGTGCTCCGCAGATCAAATTGCTAATCCAGCTTTTGTTCTGTTCTACCTTGGAGTATTACCATCTTTATATCGGGATTGTTATAGGAATTGCACACCATCCTATGAACTCTTGGTACAGTGATACTTCTTGCCATCATTAGTCATTCCTCGGTCTTCGTGTTGATGCAACCGGAATACCGACAAATGAATTGTGATGTGTGAAATCAATACGCCTAGCAACCTCGTTGCTGGGTAGTTAAAGGACAATAAATTCATTCTTAGTGTGTTGGTTATTGAATCATCATTCTAAGACTGATCGTGCTACCTAGTCCTTATTTTGGTGCACCCTTCGATTGATGAGTTAGGATCTTGTCAAGTCCTCACCCATTTGATCATATCGTCTTGCCCTCAAAAGCGAGATTGTTCTCGAGCTTAGTAACATATCGGTGGTTCGTGATTTTCTGAATATCTTCTCAGAAGTATGACCAGGTTGTCACCTGACCGCTATGTTGAGCTCGTGATCAAGTTGGTTTTTTGTGAACCACCTTCTCTCCAAGAGTCGGTGTTAGATATCCCTGAGCTAGTTGGTTAAGCTAAACGACAACTTGGAGGGTTGGAAGATAAAAGCTTGCCTGACTTAGTTCGTTCCAAAGGGATATTCTTGTGTAGTGTGTATTGAAGAAAGATGATATCTTCATCGATTGGTCCCTGTGATCAGTTGCTGGACCTATTGTCTTATCAATCCTTTGATTTGAGTGTGGGCTATCGTCAAATCAAGTCAGAACCAACGATGTTCGTAATGTTGTCTTACTCGTGGTTGATCCCTCGAGCATACACCATTATATCTTTTGGGTCTGATCAATGCTATCACCGTGTTCACATGATGGTGGAAGTCCAGTGATATGGAAATTTCGATGAGTTGTTGTTGAGCCCATTGACAACATCCTTATCTCCTCCATGATGTTGTTGAACATTAAGTTAGTATTGGAAACTTTTGAAAGCATTTTCTTCATGCTAGCTCATGAAGTACTTGTTTGATGAAAGGAGTGACTTCCTTTGATTCACGTGCTTTTGATGTAAGTTGCCGTCGTGAATTCGAGAAAGTTTGTTTTTGCTCCTTTGGAATCATCCCAAGTCGGTCATGCACGTGCGAAGAATTCTGTGGTCTGTTAGACTGATCATCTTCATTCCATATGTATATCCTAGCACACCAAGCCACTGATTGACTTGTTCAAGGAAAAGAAGTCTATGCTTGGGATCTAATCCATGGACTTGCGTAAAGACTTCGATATCCTCGATGATGGCTCCTAACCAGAACTCGGTAGTGTTTTATTGTAAGACTACCATGTGGGCATGCTTGTCTGGAACAACGTGTTCACATGTTTGTAGCAGAACCAGCTCATGTTTTGGAGCTTGCTATCGTAGTTCATTTCCTGAGAATCTCGCAACGTCATCTCGTCGATTTGTGTTGCAAACTTTCATTTTTCTTCCTAGACTCGATGAGTCTGGAATATCCTGACACCAACCAGATCTGAGTCTCAGGCAGATATGATGGTTGGAATATTTCCCAAGAACTATAATATTGGTCCCTCGATAACCGGTAAGGTGGATGTCGTGGCCAACACACCCAACCGGAAGACCTATTATTATAATATCTTGATTGAAGAAGTTGGCCACCTCCCCATAAGGATTTCGTAGGATTTACCTCCGTAACTGTTCCTTATGGATTCTATTGCTCCCGAAATCCGACCTTTATTTGATGTTCTAGATATCAAACCATATCTATGAATGGGTTACACTAGCACATCAAGGAGAACATTAGAAGCGGAGTGCTAAATGTCTCTCGGTCGATCATCCAGATTTTATTTCCTTGGCCTCGCTAAGATGAAATCTGAGAAGTGTTATCTTCCTTTGCATCTGCATCATCCATCACTATTCATCATGGTAGTAAGATGTGTTGCCAGAATCCTTGACACGGATATTGGTAAAACCTTGATGATTGTGGAAATGCTCAAGTTCTTGAGAGCACGCACAAGCGTTACGTGTTATCATCGGCTCTAACTGGGATTACTCTCAGTTTCCTCGGCAATGCTATGATCCTTTCAAACAGTAAATTCACTCTCTATTGTTGGGTTCTTCCCCAGTTACCAGAATCATTCCCATCATTTGCATTTTGTTCCCAGCATGCACCACCAATGTGCCATTCTACCATGGGTCTCTTCCATTTCCGGTGATAAGCAAATTCATTCATTGCGTTGTCTTCAACAAGGTAATCCACATCATCCAAGTCCGAGTATGCCATTCTACCGACCCCCTCCAAACGATCGCTCGAGAATTGCCTTAGGCTGGTTTAAAGAGTTCAATGATCTCTGAATCAAAGGTAATTCTTTTTGCCACTTAAGGGGATATATCTACGAGTCACCATCCCTAAGTTGTCTCGTTATGGTATCATAGCAACTCAACTCCTCGCTACGTTGACAACCGTTCACCACCCTCTTAGGTGTGGCATTGTTGTCTACCTAGTGAACCTCGTCACCTGCTCCACTCCATCCCTCTAGAGGTATGCTTCGTCTCTCAGCCCGAGAGATGATCCTATGTCTTATTCCGTGAGTTGTTCGATCTTCGAGAAGATCGACCCTTCTAGAGTCTCCTTCTTCTCTCCAGGTCATGTTGGCAGGATTTCTCAGAGCAAGACTTCAAGATAATAATGGTGAATGAATCAACGTTCAACTGAAGTGCACCCTGGATTGCGAAGATTATACTAGTTGCGTTTACCTTTCACCTTACCCTACGCTTGAATCTCGAGACGAGATTCTTGTTTAGTGGGGGTGAGTTGTCACATCCCTAGTTCTGACAATGCCTAGTGCATGCATTAGAGTGTTGCATCATGTTTAAATTTCATCTAAACCTGAAATGGGGATTGACTAAACCCTAGCACCAAATTAATTCAACTAGGGTCAAAATAAAATCTTTTTCATTAAACCCAAAATGCCCTCTAAAAATGTTCAACATTTCTGGTTTGAGGTGAAAGCATCTACCAAAAATGATTTATATTTTTGCAGGACATATTGGGCTCTGAATTAAATTATACTCTATTTGCATTTGGGCATTTAAATGCTATAAAATATTCTAAATGCCAAAATAATTCTGAAAATAAGTGTGGGCTGTTGGAAATAATCTAAATAGAGCCCCTGTTTATTCCAGGATTTTTTTAAGATGCCTAAGTATTTTTAATAAAGCCCTACAGTTGCAGAAATAATAGAAAACAGAAAATAGAGGAGAGAGAGAGAACTCACCTGGACCTACCTGGCAGCCCACCTGGCCGGCCCAGCAGGCGGCCTGGCCAACTGGCCCAGCCCACCACCGCAGCCCCTCCGTCGTCTTCCTCCCCTCGCCCCGAAGCAGCTGCGTGCCCGCACGCGAGCGACCGCGGCCACGTCCTCCCGCCACCTCCTGCTTGCCCTCCCTCGTCCTGACCTGCGCCACGGAGACGCCACGCACCCCCTGGCCCCTCTCATTCTCCCTGTGCTCCTCCCCCTCCTCTGTTTCCCTCTCCCGCGAACGGCCGAACGCCATCGCCGCCGCCGTTCGTCACCGCCGCAGCCACAGCCACTCCCTCGCTCCCTCTTCGTATCCCCGAGCTCCGCATCGTCGTCCTCCTCGTCCACCCCGAGCCAAGCAACCAGGGGAGCGCTGCATCGCCGCCCCGGACATCTTCTTCAACCTCGGTGCCGGCGATCCCCGTCGCTTGATTCGCCGCGTCCAGAGCCTCCCCGGCCCCGCCGTCTGCACCGTCTGACTCGCCGTGAGCCACTTACCTTATCCCCTAACTCCTTGTGCTCGCCCCATGCTGTAGCGCCGTCCCCCCCCCCCGCGAGCACCGAGCTCCGGCCATCGCCATTGCCGGCGAACATCGCGTCCCGGAGCTCTTCCGCTCGCTCCAGTAGCTCCCGCGTGCTCTCCAGGTTCCCAGGGTCCCGACGCGCTCCTCTGCTCTCTGGCTAACGCGCTGCAGCCACCGCGCCGTGCTGGCCCGAACTCCGGCCGCCGCTGAAGTCGACGCTGCGCTCGACTCAGGCCACGTCTCACCCTCCTGATGCTACCAATGGATGCGCGCAAGTGCCAGCAAGCTAACGCCGCCACCAGCTCGTCCTCTTGTGCACCATAGCGCTAAGCCGCCCGAAACCGTAGCTCCGGCCGCCGCCGTTCTGGTCGCCGCCGTCGACCCCGGCCTCCCTGTGCCCAGCTGCGTGTGCCCCTAGACGCGCGGGAGCACGGGCTTCCTCCTGGTGCCCTCAGGGTGCCCAACCGCAACCGTAGCGCCGTCCCGAGCAACTCCGGCGAGGTCTCGCCGTCGCCGTGGTCGCCGGCGTCACTCGCCGACGTGGCCACTTAATTAAGGCATAAACACCCCGCTAATCACCCACTAGAGCCACTGCCAAGTGGGCCCCCGTGCCTAATTAATTAGTTTAACCTCTCTGTTAAAATTAGCACTAATCTCAGAGGGCCCCGCCTGTCACCGTTGACTTTGCCATGTCAGCATTGACCGGACCCACCAGTCAGCCTCTGTCCCTGCCTGTTACACTGACGTGCGGGTCCCAGCCGTCAGGTTTGACCTGGACCAGCCACGTTGACCTGCTGACGTCACTAATACGTCATGCTGACGCAGTATTTGTTTCTGGAATTAAAATAAATCAAAAATGATTTATTATTTCCAGAAAATAGCTAAAACTTCAATAAATCATAGAAAATTAACCGTAACTCCAAATTAAATAAATTATATATGAAAAATTATCAGAAAAATTCAAGGAATCCATCTGTACCATTTTCATGCATGTTAGAACAACTTATAGCTGCTGTTTAGCACAAATCAATTAAATGGCATTTAAATAATCACATGTGGAGTTTGAATTGAACCTAGGGTTCAAACCAACTCCATTTAACTTGCTGCTAGTTGCATTAGCTCAAAACACATTCATATTGCCATGTCATAGCATGCATCATACTGTGCATTGCATTGATCGTGTTTCTTCTGTGTTTGCCGGTGCTGTTCCCCCTCGGTAGACGTTGTACCGATGATGTGATCGTTGACACTGATGAAGACTCAATGTTATCTTCAGAAGTGCCAGGCAAGCAAAACCCCCTTGTTCATTTCGATAAAACCCTACTCTCTCGCTCCTGCTCTCAGTTATTGCATTAGGACAACAACGATTCAACTGTTACTTGCTGCGGTAGCTGAACCCCTTTATCCTCTGCATGACCTGTCATTCCACAGTAAATAGATGAAACCCACTAGCATGAGTAGGAGTTGTTTGAGCCCTGATGTGCCTACTCATTCATGCTTGTCGTCATGCCTGCTACTGCTTAGAGTTGAGTCAGGTCTGATTCATCGGGGATGAATCAGAGGCGTGTGAACATGTCTTACTATGGGTGAACTAAGTGTGTGAACACGATTTGGTAAAGGTAGCGGTGAGAGGCCATGTAGGAGTACATGGTGGGTTGTCTCATTGCAGCCGTCCTCAGGAACTGAGTTCTGTGTTGGTGATCCATGACCAGCTACTACCACACATTGGAATGCTTAAGTGCCCCTCTCGATTTATTAATCAACTTGATCTCTGTCCAGGAGTTGCAACTAGTTTCTGGTGTTTGTAGGCAGTGTTAGTAGTCTACCAAGTGGCACCCGGTACAGGTGGGCTTGGGACAGACTAGGCACAGTGGCACGGTGTACCAAGTGGCACCCGGTTGGTGGGCTTGGGAACCCTGCTCACATCGTTTGGGGCCGTGAGCGACACCCCGGCCGGATCTCCTTGCAGATGGAACCCGAATAGGCGATAAACCTGGACTAGAGACTTGTTCGGTTAGTCAGGTCGTGGCCGACTCCCTCGCCCGGCTTCCGCTTGAAGGTTGCCGAGGTACATGACGTGTACAGGGCGGTAAGTGGCGAGAGCGTGTGTGAAGAAGTACACCCCTGCAGGGTTAACATCATCTATTCGAATAGCCGGATTCCTCGGATATGGAAACTTGGACCCCTTGCATAGTTCATAGACAAGTGAAAGTGGATACTCTAAAATACGCAAGATAAGCGTGAGTGCTATGGATGGCGTTCTCGTAGGGAGACGGGAGCGGATCCATAGTGGTGTATTGATATGGTGAATATGTGGACTCGTGTGCGCCACCTCAAAAGAGTTACTTGCAGTCGTAGTTCAGGTTAGCTACCGAGTCAAAGCTGGCTTGCTGCAGTTAAACTCCACCACCCCCCCTTGTTGATAATGATGCATGTGTAGATAGATCTGATGTAAGTCTTGCTGGGTACATTTGTACTCACGTTTGCCTATTTTATGTTTTTTGCAGAGAGACTTCAGTCTCACTAGTAGTTCCGCTTGGACTTCGACGTTTAGCTTGATACCTCAGCTACGATCTTGTGCCCTCGGCAGGATCTGGTAGATAGTCAGGCTTCTCAGCCTTTTTCATTTATAGATGTCTGTACTCAGACATGATAGCTTCCGCTTGTGCTTTGATTGTATGCTCTGAGTGTTGGGTCATGAGACCCATGTTTGTAATATCTCGCTCCTCGGAGCCTAATGAGTAAAATGCTTGAGTCGTAGAGTCATGTTGTGATGCCATGTTGTATTTGCACATATCGAGCATATTGTGTGTATGTTATTGAAATGCTTGGTATGTGTGGGATCTGACCATCTAGTTGTTTATCTTTAGTAGCCTCTCTTACCGGGAAATGTCTCCTGGTGTTTCCACCGAGCCATGGTAGCTTGCTACTGCTCTGGAACACTTAGGCTGGCCGGCATGTGTCCTTCTTCGTTCCTGTGTCTGTCCCTTCGGGGAAATGTCACGCTTTGAGTACCGGAGTCCTGTTAGCCCGCTACAGCCCGGTTTACCGGAGTCCTGCTAGCCCAGTGCTACAGCCCGGACCCAGTCCATATGAATGCCTGTCCCTGTAAGTCTGTGCCACTTTGGGTTTACGACTAGTCGTGTCAGCCCGGGCTCCTTATCATATGGATGCTAGCGACACTATCATATACGTGAGCCAAAAGGCGCAAACGGTCCCGGGCAAAGGTAAGGCGACACCCGTGGGGATACCGTGCGTGAGGCCGCAAAGTGATATGAGGTGTTACCGGCTAGATCGATGTGACATCGAGTCGGGGTCCTGACAACAACGCAAATCCCTACACTCTCTCCCCCTTTGGCATCGAGATGCCAAAAAGGCAGAGAGGACACCTACACACACGGGGTGGCTCAGGCAGAGAAGTCGTCCCACTGCTCCTCGTGCTCCTCGTCAGACTCAGCGGCGGGGATAGTCTCCTCGAGGTCATCCTCTGAACTGGTCCACTTGTAGCCCTGCTTTGACATCCAGGCAGCCTCAGGTGTGATGACGTCCTCAGACCCGCCAGACACATCCTCTCCAAAGAGTCTCATCACCTTCTTATCACGGCGGCGACTCTCCTTGTCAGTCACGTGAGCCCTGTACTGTCCCTTCGCCTGCATGCAGAAGAGAGTCTTCATCTTGTCCTTCAGCTTCTTGGCCCATGATGGCTCATAGGAAGAAGTGGTGGACCTAGCAGCACGGTCCTCAGCAACAGTCTCAGCAGCAGCAGCCTCCCCTTCACCAGCAGCCCTCCTAGCAGAAGATGCCTCAGCACGGGTAGTGGTGTTGGCCCAGTTGGGCTTGACGCGGAGGCTGATGGACTCATGGCGAATCCAGTCTGGAGCAAGGACCTCATCACCTGGATACGTCTTCTCCCAAGTGGTGGAGAGCAGCAGAAACAGGTACGGTCCATAGATAGGTACCTTGCAAGTGAACACCGCAAACCAAAGCTCACACCACATGATGTGTGAGACATCAAGTGGCTGAGTCTGAGAAGAACGTGCCTCTGCACACAAGAGCAACATGTCCACTAGATATGCATGTACCTTGTCCTTGTCGCCAATGCGTGGGAACAGAGTGTTGCGGAAGATGCGATGCATGATATCCAGAAAGGAGTTCAACACCCAAGATGACTTGCCATTGGGGAGTACCTTCTCAACAAGGAAGGGCTGAAGCTGGTTCTTGTTGGCAGACTCAGAGTTGGCATGGGGGCGAACACCAACGGGGGTGTGAAGCCCGTCATCAGGAATGTGCAGCAGATCCATGAACTCTTTCCATGTAGCAGACAGCTGACGGCCATTGGTCATCCAGGTCATCCTCCGCTCCTTCCCGGGATGAAAGTACACTGAGGCAAAGAACTGATAGATGAGCTCAGGGTCATAGTCAAGGTGAAAGAAGATCACCGGCTCAATAGCAAACTGCTCCACCAAGTCCAAAGCCTCTCCAAAATAGTCACGAAACTTGTCCTTCCGCAGGTGATGCATGTCTATCCACTTGACATCCACGAAGGTATTCTACTTGTTCTTGATCACATCCAGATAGATGAGAGCCTGTTGCTTGGTCCAGAACAACTCGGTGCCTCTAAGGATAGCCCGAGGATTCACATAGGGATTGATCTTCTGGCGCTCGACATACTCAGTGGTTGAAATCTCGTCCATGCCCTTAGCCGGTTCCTTTTGCTTGCTGGCAGTGGTCTTGACATTACGCTTGGGGGCATTGGAGCCCTCTGGGGCTTCATCTTGGGGGTTGCATAGACGCTTGGAGCCAGTGTCACGACTGGGATTGGAACGGTGAGAGCCACCACCTGAGACACAGAACGCAAAAACACCCACAACAACCAAGAGAGATTAATGCAAAGACCATAACAAAGCAAGTGAAACAAGCAGAAAGCACACATGATAAATGCCTAGAGAGAGATTTGATCCCTATGGTAGTACTGCCAAGAGCTGCGGAGCTAAGATAGTAGTACGTCTCTTAGATGCGGTAGTACCGTGCAAGATCACGGTAGTACCGGGTGTAGGAGCGGTAGTACGACCTTAGCGCCACGGCCGATGCGGTAGTACCGCGTCTGCAGAGTGGTAGTACTGCACGGTACGGTAGTACCGCACCTGACGGGCGGTAGTACCGCAAGAGCGGTAGTACCGCGCATCGGGCACGGTAGTACTGCACCGCGTCAGATCTGAACTGGTTCAAATCTGAAAAAGCCCGCAAAACCACAGCGGTACTACGGTTGGACAAAGCTACCACAAGACAGCATATCAAGTATGTTTCCTACACATCACGACTCTCCTACATCCTACTCTTGCATAGATTTGGCCTAAAACTCAAGAACGACAAGTTTCTCCCCAAAAACCTAGAAGCAAGAGAACAACCAAGAAAAAGAGGGATTTGGGGAAAAACCTTGGTCCATGGCAAGAGGAAGTGGTGGGGAACGATCCCACCGGTCGGAATCCGAGGAGAGTGGCCGGAGACGAAGATCCGGCGAGGGCCTCCGGCGCCGTTCTTGAGAGGGAGAGACGTGGAGAGAGAGACAATGAATGGGTATGGGGAGTTGGAACTCCCCTGCCTGAGTCATAACCCCCACGCGCCCTTGACGGCGCGGTAGTACCGTGCCCAGACACGGTAGTACCGCACGGCGTGGTACTTCCGAAGTACCGGACCAGAGCGGTAGTACCGTGCTATGGCGCGGTAGTACCGTGCCTCCCAAAGCGGTAGTACCGCGCCCAAATGCGGTAGTACCGTGGGCTCAAGAATATGCACGTTTCGAGCGCACGAAAAACTGGATCTTTGCACAAACCACTCCGAGCCAACACGACACCACAAGACCACGCAACACACAAAACCAGAAAGACACCACCTCTCCAAAAGAGAGGGCGGTGGCCGTAGCCACCTATGTTTGAGTCAATTAGTATGGCACCGCGAAGAATTATCCTTGGGTCCATGACAAAAACTCGTCTTTGAAGCACAAGTACCATCAAAAATGGCTAATGTGAAAGACTTGATTGATTTATGCATAATGGGGGGAGGGAGAGTTCATTGAGAGAACATCACTCCCCCTATGTCCATGCCTACATCTAAATAGGACAACACATTGAGTATGGTGGGGTGTGCAAGGGTTCAAGCAACATTGCTTGAATCGATGATATTTAGCTCATGCCTTAACTCACGAAATTTTGCTTCATCCAAGGGCTTCGTGAAAATATCTGCAAGGTTGTCATGAGTGTTGACATAGTTGAGCTCGATCTCTCCTCGCCTAATGTGATCCCGGATGAAGTGATACCGAATCTCAATATGCTTCGTCTTGAAGTGTTGCACTGGGTTGAGAGAAATCTTGATGGCACTTTCATTGTCACACCAAAGAGGCACTTTGTCACAAGTGACACCGTAATCCTTTAAAGTTTGCCTCATCCATAGGAGTTGTGCACAACAACTACCGGCCGCCACATACTCCGCTTCGGTGGACGAGAGAGACACACAACTTTGCTTTTTGGAAGACCAACTTACCAAAGAGCAACCAAGGAATTGGCACCCTCCGGAAGTGGACTTCCTATCCACTTTGCCTCCCGCCCAATCGGAATCCGAGTACCCTACAAGCTTGAAGTTTGATCCTCTTGGGTACCATAAGCCAAAGTTTGGGGTATGAGCCAAATATTGAAAGATTCGTTTGACTGCCACAAAGTGACTTTCCTTAGGTGCAGCTTGAAACCGTGCACAAATTCCCACACTCAACATGATGTCCGGTCTAGATGCACAAAGGTAAAGCAAGGATCCAATCATGGAACGATATACCTTTTGATCCACCACTTTACCATTGGGATCTAAGTCAAGTTGGCACTTGGTGGGCAATGGAGTGGAAGCCGGCTTGACGTCACTTAGCTTGAATCTCTTGAGCATGTCTTGAGTGTATTTGGATTGATTGATGAAGGTTCCTTCTCTTCTTTGCTTCACTTCGAACCCTAGAAAGAACTTCAACTCTCCCATGGAGGACATCTCGAACTTTGAGGTCATGAGAGCGGCAAATTCCTCATTGAAAGCTTTGTTAGGAGAACCAAAGATAATATCATCAACATATAATTGGCACACAAACAACTCCCCTTTGACATTCTTAGTAAAAAGAGTGGGGTCGATTAGCCCAACTTCAAAACCATGGTCTTGTAACAACTCGGTAAGGTGGTCATACCACGCACGTGGGGCTTGTTTAAGGCCATAGAGTGCCTTATCGAGTTGATACACATGATCGGGAAAGTAGGGATCCTCGAACCCGGAGGGTTGCTTGACGTAAACCAATTCATTAATGGGACCATTAATAAAAGCACTCTTCACATCCATTTGTTGTAACTTAAAGTTATGATGAGAAGCATATGCAATCAACATGCGAATGGATTCAAGATGAGCAACGGGAGCAAAGGTTTCACTGTAGTCGATACCCTCAACTTGGCAGTAGCCTTGTGCTACCAAACGAGCCTTGTTGCGAATGATGATCCCATGGGCATCTTGCTTGTTCTTAAATATCCACTTGGTTCCTATGACATTGTGATTTCCGGTCGGTCTTGGCACCAATCTCCACACTTTGTTGCGCTCGAAGTTGTTGAGTTCTTCATGCATGGCATTGAGCCAATCCGGATCTTCTAGCGCCTCATAGACCTTGTGGGGTTCCACACAAGAGACAAACACGTGATGCTCACAATAATTTGGTAATTGTCTACGAGTGCTTACCCCCTTTCTTAAGCTTCCAAGCACATTCGTCATGAGATGATCCTTGGTGGAGAGCTTGGAAGCAACCTTGGCGGCACGACGCTCTAATTCCTCCTCGGTGGTGAGTTCAGGAGCGGTTACTTGATCATCTTGAGCTCCGTCATGAACTTGTTCTTGATCTTGAACTTGCTCGGGGGAGAGAACTTGACCTTGGGCATCACTTGGTGTGTCCACACCGTCTTGAGTATGATCTTGCCCTTGGTCTTGTTCATGAGGTTGAGGGCCTTCACTTTGTTCTTCGGAAGTGTGTGGGCCTTGGGTTGGTGATGGCTCCACTTGAGTGGAGTATTGTCCTTCTCCTTCGGCCACAAGGGGTTCCTCAATGGGTAGGATAAAACCAACACCCATTCTTCTTATGGCTTGAGGAGGAATTTCATCACCTACATCACAAGTGCCACTTTGCTCCACTTGGGAGCCGTTATTCTCATCAAACTCCACGTTACACGTCTCCTCAATAAGTCCCGTGGATTTATTAAGGACACGGTAAGCATGAGAGTTTGTAGCATAACCAACAAATATGCCCTCATAAGCTCTAGCCTCAAATTTAGACAACCGAACACCTTTCTTGAGAATGAAACACTTACACCCGAATACCCGGAAGTACTTGAGGTTGGGCTTGTTACCGGTGAGTATCTCATATGGAGTCTTGTTCAAGCCCTTGCGGAGGTAGAGCCGATTTGATGCATGACACGCGGTGTTGATGGCTTCGGCCCAAAAGTTGTACGGAGACTTGAACTCCGCCATCATGGTCCTTGCCGCATCCATCAACATCCGGTCCTTCCTCTCCGCAACACCGTTTTGTTGAGGGGTGTAGGGTGCGGAATATTGATGCTTGATTCCCTCGTCACTAAGAAACTCATCCAAGGTGTAGTTCTTGAACTCGGTGCCGTTGTCACTTCTTATTGTCAAGATCTTTGCATTGTGTTGACGTTGAGCTTCATTTGCAAAGTCAATGATGGTTTGTTGGGTCTCGCTCTTCCTTCTGAAGAAATACACCCACGTGTACCTTGAGTAGTCATCCACAATCACCAAGCAATACTTCCTACCTCCAAGACTATCGAAGGATGGAGGCCCAAAGAGATCCATGTGAAGGAGCTCCAAAGGCCTCTTTGAATAAATGATAGTCGTGGGAGGGTGAGCCTTCTCATGTAGCTTTCCTTCGATACAGGCACTGCAAGCACGATCTTTAGCAAAACTAACATTCATTAGTCCACGGACATGGTCCCCCTTGAGGAGACTTTGCAAAGATCTCATATTGACATGGGCTAAACGGCGATGCCAAAGCCATCCCACATCAACTTTAGCCATTAGGCATGTCGCGGTCTTAGTGGGTCGCTCTGAAAAGTTAATCACGTATAGACCGTTCTCGACATGCCCAACAAAGGCTACTTTAAGAGTCTTGCTCCACAAGAGGGCCACGGTATCGATATCAAAGAAAGTGGCAAAGCCCATGATAGCAAGTTGATGAACGGAAAGTAAATTGTATGCAAGGGACTCAACAAGCATGACCTTCTTGATCGTGAGATCATGAGAGATGACCATCTTGCCAAGTCCCAATACCTTAGAAGATGAGGCGTCACCCCACACGACATTGGTGGGCATAGATGGAACCTTGTGCACGTCCACCACCAAGTCCTTGCTTCCGGTCATATGATTTGTAGCTCCGCTATCGAGCAACCATGATCCCCCACCGGAAGCAAACACCTACAAGAGATCAATGCTTGGTTTTAGGTACCCATTTTGTAATGGGTCCTTTGATGTTAGTAACAAGGGTTTTTGGAACCCAAATAGACCATTCAATGTATTCATGAAGAGAACCAACAAATTTGGCATAAACATGCCCATCACTAGCACGGCATAACACATAAGAAGGGTTAAAATCGCCAGCTTTGTTGAGAGGGATGGCATTGCCCTTCTTGACATTGTTCTTCTTCTTCTCCTTGGGGGCACTCTCTCCCTCCCTCACAAAGGTTTGCATGAGGGGAGGAGGTCGTTTGGTCTTGTCATACTTCTTCTTGTTCTTGGAGTCGGGCACGTACCCAACCCCTTCCTTGGCCACACCTCCCTTTTGGTTGATCAAGAGATCGTTGAGGTTCTTCTTGCCTTATATGCAAGTCGCAAGACCTCTCTCAAGTTGCTCCTTCAACTTCGCATTTTCCTCAACAAGATGTATATGCTCACAACACGGGTTAGTAGCATTTGCATTATCAATTAAAACCATATGAGGAAAAGTTGCTTTCTCCTTAGTTAGCTTCACTTGGAGTTGATCATGAGACTCCTTGAGACTAGCATGAATACCCTTCAAGGCCTTGTGGGCCTTGTCAAGTATATCAAACTCCTCTTTGAGTCTAGCAAGATCAACCCCGAGTTTGGCCTTCTCGGAATTTAGCACACGAGAAACAATGAGGACATGATCATAATCTTTCTTTAACTTAGCATGATCAACGTTGTGTGACTCCTCAAGAGCCAAACGAAGACCACGCTCTTCCTCAAGAGCATTGGAAAGTTCCGAAATCTCATCGGCATAGTCACGACTATGCCCTTCCATCTTAGAGATGGTGTCTTCGTGAGCCTCGATCATGTCATTGGCTTCACCAAGTTGTTCCAAGAGAGCAACAAAGTGCTTCTTGGATTTTCCCTTGAGTTTGCCCATAAAGGCCTCAAACTCGTTAGCCTCCACATTAGCTCCCTCAAGTTCATTAATGCTATCCGTCGGGGAAGGATGATTAATGATGGTAGTTTTGATGTTGGAGGTTACCTTGTTGGTGGCTTTAGCCATGAGGCACTTGGTGGTGATGCTCTCGTTGGGTGAGTCGAAGAGAGACACCCGTGACGTTGTTGCAATGGCAACGGAGGCCATGGCAACCGACTCATCATCTTCATCATCGTCATCATCCTCATTGTACTCTTCTTGCACAACCAAAGCCTTGGGAGGAGTCTTCTTGGTGAAGTTGTTCTTGTTGGGGAACGACTTGGCCTTGTCCTTTCGGATGAGTTTGCCACCATTGTCTTCCCTCTTCTCATACGGGCATTCCGCAACGAAATGACTCACGTTGCCGCAATTGTAGCAAGTCCTTACACGTTGCTTGCCCCTTGTGCCACTCGAGTTGTTTTTGCTAAAATTGGGCCTCAAGTTTTTCTTGCTCCAAAATTGCCTGGAAGCAAGTGCCATGTGTTCATGATATGCATACTTCGTATCTTCGGGGTTGCTCTCCTCTTCTTCCTCTTCTTCTTCTTCCACGGTGAGCTTGGCCTTCAATGCAAGGTTAGGCTTCTTTGCCCGTTGAGAACGGAGCACCGCAGTGTCGGCGGTCTTGTCCAAAATGTTCATGGCCACAAACTCATCCAACACTTCGCTTGAGGTCAAAGTGTGGAAGTCCGGTCTTTGACGAATGACGCAAGACATGGCCTTGTGGTAGGGCATCATTGCCTTGAGGAATTTGCGCTTGATCCAATTATCATCCGTGTCCTTGCTCCCGTGATCTCGTAGCGAGACCACGAGTTTGGTTACTCTCCGATAAAGCTCACGAGGTTCTTCATCTTCCTTCATTGCAAACTCATCGGCCTCATCTTGTACCACTTCATAGTTGGAGCGTTGAATTCTTGCGCTTCCCCGGTAGAGAGACACGACACAATGCCATGCATCTTTGGCCAAGGCGAAGGGACGAAGATGAGGTAGGTCTTGTTGGAAATATGCCCTATAGGCAATAATAAATTGATTATTATTATATTTCCTTGTTCATGATAATCGTTTATTATCCATGCTAGAATTGTATTGATAGGAAACTCAGATACATGTGTGGATACATAGACAACACCATGTCCCTAGTAAGCCTCTAGTTGACTAGCTCGTTAATCAATAGATGGTTACGGTTTCCTGACCATGGACATTGGATGTCGTTGATAACGGGATCACATCATTAGGAGAATGATGTGATGGACAAGACCCAATCCTAAGCCTAGCACAAGATCATGTAGTTCGTATGCTAAAGCTTTTCTAATGTCAAGTATCATTTCCTTAGACCATGAGATTGTGCAACTCCCGGATACCGTAGGAGTGCTTTGGGTGTGCCAAACGTCACAACGTAACTGGGTGGCTATAAAGGTACACTACGGATATCTCTGAAAGTGTCTGTTGGGTTGGCACGAATCGAGATTGGGATTTTGTCACTCCATGTAAACGGAGAGGTATCTCTGGGCCCACTCGGTAGGACATCATCATAATGTGCACAATGTGACCAAGGGGTTGATCACGGGATGATGTGTTACGGAACGAGTAAAGAGACTTGCTGGTAACGAGATTGAACAAGGTATCGGTATACCGACGATCGAATCTCGGGCAAGTACCATACCGCTAGACAAAGGGAATTGTATACGGGATTGATTGAGTCCTTGACATCGTGGTTCATCCGATGAGATCATCGTGGAACATGTGGGAGCCAACATGGGTATCCAGATCCCGCTGTTGGTTATTGACCGGAGAACATCTCGGTCATGACTACATGTCTCCCGAACCCGTAGGGTCTACACACTTAAGGTTCGATGACGCTAGGGTTATAAAGGAAGTTTGTATGTGGTTACCGAATGTTGTTCGGAGTCCCGGATGAGATCCCGGACGTCACGAGGAGTTCCGGAATGGTCCGGAGGTAAAGATTTATATATAGGAAGTCCTGTTTCGGCCATCGGGACAAGTTTCGGGGTCATCGGTATTGTACCGGGACCACCGGAAGGGTCCCGGGGGCCCACCGGGTGGGGCCACCTGCCCCGTGTTGGAAATATGCCCTAGAGGCAATAATAAATTGATTATTATTATATTTCCTTGTTCATGATAATCGTTTATTATCCATGCTAGAATTGTATTGATAGGAAACTCAGATACATGTGTGGATACATAGACAACACCATGTCCCTAGTAAGCCTCTAGTTGACTAGCTCGTTGATCAATAGATGGTTACGGTTTCCTGACCATGGACATTGGATGTCGTTGATAACAGGATCACATCATTAGGAGAATGATGTGATGGACAAGACCCAATCCTAAGCCTAGCACAAGATCATGTAGTTCGTATGCTAAAGCTTTTCTAATGTCAAGTATCATTTCCTTAGACCATGAGATTGTGCAACTCCCGGATACCGTAGGAGTGCTTTGGGTGTGCCAAACGTCACAACGTAACTGGGTGGCTATAAAGGTACACTACGGGTATCTCTGAAAGTGTCTGTTGGGTTGGCACGAATCAAGATTGGGATTTTGTCACTCCGTGTAAACGGAGAGGTATCTCTGGGCCCACTCGGTAGGACATCATCATAATGTGCACAATGTGACCAAGGGGTTGATCACGGGATGATGTGTTACGGAACGAGTAAAGAGACTTGCCGGTAACGAGATTGAACAAGGTATCGGTATACCGACGATCGAATCTCGGGCAAGTACCATACCGCTAGACAAAGGGAATTGTATATGGGATTGATTGAGTCCTTGACATCGTGGTTCATCCGATGAGATCATCGTGGAACATGTGGGAGCCAACATGGGTATCCAGATCCCGCTGTTGGTTATTGACCGGAGAACATCTCGGTCATGACTACATGTCTCCCGAACCCGTAGGGTCTACACGCTTAAGGTTCGATGACGCTAGGGTTATAAAGGAAGTTTGTATGTGGTTACCGAATGTTGTTCGGAGTCCCGGACGTCACGAGGAGTTCCGGAATGGTCCGGAGGTAAAGATTTATATATAGGAAGTCCTGTTTCGGCCATCGGGACAAGTTTCGGGGTCATCGGTATTGTACCGGGACCACCGGAAGGGTCCCGGGGGCCCACTGGGTGGGGCCACCTGCCCCGGGGGGCCACATGGGCTGTAGGGGGTGCGCCTTGGCCTACATGGGCCAAGGGCACCAGCCCCTAGAGGCCCATGCGCCAAGATATAGGAAAAAGGGGAGAGTCCTAAAGGGGGAAGGCACCTCCGAGGTGCCTTGGGGAGGATGGACTCCTCCCCCCCCTCTTAGCCGCACCCCTTCCTTGGAGGAAGGGGCAAGGCTGCGCCTCCCCCCTCTCCCCTGCCCCTATATATAGTGGAGGGGAGGGAGGGCATCCATACCTGAGCCCTTGGCGCCTCCCTCCCTCCCGTGACACCTCCTCCTCTCCCGTAGGTGCTTGGCGAAGCCCTGCAGGATTGCCACGCTCCTCCATCACCACCACGCCGTTGTGCTGCTGCTGGATGGAGTCTTCATCAACCTCTCCCTCTCTCCTTGCTGGATCAAGGCGTGGGAGACATCATCGAGCTGTACGTGTGTTGAACGCGGAGGTGCCGTCCGTTCGACACTAGGATCATCGGTGATCTGAATCACGACGAGTACGACTCCATCAACCCCGTTCACTTGAACGCTTCCGCTTAGCGATCTACAAGGGTATGTAGATGCACTCTCTTTCTACTCGTTGCTGGTCTCTCCATAGATAGATCTTGGTGATTCGTAGGAAAAATTTTGAATTTCTGCTACGTTCCCCAACAGTGGCATCATGAGCTAGGTCTATTGCGTAGATTCTTTGCACGAGTAGAACACAAAGTAGTTGTGGGCGTCGATATTGTTCAATATGCTTGCCGTTACTAGTCTTATCTTGATTCGGCGGCATCGTGGGATGAAGCGGCCCGGACCAACCTTACACGTACGCTTACGTGAGACCGGTTCCACCGACAAACATGCACTAGTTGCATAAGGTGGCTGGCGGGTGTCTGTCTCTCCCACTTTAGTCGGATCGGATTCGATGAAAAGGGTCCTTATGAAGGGTAAATAGCAATTGGCATATCACGTTGTGGTTCATGCGTAGGTAAGAAACGTTCTTGCTAGAAACCCATAGCAGCCACGTAAAACATGCAAACAACAATTAGAGGACGTCTAACTTGTTTTTGCAGGGTATGATATATGTGATGTGATATGGCCAAAAAGGATGTGATGAATGATATATGTGATGTATGAGATTGATCATGTTCTTGTAATAGGAATCACGACTTGCATGTCGATGAGTATGACAACCGGCAGGAGCCATAGGAGTTGTCTTTATTTATTTGTGACCTGCGTGTCAACTTAAACGTCATGTAATTACTTTACTTTATTGCTAACCGTTAGCCATAGTAGTAGAAGTAATAGTTGGCGAGGCAACTTCATGAAGACACGATGATGGAGATCATGATGATGGAGATCATGGTGTCATGCCGGTGACGATGATGATCATGGAGCCCCGAAGATGGAGATCAAAAGGAGCAAAGTGATGATGGCCATATCATGTCACTATTTGATTGCATGTGATGTTTATCATGTTTATACATCTTATTTGCTTAGAACGACGGTAGTAAAGATGATCCCTTACAACAATTTCAAGAAGTGTTCCCCCCTAACTGTGCACCGTTGCGACAGTTCGTGTTTCGAAGCACCACGTGATGATCGGGTGTTAGATTCTAACGTTCACATACAACGGGTGTAAGACATATTTACACACGCGAAACACTTAGGGTTAACTTGACGAGCCTAGCATGTACAGACATGGCCTCGGAACACGGAGACCGAAAGGTCGAACATGAGTCGTATAGAAGATACGATCAACATGAAGATGTTCACCGATGATGACTAGTCCGTCTCACGTGATGATCGGACACGGCCTAGTTTGACTCGGATCATGCAATCACTTAGATGACTAGAGGGATGTCTATCTGAGTGGGAGTTCATAAGATGAACTTAATTATCCTGAACATAGTCAAAAGGTTTTTGCAAATTATGTCGTAGCTCACGCTATAGTTCTACCGTTTAGATATGTTCCTAGAGAAAAATTAGTTGAAAGTTGATAGTAGCAATTATGCGGACTAGGTCCGTAAACTGAGGATTGTCCTCATTGCTTCATAGAAGGCTTATGTCCTTAATGCACCGCTCAGTGTGCTGAACCTCGAACATTGTCTGTGGTTGTTGCGAACATCTGACATACACGTTTTGATAACTACGTGATAGTTCAGTTAAACGGTTTAGAGTTGAGGCACCAAAGACGTTTTTGAAACATCGCGAAACATATGAGATGTTTTGAGGGCTGAAATTGGGATTTCAGGCTCGTGCCCATGTCAAGAGGTATAAGACCTCCGATGACTTTCTTAACCTGCAAACTAAGGAGAAAAGCTCAATTGTTGAGCTTGTGCTCAGATTGTCTGAGTACAACAATCATTTGAATCGAGTGGGAGTTGATCTTCCAGATAAGACAGTGATGGTTCTCCAAAGTCATTGCCACCAAGCTGTTAGAGCTTCGTGATGAACTATAACATATCAGGGATAGATATGATGATCCTTGAGGTATTCGCGATGTTTGACACCGCGAAAGTAGAAATCAAGAAGGAGCATCAATTGTTGATGGTTGGTGAAACCACTAGTTTCAAGAAGGGCAAGGGCAAGAAGGGATACTTCATGAAATGGCAAATCAGCTGCTGCTCTAGTGAAGAAACCCAAGGTAAAACCCAAACCCGAGACTAAGTGCTTCTGTAATAAGGGGAACAACCACTAGAGCAGAATTACCCTAGATATTTGGTAGATAAGAAGGCTGGCAAGGTCGATAGAAGTATATTGGATATACATTGTGTTAATGTGTACTTTGCTAGTACTCCTAGTAGCACCAGGGTATTAGATACCGGTTCGGTTGCTAAGAGTTAGTAACTCGAAACAAAAGGCTACGGAATAAACGGAGACTAGCTAAAGGTGAGCTGACGATATGTGTTGGAAGTTTTTCCAAGCTTGATATGATCAAGCATCGCACGCTCCCTCTACCAAAGAGATTGGTGTTAAACCTAAATAATTGTTATTTGGTGTTTGCGTTGAGCATAGACATGATTGGATTACGTCTATCACAATACGGTTATTCATTTAAGGAGAATAATGGTTACTCTGTTTATTTGAATAATACCTTCAATGGTCTTACACCTAAAATGAATGGTTTATTAAATCTCGATCGTAGTGATACACATGTTCATGCCAAAAGATAGTAATGATAGTACCACCTACTTGTGGCACTGCCACGTAAGTCATATCGGTATAAAACGCATGAAGAAGCTCCATATTGATGGATCTTTGGGCTCACTCGTTTTTGAAAAGTTTGAGACATGCGAACCATGTCTATTGGTGTATATGCATGAAGAAACTCCATGCAAATGGACCGTTTTGACTCACTTGATTTTGAATCACTTGGGACATGCAAATCATACCACATGGGCAAGATGACTGAAAAGCCTCGTTTTCAGTAAGATGGAACAAGACAGCAACTTGTTGGAAGTAACACATTTTGATGTGTGCAGTCCAATGAGTGCTGAGGCATGCAGTGAATATCGTTATGTTCTTACTTCACAGATGATTCGAGTAGATGTTGAGTATATTTACTTGATGAATCACGAGTCTGAATTATTGAAAGGTTCAAGTAATTTCAGTGTGAAGTTGAAAGATCGTCGTGACAAGAGGATAAAAGATCTATGATATGATCAAAGAGATGAATATCTGAATCACGAGTTTGGCACAGAATTAAGACATTGTGGAAATTGTTTCACAACTGATACAGCCTGGAACACCATAGTGTGATGGTGTGTCCAAACGTCATAGTTGCACCCTATTGGATATGGTGCATACCATGATGTCTCTTATCGAATTACCACTATCGTTCATGGGTTAGGCATTAGAGACAACCACATTCACTTTAAATAGGGCACCACGTAATTCCGATGAGATGACACCGTATGAATTATGGTTTAGAGAAACCTAAGTTGTCGTTTCTTAAAAGTTTGGGGCTGCGACGCTTATATGAAAAAGTTTCAGGTTGATAAGCTCGAACCCAAAGCGGATGAAATGCATCTTCATAAGACACCCAAAACAGTTGGGTATACCTCCTAATTCAGATCCGAAAGCAATATGGATTGTTTCTAGAATCGGGTCCTTTCTCGAAGAAAAGTTTCTCTCGAAAGAATTGAGTGGGAGGATGGTGGAGACTTGATGAGGTTATTGAACCGTCACTTCAACAAGTGTGTAGCAGGGCACAGGAAGTTGTTCCTGTGGCACGTACACCAACAGAAGTGGAAGCTTATGATAGTGATCATGAAACTTCGGATCGAGTCACTACCAAACCTCGTGGGATGACAAGGATGCGTACTACTTCAGAGTGGTACGTAATCCTGTCTTGGAAGTCATGTTGCTAGACAACAATGAACCTACGAGCTATGGAGAAGCGATGGTGGGCCCGGATTCCGATAAATGGCTCAAGGCCATAAAACCCGAGAGAGGATCCATGTATGAAAACAAAGTGTAGACTTTGGAAGAACTACTTGATGGTCGTAAGGCTGTTAGGTACATATGGATTTTGAAAGGAAGACAGACAATGATGGTAAGTGTCACCATTGAGAAAGCTCGACTTGTCGTTAAGATGTTTTTCGACAAGTTCAAGGAGTTGACTACGATGAGACTTTCTCACTCGTAGCGATGCTAAGAGTCTGTTGGAATTATATTAGCAATTACTGCATTATTTATGAAATCTTGCAGATAGGATGTCAAAACATTGTTTCCTCGACGATTTTTGAGGAAAGGTTGTATGTGATACAACCGGAAGGTTTTGTCTATCCTGAAATATGTTAATAAGTATGCAAAGCTCCAGCAATCCTTCTGAGGACTGGAGTGAGCATCTCGGAGTTGGAATGTATGCTTTGATGATGATCAAAAATTTTGGGTGTATACAAAGTTTATGAGAAACTTGTATTTCCAAAGAAGTGAGTGGGAGCACTATAGAATTTCTGATGAGTATATGTTGTTGACATATTAATGATCAGAAATGACGTAGAATTTCTGGAAAGCATATAGGGTTATTTGGAAAGTGTTTTCAATGGAAAACCTGGATTAAGCTACTTGAACATTGAGCATCAAGATCTATAAGGATAGATCAAAACGCTTAATAGTACTTTCAAATGAGCACATGCCTTGACGTGATCTTGAAGGTGTTCAAGATGGATCAGTCAAAGAAGGAGTTCTTGCCTGAGTTGTAAGGTATAAAGTTAAGACTTAAAGCTCGACCATGGCAGAATAGAGAGAAAGGAATGAAGGTCGTCCCCTATGCTTAAGACATAGGCTCTACAGTATGCTATGCTGTGTACCGCACCTGAAGTGTGCCTTGCCATGAGTCAGTCAAGGGGTACAAGAGTGATCCAAGAATGGCTCACAGGACAGCGGTCAAAGTTATCCTTAGTAACTAGTGGACTAAGGAATTTTCTCGATTATGGAGGTGGTAAAAGAGTTCGTCGTAAAGGGTTACGCCGATGCAAGCTTAACACCTATCCGGATAGCTCTGAGTAGAGATACCGGATACGTATAATGGAGCAACAATTTAGAATAGCTCCAAGTAGAACAGTTATTTGGAATAGCTCCAAAATAGAACGTGGGAGCTACATCTAGGAGATGACATAGAGATTTGTAAAGCACACACGGATCTGAAAGGTTCAGACCCGTTGACTAAAACCTCTCTCACAAGCAGAACATGACCTTGAGTGTTAATCACATATCGATGTGAACTAGATTATTGACTCTAGTGCAAGTGGGAGACTGTTGGAAATATGCCCTAGAGGCAATAATAAATTGATTATTATTATATTTCCTTGTTCATGATAATCGTTTATTATCCATGCTAGAATTGTATTGATAGGAAACTCAGATACATGTGTGGATACATAGACAACACCATGTCCCTAGTAAGCCTCTAGTTGACTAGCTCGTTAATCAATAGATGGTTACGGTTTCCTGACCATGGACATTGGATGTCGTTGATAACGGGATCACATCATTAGGAGAATGATGTGATGGACAAGACCCAATCCTAAGCCTAGCACAAGATCATGTAGTTCGTATGCTAAAGCTTTTCTAATGTCAAGTATCATTTCCTTAGACCATGAGATTGTGCAACTCTCGGATACCGTAGGAGTGCTTTGGGTGTGCCAAACGTCACAACGTAACTGGGTGGCTATAAAGGTACACTACGGGTATCTCTGAAAGTGTCTGTTGGGTTGGCACGAATCGAGATTGGGATTTTGTCACTCCGTGTAAACGGAGAGGTATCTCTGGGCCCACTCGGTAGGACATCATCATAATGTGCACAATGTGACCAAGGGGTTGATCACGGGATGATGTGTTACGGAACGAGTAAAGAGACTTGCCGGTAACGAGATTGAACAAGGTATCGATATACCGACGATCGAATCTCGGGCAAGTACCATACCGCTAGACAAAGGGAATTGTATACGGGATTGATTGAGTCCTTGACATCGTGGTTCATCCGATGAGATCATCGTGGAACATGTGGGAGCCAACATGGGTATCCAGATCCCGCTGTTGGTTATTGACCGGAGAACATCTCGGTCATGACTACATGTCTCCCGAACCCGTAGGGTCTACACACTTAAGGTTCGATGACGCTAGGGTTATAAAGGAAGTTTGTATGTGGTTACTGAATGTTGTTGGAGTCCCGGATGAGATCCCGGACGTCACGAGGAGTTCCGGAATGGTCCGGAGGTAAATATTTATATATAGGAAGTCCTGTTTCGGCCATCGGGACAAGTTTCGGGGTCATCGGTATTGTACCGGGACCACCGGAAGGGTCCCGGGGGCCCACCGGGTGGGGCCACCTGCCCCGGGGGGCCACATGGGCTGTAGGGGGTGCGCCTTGGCCTACATGGGCCAAGGGCACCAGCCCCTAGAGGCCCATGCGCCAAGATATAGGAAAAAGGGGAGAGTCCTAAAGGGGGAAGGCACCTCCGAGGTGCCTTGGGGAGGATGGACTCCTCCCCCCCTCTTAGCCGCACCCCTTCCTTGGAGGAAGGGGCAAGGCTGCGCCTCCCCCCTCTCCCCTGCCCCTATATATAGTGGAGGGGAGGGAGAGCATCCATACCTGAGCCCTTGGCGCCTCCCTCCCTCCCGTGACACCTCCTCCTCTCCCGTAGGTGCTTGGCGAAGCCCTGCAGGATTGCCACGCTCCTCCATCACCACCACGCCGTTGTGCTGCTGCTGGATGGAGTCTTCCTAAACCTCTCCCTCTCTCCTTGCTGGATCAAGGCGTGGGAGACATCGTCGAGCTGTACGTGTGTTGAACGCGGAGGTGCCGTCCGTTCGGCACTAGGATCATCGGTGATCTGAATCACGACGAGTACGACTCCATCAACCCCGTTCACTTGAACGCTTCCGCTTAGCAATCTACAAGGGTATGTAGATGCACTCTCCTTCCCCTTGTTGCTAGTCTCTCCATATATAGATCTTGGTGACACGTAGGAAAATTTTGAATTTCTGCTACGTTCCCCAACAGGTCTTTGGGTGGAATTGCATCTTGAATGATGAAGAGAGCATTCTCATTGAATTGATTGTCCGCGGCTTCTCGAGGAGTGAAGTTGCTTGGATCATGTGGATAGAAACCTTCTTCAATGATTCTCCAAAGGTTAGTGTTCACATGATTTAAATGACATTTAAAGCGGTAAACCCAAGAATCAAAATCCTCATTTTTCACAATCTTAGGGGGAGGACCGTCATGATTCAAATGAGTGGAAGGAACCGGTCCACCATAAACAAGTGGTGGTTCCACATGGGCAAAGATGCCGGTGCCATTCTTGCCACTAGAAGGAGCCTTTTCACTACTAGCTTCCCCCTTGTCGGGGATAGCATCCGACACCTTGTTGGCGGGATCACCCACTTTCAACAGTGCGGTGGATAGTTTAAGCCCCTCAAGAAATTTAGTAAACATGCTTTCAACTTCGGTCGTCATGGAGGTTTTCAATCTCTCCAAGGCCACATTGAACTCCTCACAAGAGACTGAAGTTCCCCCATCTCCCATAGACGAGATCGGATTCACACCGAAGTGTTCCTCCACACCGTCTACGGTATCAACCATACTCTTTGGACGGTAAAGTCCTTAATAAAGAGATGAGGCTCTGATACCAATTAAAAGGATCGATATGGTTGACTAGAGGGGGGGGGTGAATAGGCAACTAACAATTTTTAGCTTTTCTTTAGCAATTTAAACTTTATATCAAAGTAGGTTGTCTAGATATGCAACTAGATGAGCAACCTATATGATGCAGCACGAATAGGAACACAAGCAAGCAAGATATATGAAACAAATAAGCTACACAAGTAGAGGCATGAGATAACCAAGAGTGGAGACGGTGGAGACGAGGATGTGTTGCCGAAGTTCCTTCCCTTTGAGAGGAAGTACGTCTCCGTTGGAGCGGTGTGGAGGCACAATGCTCCCCAAGAAGCCACTAGGGCCACCGTAATCTCCTCACGCCCTCACACAATGCGAGATGCCGTGATTCCACTATTGGTGCCCTTGGAGGCGGCGACTGAACCTTTACAAACGAGGTTCAAGCAATCTCCACAACTCAATTGGAGGCTCCCAACGACACCACGAAGCTTCACCACAATGGACTATGACTTCGCGGTGACCTCAACCGTCTAGGATGCTCAAACACCCAAGAGTAACAAGATCCGCAAGGGATTAGTAGGGGGGAATCAAATATCTCTTGGTGGAAGTGTAGATCGGGGCCTTCTCAACCACTCCCGAGCAAATCAACAAGTTTGGTTGGCTAGGGAGTGAGATCGGGCGAAAATGGAGCTGGGAGCAATAATGGAGCTTTAATGGTGGAAGAGGTGAGTCAACGGGGAAGAAGGAGACCCCTTATATAGTGTGTGGAAAATACCCAACTGTTACCCACCAACCAGCCCGCGACCAGCAGTACTACCGCAAGGCCGCGCGGTACTACTGCTTGCAACCAAGCGGTACTATCGCACGGCAGTGCGGTACTACCGTACCGACCCACGGTACTGCCGCGACCCCAGCACAGAAACAAACACAAAGCTGGGGGCGGTACTACCGCGCCCCCCATGCGGTACTACCGCAAGGCAAAAGTCCCAGCCAGGGGGAAGGGGAACTTCCGTGCCTACTTCCGCAAATAAACGGAAGTAGCAAAAACCCGACACTGTAGTACTGCCGAGGGGCGGTACTACCGCATAGCGCGGTACTACTGCACGGCGAAAGCGGTACTATCGTGGTAGGTGCGGATGTAAAAAATTACATCCGCTCCTACTACCGCAAAGGGGGCGGTACTAGCCTGGTGGGCAGCGGTAGTGCAGCTCCAAGGGAGCGGTACTACCGTGGGCACCAGCGGTACTACCGCACCACCGCGCGGTACTACCGTGGGTGCCTACGGTACTACTGTTGATCCAGGAGCAGTACTACCGCAACCACAACAGCAACCAGTCAAAGGAGGCAGGAAAACGGAGGAAGCTCCAAGGAAGAGGGAGGGATAAAAGGAGACGTGTACGTGATGATTTCACCCAAACCTTTCCAACGTGGACCCCCTCTTAATAGTACGGCTTTCCTATGACTCAAATCCACCAAAAAGAAACGTAGAAAAGACGCCGTCTTCGTCAGTCTTCGAGGGGCACCCAATCGTCTTGTGCCTACCAAAGAAGTGTCTGGAATACTCATGGCACACGATTAGTCCGCAAATGCGTTGTCATCAATCACCAAAACACTTAGGGATAAATATGTCCTTACAACGTTCTTGACCGGACAATACAAGGGCACTTTATTGGTTGCAATAGCAAGTGATGCCAATAACCGGGTGTTTCCTTTGGCTTTTGCTTTGGTTGAGGTGGAGAACAATGATAACTGGGAGTGGTTCTTGCGTCAATTGAGAACAAGGGTATTACCGGCTGAAAGGGTCATATCGGATCGCCATCCAGGAATTCTAAATGCGGTGGTGGTTGACATTCCCGAACATACAAAGTTGCACCATCGATGGTGCATGAGGCACTTTTGTGCAAACTTCTATAGGGCATGCGGTATCAAAGAGTTGGCCGATGATCTTCAAGATTGTTGTCTCGCTTTCACCAACAAGCGGTTTGCCACATTTTTCAATGCATTGCTCAGACACAAGAAACTTGACCCCGGTGGTCTTGAATTTCTCAATAAGAACATTGCCGAAAGGAATATGTGGGCACGTGTTTTCATGAAGATGGCCGGAGGTATGGTCAAATGACAGGCAATATGGCAGAATGCTTCAATAAGGTGCTCAAGGGTGTACATGCATTACCCGTGACGGCAATAGTTCAATACACATTTGACAAGATGAATTGGTACTTTTTAAAGTACTCAATGGAGACGGATAAGCAGATTACTGGTGAGAACAAGGATAAGCACAAGTACTATTTCCCACCAAAGGTTGAAGAATGGTTGGACTTTCAATCACGAAAGGCAGACTCCCAAGAAGCTGTATATGACGACAACGAGTGGAAGTATGAGGTGAAAGAGCCTGGAGGAACCACAAACGATGTCCACCAACACGGAGGTCGCGCTTTCAAGGTCTCCCTAACACGGTGTGATTGGAGCTGCATGAGGCCATCGTTGCTTCATCTCCCATGCTCGCACTTGTTAAACGCATCCCGTGTTAGGAATGTGGATGTCAACCACCCTCTTACCGTGAGGGAGTCCGAGTTCTCAATTATGACGGTAAAGAATACATGGGCTCCCCGGTTTCAGCCATACTTGGACCAATCACAATGGCCGGAGTATCATGGAGTTCAACTATGGCCGGACCCGGAATTGAAGGTCGTTAGATGGGGAAGACGTAAGACAAAGCATCTTAGAGGTGACATGGACGGATGGGGCCGTGGTGGCGGTGGAGAATACGGCACCGACCAATTCCAAGAGCCTCGCGAGCAATCCCATTGTGGGGACTGCAGTCATCGGGGACACAACACAAGAACTTGTCCAAACCAAGAAAAAGATCAAAGAAAAATGATGCAAGCACAAGCCAAGCAAATGATAGCCAACCAAGTCAACCAAGGAGTAGCCAACCAAGTCAAACAAGCCAACGAGGAACTAGGCAACAAAGAGGGAGTCAACTAGGTCTTAGAAGAGGCCGTGGTGGTGGTAGAGGCTGTGGTGATGGTCTTGGCCGTGGTGATGGCCTAGGCCGTGGGGATGGTCTTGGCCATGGTGAAGGCCTAGGCCATGGTGATGGTCTTGGCCGTGGTGAAGGCCTAGGCCGTGGTGACGGCCTTGGCCGTGGTGGTGGGAGAGGCCGTGGTGATGGTCTTGGCTGTGGTGAAGGCCTATGCCGTGGTGACGGTCTTGGCCATGGTGGTGGTAGAGCCCGTGGTGGTGGTCTAGGACATGGTTGCGGTAGAGGCCGTGGTGGTGGTCTAGGCCGTGGTGGCGGTAGAGGCCGTGGTGGTGATCTTGGCCTTGGCGGCGGCCGTAGTGGAGGAATGTTCTCTTGGCTCAATGTACCATTGTCGTATGTGACTTACTATGATCTTGTTCTTTTGGCTCAATGCTTGTGTTGTCATTTTGCATTGTGTGACTAACTATTATATTTCCATTTTCATAGGTATGGAAACAATGAAGGGGGTGGAGGACACGGAGGGGGAAGGTGAGATCCCTTGGTGGTGGGAGGAGGGAGAAGAAGAAGAAGAAGAGAGGAAGAAGAAGGGACAAGGACCATGACCTTCTCATGAACCAAAATGTGTGCTACTATGTGCTATGAGACGTAAATGACTATGTGTTTTGGCTCAATGTTTGTGTATGACTATGTGATTGGACTACTCTATTGCTATGTGTGTATGACTATGTGATTTGGACTACTATATGTGCTATGTCTTCTTTTTGTGTTTTGGACTACTACATGTGATTTTGGATATGATTATGTGCCATCTATGTGAATCACAAAACATAAAAAGCACTTGGTATTTGAAAACAACAGATAGTGCAGCGCCTAAGGGCAAGGCGCCACACTACACAGTGCAGTGCCTCTCCCATAGGCGCTGCACAGCTGGACATGCCAGTCCAGAGAGCAACAAAACCGTTTCAGTAGCTTTTGCACCCAAAAATTTGCTAAGTTAGTGTGCAACGCCTAAGGAAGAGGCGCTGCACTATATTGTGCAGCACCCAGTAATTAGGCACTGCACAGTACAGTGCAGCGCCTTGGCCTTAGGCGTTGCACACTGACTTAGCAATTTTTTGGGTCGGAAAGCTACTAGAACGGTTCTGTTGCTCTCTGGACTGGCATGTCCAGGTGTGCAGCGCCTAAGGGCAAGGCACTGCACTGTGTAGTGTGGCACTACACAGTGCAATGCCTTGCCCTTAGGCGCTGCATATCTGGACATCTATTAGGCTGCACTCACCCCCTCCCACCCATCCCCACCCCACAGACCCCCACCCCCACACAAACCTGAAGCTCAATGCCTTCCCTCGGCCCTCCTCTCTCCCCCTCTCAAATCCTTCTCAGATCTGGAGTATTTGACCGTTGATTTCGAAGCCAACCCCTTCCTTAAGGTAATCTCCTTCGATCCCCTCATTTTCATCCATAGGAATTGTCACATTTGCTCAAATCTAGCTAGTTTGGGGAAACCCTAGTTTTGGCTTGGATTTGGAAATTTGTGTTGAATCATGTTATGTTTCTTTGCTAATTTGGTATGGTTAGGCTCTCATAGTATGCTAGGGTTAGGGTTATGTGTGTTTGATGTTGGTATTAGGGTTGTGGTTATTGTTAAGTGGGGGTTAGGGTTAACCAAGAATTCTCGGTTTTGTAGGCATGGCTTCATCCGGTTCCATGACGAGGCCACCATGTGCTAACCAAGAAGACATGCTGAACAAGTGGGAGGACACATCTTTGGACAAGGTGAAGGAGAAAGATGTCAACATCCCGCCATGTTGGTGTGGAGATGTTTACAAGGTGAAGGTGTCCACCGACCGAAAGAAATCATGGACGGAAGGGCGAAGATATTTTGTATGCCCGAACTATGCTTATGATCGTGCACTTCCAACTAACGCCTATGACCAACCACCGGTAAGCTCGAGAAGTAAAATGTTACTCTCAAATGTGTGTCAACACTAACAAAAAAATTGTATGCAGTCACCGCCTCCTCTATGCAAGTACTTCACGTGGATAGATCTTGAAGTGCCAGAAGATGTCAAAAAGGACCAATACCAAGATTGTCTTAGGCGATAGTGGCGGTTCAAAGAGGCTTGGAGGAAGAGCGTCGTCAGAAGGAGAGGATGGAGCGGAAGAAATGAGAGGAGGAGATGGCACGCCAAGCAAAACTTGCTCGTGAGGAGGAGAGGGCAAGAAATCTTGCAAAGGCTCGCGAGGCGCAAGAGGAGGACTCGGCACGTGACAAGAAGGGGAAATGGCCTCGCTCTACTCAGTAGGGACTTCGCTTCGGTGCACTCGTCGTCAACTATCTTCTAATGAATGTGTCGTGAACTTGTGAGGGCATGTGAGATGTTGGTGAACTATCTTCTAGGGCAAGATGCCATTTGTCATTTGTAATGAATGTGCCGTGAACCATGTCGTAGTAATGTTTGAATTTTCTTAAGTTACGAACTCATCGGCATAAAATTTGTGTTTGTTCAAATTGCTGTGATGCTGCAGTCATTGTAAGTATTATGATGTTCCGGTGAAATGAACATGCTGTAAACTCTGTTTTTCTAGTAAACAGCCATGCAGCGCCCAGAACATAGGCGCTGCACTATACTGTGCAGCGCCCAATGGATAAGCGTCACACAGTACAGTTCAGCGCCTGGCTATTGGGCGCTGCACTCTGACTTAGTAATTTTCATGGATGGTCAGTGCTGCAAGCCTTCTGTGGCTCTCTGGATAGCCATGGCCAGTTGAGCAGCGCCTATGAGATGGGCGCTGCACTGTATGGTGCGGCGCCTAAGCATTGGGCACTGCATAGTACAGTGCAGCGCTTGGCTGTTGGGCGCTGCAGTGCTGTTAACTGCCAAACTGCAGAAACAGATGCCATTTTGGCCTCATGCAGCACTCACATAACTTGCTTGAACATCACTAAAATTACTGTAAACTGCACATACTGAACAAAGACAACTAATAACTTGAACATCACATCATTTATGACAATTCAACATTACTACTAGTTCGCAAACACAAATACCACACTAGTAAGAGTTCACCAACATATAACATAACCTCACAAGTTCATCAACCTAATGAAACGGCTACAAGAGCACTAACAAACACAAGCACTAATGCCTTCCACGCGTGTTCCTGGTGCCACGCCTGCAGGCAATCTTCTTCCTCCTGGGTGGACGAGCCTCCTCTTCCTGCACTTCCTCCTCCGCCTCCGCCTCCGCCTCATCATCCAAGCTAGCCATCCGCGAGGTCCCTACGACCACCTTTGGGTTGCCTCTGTTGTCAAAGTCGTTGGGTGTGTACCGGCGTCTGGGCTACCTAGGCTTGAACATATATGCGAACCGAACTTGAGCGTCCGCCAAAGTCATGTCATCATCAAGCTCATGGCCCTATCACACAATCAAACAATATGGTGAAGACTGGCGTCGTAATCAAGTGAGAATCATATCTAGAGGATTAGTCATACCTCTTGGGTGACCGCACCCTGATACGTCTCTGTCGTATCTACTTTTCCAAACACTTTTGCCCTTGTTTTCGACTCTAACTTGTATGATTTGAATGGAATTAACCCGGACTGGCGCTGTTTTCAGCAGAATTGCCATGGTGTTGTTTTATGTGCAGAAAAAATATATTCTCGGAATGACCTGAAACTCCATGGAACATCTTAGAAAAAATAATAAAAAATCCTCGCCAAAGATGAAGACCAGGGGGCCCACACCCTGTCCACGAGGGTGGGGGCGCCCCCCCCCTCTAGGGCGTGCCCCCCTACCTCGTGGGCCCCCTAGATGCCCTCCGACGCCAACTCCAAATCTATATATTTGCTTTCGGAGAGAAAAAAATCAGAGAGAAGAAATCATCGCGTTTTACGACACGGAGCCGCCGCCAAGCCCTAAAACCTCTCGGGAGGGCTGATCTGGAGTCCGTTCGGGGCTCCGGAGAGGGGGATTCGTCGCCGTCGTCATCATCAACCATCCTCCATCACCAATTTTATGATGCTCACCGCCGTGCGTGAGTAATTCCATTGTAGGCTTGCTGGACGGTGATGGGTTGGACGAGATTTATCATGTAATTGAGTTAGTTTTGTTAGGGTTTGATCCCTAGTATCCACTATGTTCTGAGATTGATGTTGCTATGACTTTGCTATACTTAATGCTTGTCACTAGGGCCCGAGTGCCATGATTTCAAATCTGAACCTATTATGTTTTCATGAATATATGTGAGTTCTTGATCCTATCTTGCAAGTCTATAGTCACCTACTATGTGTTATGATCCGGCAACCCCGAAGTGACAATAATCGGGACCACTCCCGGTGATGACCATAGTTTGAGGAGTTCATGTATTCACTATGTGCTAATGCTTTGTTCCGGTTCTCTATTAAAAGGAGGCCTTAATATCCCTTAGTTTCCAATAGGACCCCGCTGCCACGGGAGGGTAGGACAAAAGATGTCATGCAAGTTCTTTTCCATAAGCACGTATGACTATATACGGAATACATGCCTACATTACATTGATGAATTGGAGCTAGTTCTGTGTCACCCTATGTTATGACTGTTACATGATGAACCGCATCTGGCATAATTATCCATCACTGATCCGGCGCCTACGAGTTTTCCATATACTGGTTCTCGCTTATTTACTTTCCCGCTGCTACTGTTACAATCACTACAAAATACCAAAAACATTACTTTTGCTGTCTTTACTTTTGTTGCCGCTACCACCACTATCATATTACTTTGCTACTAAACACTTTGCTGCAGATACTAAGTTTCCAGGTGTGATTGAATTGACAACTCGGCTGCTAATACTTGAGAATATTCTTTGGCCCCCCTTGTGTCGAAGCAATAAATTTGGGTTGAATACTCTACCCTCGAAAGCTGTTGCGATCCCCTATACTTGTGGGTTATCAAGACCAATTTCTGGCGCCGTTGCCGGGAAGCATAGCTCTATTCTTTGAGTCACTTGGGATTTATATCTGCTGGACACTATGAAGAACTTGAAAGACGCTAAGACAACAATTTATCCCTCAACTACGAGGGGAGGTAAGGAACTGCCATGTAGCTCTGCACTTGATTCACCTTCTGTTATGAGTAAGCTAGCGACACCTAAACCTGCTTCTGCTATTCGTTCCGATATGTCTCATGTTATTGATGATGCCACTTCTGCTATGCATGATACTTATGATGAAACTGCTTCTATGCCTGATACTACTGTGCCCCTTGGTGAATTTCTTGGTGAACAAATTGCTAGGGCTAGAGAAAAAGAAATTACTGAATCTGAATACGATGATGATAGTGATGATGAAAATATGCCTGTTATCCCTGAGGGCTATCTTTTTGATATGGAATCTTCTGCCTCTATTTTAGCTTGCAGGGATAGATATGAGCTTAAGAGGTTATTAGTTAAATGGAACAAAGAATCACTTAGAGATAAAATGAAACTCGACCCTGCTTTTGCTACTTCACCTATTTGTGTTCCTGATAAGGATTATGAATTCTCTGTTGATCCTGATATAATTACTTTGGTTGAATCTGATCCGTTTTAGGGCTATGAATCTAAAACTATTGTGGCACATCTTACTAAGTTAAATGATATAGCCGCCCTGTTTACTAATGATGAGAGATCGCGTTACTTTTATATACTCAAAATATTTCCGTTCTCATTAAAGGGTGATGCTAAGATATGATTTAATTCTCTTGATCCTGGTTGTGTGCGTAGTCCCCAGGATATGATTTCTTACTTCTGTGCTAAATATTTCCTTGCTCATAAGAAACAAGCTGCTTTGAGGGAAATATACAACTTCGTGCAAATTAAAGAAGAGAGTCTCCCACAAGCTTGGGGAGGCTTCTCAAGTTACTTAATGATTTGCCTGATCATCCTTTTAAGAAACCTGAAATACTTGATATCTTTTATAATGGACTAACCGATGCTTTCAGAGATTACCTGGATAGTTGTGCTAGTTCTCTTTTCAGGGAAAGAACACCGGATGAAGCTGAAATTCTATTGAATAATATGTTGACAAATGAAAATAATTGGGCACCTCCTGAGCTAGCTCCTGCTCCAATTACTGAGCCTATTCTTAAACCAACTCCAAAGAAGAGAGGTGTTCTATTTCTCAGTCCCGAAGATATGCAAGAGGCAAAGAAATCTATGAAAGAGAAAGGTATTAAAGCTAAAGATGTTAAGAATTTATCTCCTATTGAAGAAATACATGGTCTTAATTCACCGCGTGTTGAAGAAACTTATGATCTCAATTCTTTATTTATTGAAGAACCTCCTGACCCCGATATCCCAACACAGGTAGTAAAGGTAAATTCTCTCTATAGATATGATAAAGCTGAAGTCCCTCCTACTAAAATTGCTAGTCAGTGCTTGGATGAGTTTGATAACTTTATGTTTAAGCAAGACGACTTCAATGCTTATTTTGGTAGACAATTAAAAGAAAATGCTTATATGATTAGACGCTTGGGTGATTATATGGCTAATATTAAAGGTGAACTTAAACTTGTTAGCAAACATGCTTCTATGGTTACCACTCAAGTAGAACAAGTACTTAAGGCTCAAAAAGAAGTGCTTGATGAAATGAATAGTAAGAAAAATGATTATGCTGTTAGAGTGGCTACTAGAACTGGTAGAATGACTCAGGAACCTTTGTATCCCGAAGGCCACCCTAAGAGAATCGAGCAAGATTCTCAGAGAAATAATATTGATGTTCCTAGTTCTTCTAAAAAGAAGAAAAAGAAAAATGATAGAACTGTGCAAACTTCTAGTGAACCTATTGCTGAACCACCTGATAATCCAAATGATATATCTATGTCTGATGTTGAAACACAATCTGGTAATGAACATGAACCTAATGAAAATATTAATGATGATGTTCATGATGATGCTCAACCTAGTAATGACAATGATGTAGAAATTGAACCTGCTGTTGATCTTGATAACCCACAATCAAAGAATCAACGTTATGATAAAAGAGACTTTGTTGCTAGGAAACATGGTAAAGAAAGGGAACCTTGGGTTCAGAAACCCATGCCTTTTCCTCCAAATCCATCCAAGAAAAAGGATGATGAGGATTTTGAGCGCTTTGCTGAAATGATTAGGCCTATCTTTTTGCGTATGCGATTAACTGATGTGCTCAAAACAAATCCTTATGCTAAATATATGAAGGATATCATTACTAATAAAAGAAAGATACCAGAAGCTAAAATTTCCACCATGCTTGCTAATTATACTTTTAAGGGTGGAATACCAAAGAAACTTGGAGACCCCGGAGTACCTACTATACCTTGCTCCATTAAAAGAAATTATATTAAAACTGCTTTATGTGATGTTGGAGCCGGTGTTAGTGTTATGCCTCTCTCTTTATATCATAGACTTGACTTGAATAAGTTGACACCTACCGAAATATCTTTGCAAATGGCTGATAAATCAACTGCTATACCTGTCGGTATTTGTGAGGATGTGCATGTTGTGGTTGCAAACGTTACTATTTTAACAGACTTTGTTATTCTTGATATTCCCGATGATGATAGTATGTCTATTATTCTTGGAAGACCTTTTCTTAATACTGCAGGGGCTGTTATTGATTGCAACAAAGGCAATGTCACTTTTCATGTTAATGGTAATGAGCATACGATACACTTTCCGAGGAAACAACCTCAAGTTCATAGTATCAACTCCATTCGAAAAATTCCATCGATTATAATTGGAGGTTTTGAATTTCCTCTTCCTACCGTCAAAAAGAAATATGATATACATATTATAGGGGATGTGCATATCCCCGTTGAGGTAACTTAGTGTTATTCGAAATTTCTCCGGTTTCATGATTATCGGAATGAGTTTGTTAACAAGACTTGATCAACCTTGTTAGTGGATTCTTTTTTATGAGCATGAGATGGATGAAACTAGAAGCACAAACTTCTGTACCCTCTCTATATTTCTGTTAATTAGTAGAAATAAAGTAAAAAATAGTATTTTTCTGTCTGTTTCCTAACTTATCCGTGCAATATAAAAATATCCCGAAAATAAAAGTCCTCAGAATGACATGCCAATTTAATATGATTTTTTCGAGAATATTTGAGGATTTACTGTGCAAAAATTACCGCGGGAGGAGCTGCCACCTGGCCACGAGGGTGGTGGGCGCGCCCCCCCTGCCTCGTGGGCCCATGGTGGCCCTCCTCCACTTATCCCAGCACCCATCTTCTTCCTCTGTCTCACACAAACCCAAGAAACCAACTCAAGCACGAGTTCCAGCCACTTTTGCTGTGATTTTCGATCTGCTTGCTCAAAGCACCTCTCACAAAACTGCTTGGGGAGATTGTTCCTTGGTATGTGACTCCTCCATTGGTCCAATTAGTTTTTGTTCTAGTGCTTTATTCTTTGCAAATTTGTGCTGCATAGGTGACCATGTTCTTGAGCTTGCATGTCAAATTTATATGGTTCCAAGTAGTTCTAATGCTTGATTTAGGCTCTAGGCACTTGTAGGAGTAGTTGCTATCAGTTTTATTGTAGTTGGTTCACTTTTGTTTGAAGTTACTAAATTTTTTAGATTATTTCAGAAAAATAATGAGGAGACTTTTGAGGGGTTCATCGAGCCGAATCTCAAAGGATAAACAAAATGAAGAAGCTCAGAGGCCCAAATATAATTTGCCTCGTACCGCGGAGATCCGGCCGTGTGAATGGCCTTCTGATAATTTCTTGAGAGAGGCCGGGATTTATGAGGATTTCTATTCATTGATTAAGAATGCTGCCCTCACCAACTTCGTCCGCGACCAACGTCCACAGTATCTCTTACTCACAAATACTTTTGTGCAAAACTTCTACTTTTTCTCTAAAGACTCACGTCCTTCAGTAGAGTTTCATTTATATGATGTTGTGAAGAAAACGCCATTGTCTATATTTTGCGCAGTCTGCAACATACCTCATGATGGTATCTTAGAGGAACCACCTCGTAAAGAGTTGGAACCATTTATTAACCTTATCTCTATGGGAGAAACCAAGAAGGTTTCTGATGCAAGAATCACTAGCATACATTTTCCTGTGTTATGCTATTTTGCTTTATTTGCTAGTCGATGCTTGATTGGTCGTGGGAACTGTGGGAACCTTAGTGTTCCTAATATTATTATTCTGTTCCATGGTTTATACCGCGACAACACTATCAGTATGGGCGGAATTATTGCTAGGCGGTTGAGTCTGAACCGTACTAAAGGCCCCATCTTTGGAGGCATTTATGCTTCTCGCCTTGCTGCACACTTTAACATAGCTATTAGGCATTATGAGAAAGAAGAAAAATTGCTGCCTAATGCTTATCTAGACTATAAGAGCATGATAGCTCATGATTTTCTTGTTAAGGACAGGAATGGAGAGCTCAAATATAAGTTATACTTTGATAAACATTATCCTGAAACTATTAGATTGTCCGCTCCTTCTTTGTTTAATTTTGTAGGACCCTACCTCGTTACCTGGGCTGCCGTCCAAGCTTACAAGAATCCTGCACCAGCCCCGGAACAGGAACCACAAGATGAGCCTCCACGACAATCTGTTTATTCTTGGGATCCAGAGATGACTGTCAGCCAGTGGCAGTCAGAGTCTTCTTCTTCATCACAGTATGATCCCAACTATTCTTCGTCGTAGTATGACCCCGGCTAAACCTATGGGTATCCGCCAGGCTATCCCTGGCAATAGACCAACTTAGGCCAAAAGCCTAAGCTTGGGGGAGTACGTATTTCTCACCGACATTACATTTATGTTCACACACACTCATTGCTAGATGTCGGTGCTCATACTCTTTCACTGTAATATCCATGCTAATTTATTTTCTTTTTCCTGCTTTCTTCTTGTGTGTTTGTTAAACCTTAAGAAAAACCAAAAAAATTAGTAGTAGTTTATTTTTCTGCTGTAGTAGTAATAATTAAAAAGAAAACCCAAAAATATTTCCCGTTCTTCTTTTGCTTGTTGGGAGCTTTCCCGTGTAAATAGTTTTATTTCTTTTCTTTTCTTTGTGGGTCAGTAGGAGAAGACCATAATTAAATTGTTGAAGTGGCTCTTATATGCATTATTGTTGATTTAACCAAGAGCCCATATTGCCTTGTCTTCTCCTGTTTATTGAATGCTCGCAGATTCCAGCTTAGTCCAATGCACGTACACTCTTATTATTATTCACACCGCTCGGTCGTGCAAGTGAAAGGCAATTATGATGATATATGATGGACTGACTGAGATGAGAAAAGCTGGTATGAACTCGACCTCTTTTGTTTTTGTAAATATGATGAGCCCCTCATTCTTGATTCAGCTTATTATGAATAAATATGTTTGCAATGACAATTAGAGATCGTAGTTGCTTGTGCCATGCTTGATTAGCTATGAGTTATAATGGTTTACCTTGTGTGCCAACATGCTATTGAGATGATTATGATGTGGTATGATGGGGTGGTATCCTCCTTTGAATGATTTAAGTGACTTGACTTGGCACATGTTCACGCATGTAGTTGAAACAAATCAACATAGCCTTCACGATATTTATGTTCATGGTGGATTATATCCTACTCATGCTTGCATCCAATGTTTATTAATTTTAATGCATGTACATGGTTGTTGTCGCTCTCTAGTTGGTCACTTCCCAGTCTTTTGCTAGCCTTCACTTGTACTAAGCGGGAATACTGCTTGTGCATCCAATCCCTTAAACCCCAAAGTTATTCCAGATGAGTCCACCATACCTTCCTATATGCGGTATCTACCTGCTGTTCCAAGTAAATTAGTATGTGCCAAACTCTAAACCTTCAAATAAACATTCTGTTTTGTATGCTCGAATAGCTCATGTATCAACCAAGGCTGTCCTTACCTTCCATGTTAGGCGGGTTATTCTCAAGAGGAGTGGACTCCCTCCTCACTCACGAGAAAATGGCTGGTCACCGGGATGCCCAGTCCCATGCTTTATGCAAACTAAATCAAAATTAATTGCAAAGAAAACTCCCCCTGGGACCTGATGTATGTTGGAGACACTCGTTGTTTCGAGCAAGTCATGAATTGATGCTTGTTGGTGGAGGGGGACTATAAACTTTACCATTCTGTTTGGGAACCGCCTATAATGTGTTTAGCGTGGAAGATATCGCCATCTCTTAGTTGTTATGTTGACAATGAAAGTATACTGCTCAAAATGCTATTTATATCTATTTCAAAACCGAGCTCTGGCACCTCTAAAAATCCCTGCTTCCCTCTGCGAAGGGCCTACCCATTTACTTTTATGTTGAGTCATCACCCTCTTATTAAAAAGCACTAGCTGGAGAGCACAACTGTCATTTGCATTCATCACTATTAATTTATATTGGGTGTGACTATGATTGGATCTCTTTTACCATGAATTACAATGTCTAGCTAGTCCTTGATCTTTAAAGGTGCTCTGCATTTATGTTTTGCGGTCTCAGAAAGGGCTAGCGAGATACCATCTTGTTATATCATATTATGATTGTTTTGAGAAAGTGTTGTCATCCGAGATTTATTATTATGACTTGCTAGTTGATTATGCTATTGATATGAGTAATTATGAGACCTGAGAATCATTGCAAATGTGGTTAGTTATGATCTATGCTGAAAACATGAATGGTGGCTTGACATAGTTACAACAACAAGAGCAAACAGAGTTTGCAAAAGTTTTTCTTTCTTTCTTTCAGTTTGTCAACTGAATTGCTTGAGGACAAGCAAGAGCTTAAGCTTGGGGGAGTTGATACGTCTCCGTCGTATCTACTTTTCCAAACACTTTTGCCCTTGTTTTGGACTCTAACTTGTATGATTTGAATAGAACTAACCCGGACTGACGCTGTTTTCAGCAAAATTGCCATGGTGTTGTTCTATGTGCAGAAAACAAATATTCTCGGAATGACCTGAAACTCCACGGAACATCTTAGAAAAAATAATAAAAAAATCCTCACCAAAGATGAAGACCAGGGGGCTCACATCCTGTCCACAAGGGTGGGGGGCGCCCCCCTCTAGGGCGTGCCCCCTACCTCGTGGGCCCCCTGGATGCCCTCCGACGCCAACTCCAACTCTATATATTTGCTTTCGGAGAGAAAAAAATCATAAAGAAGAAATCATCGCGTTTCACGATACGGAGCCGCTGCCAAGCCCTAAAGCCTCTCGGGAGGGCTGATCTGGAGTCCGTTCGGGGCTCCGGAGAGGGGGATTCGTCGCCGTCGTCATCATCAACCATCCTCCATCACCAATTTCATGATGCTCACCGCCGTGCGTGAGTAATTCCATCGTAGGCTTGCTAGACGGTGATGGGTTGGATGAGATTTATCATGTAATCGAGTTAGTTTTGTTAGGGTTTGATCCCTAGTATCCACTATGTTCTGAGATTGATGTTGCTATGACTTTGCTATGCTTAATGCTTGTCACTAGGGCCCGAGTGCCATGATTTCAGATCTGAACCTATTATGTTTTCATGAATATATGCGAGTTCTTGATCCTATCTTGCAAGTCTATAGTCACCTACTATGTGTTATGATCCGGCAACCCAGAAGTGACAATAATCGGGACCACTCCCGGTGATGACCATAGTTTGAGGAGTTCATGTATTCACTATGTGCTAATGCTTTGTTCCGGTTCTCTATTAAAAGGAGGCCTTAATATCCCTTAGTTTCCAATAGGACCCCGCTGCCACGGGAGGGTAGGACAAAAGATGTCATGCAAGTTCTTTTCCATAAGCACGTATGACTATATACGGAATACATGCCTACATTACATTGATGAATTGGAGCTAGTTCTGTGTCACCCTATGTTATGACTGTTACATGATGAACCGCATCTGGCATAATTATCCATCACTGATCTGGCGCCTACGAGTTTTCCATATACTGGTTCTCGCTTATTTACTTTCCCGCTGCTACTGTTACAATCACTACAAAATACCAAAAACATTACTTTTGCTGTCTTTACTTTTGTTGCCGCTACCACCACTATCATATTACTTTGCTACTAAACACTTTGCTGCAGATACTAAGTTTCCAGGTGTGATTGAATTGACAACTCGGCTGCTAATACTTGAGAATATTCTTTGGCTCCCCTTGTGCCGAATCAATAAATTTGGGTTGAATACTCTACCCTCAAAAGCTGTTGCGATCCCCTATACTTGTGGGTTATCACACCCTCATCATCCAGATAAGTATATGAGGAACTCACATCGTCCCCCTGATGGTGAGATGAGGGGTCTGATGGTGTACCGGACCTAGAGGTAGATGATACATAAAATTCGGGATCACGGCAACCGAGAAGATTCGATAACCGCCTTAACTTCTTGGCCTGACGATGTAACATGAACAAGTGTATAAGATATCAAACTCCGCAACATAGACTGGCTCTCATAGTGAATGCGATATGTACCTTGAGAAATGCTCGTAGTGAACCATCATCATTGCCTTTTCCAACCGGTGTTTCTCCAGAATAGACTGGCTCTCATCAGCTGCTTTCTTGATCTCGGTGTGCTGCGGATGAGAAAGAATGAACACGTTAGCCATTCAAACATGTGTAATACGGCCAACGGGAAAGTAAAGAAGGAACACTTTACCACATAGTTAATCACCGGAATAGCAGGGACTCCATGCCCTACCCTGACATCTCTGTTGTACTTCCCCTTTGATAGATCCTCAAAGTTTATGGGTTCTTCAAGAATATCCTCATTATATGCCGGCGGGCATATCTCAACTCGAGTATTTTCAAGAAGCCATCGTATGTAGTTATCAAAAGCAAGCGGGTTATGCTCACGAAGCTGGGAGCGTGCACTGCTACGAGCTTGCTCCACACAAAGCTGGAAGCGGGTAATATACGAAGCATGATGCTTGTCCCAGTCCTTTATCTTCCGCTGCCTTCTCCTGTCCAACCTGCATGGTACAAAACCAAACATTAGCAAAATCAAGAAGGAGTGACGATTCTTAGTCAATACGGTTCATGCTCTCTTACCTGTGAAGTGCTTTGTCCGTATCCACCCATTTCGGCGGGTGAGGCTGGAACAGACCAAACTGACGAAACACGTGATGTGGCAAATGAAACTCAACCGCCCAGTTGCATATCAGTGGGCACCGCATAAGCCAGAGATCCCTATCCCGCAAGCACATCGGGTTGATGGAAAACTCCTCGGTGTACCCAAGTCTGTCATCAGCGCCATATGGCTGCCATACCACCTATGAAATAGGGAAACAATGCAAAATTGGTGACTTTTTTCAGGCAAGCATGAGAAATGACTGAAGTAATGACCTCGTTACCTGCTCAGGCGTAATCGTGTCCAACTCGGCAATGTACTTTTGGTACATGAGATTGACATCGTTCATCATCTCGGAAACCACATCCCACTTGTAAGCCCAAGTGGGGCGCCGTAATTCGTCATCTTCATCTTCATACCAAGGATTAAACCTGACGCTCTTCGGGTGTCCAACAGGCAGACGCTCCCAGCTCCATACAGAAAGTAGAAGCATATTACCACCAATGCCTGCACTATCTGTGATCCTGCAACATGCATCGTCCAGCTGCATATGAAAGAAAAACAATGTTAAGTTGACATCAAGATTGCATTGGTAATGAACAAATGATTTGATAACAAAACAAACCAACTACATGTCGGTACAAGTATGCAAGAGTCGCTGAACCCAGCTCCATTTACTATCGAAGATGGTCAACGCCTTCAGCCACATCCATGGAGCGTTCTTGCCCGTGGAGTCAGGAAACAAAGTCCTCGAGACAACGTACCACATATAGACATGAGCATGTGTCTGGATCACATCATCAGTGGCATCCGCAGGGCACGTCGCAAAGTTATTTTGAATCCACGTGAAAGCAGCCCCGGCTGCTTTCCTTTCCCTCTTCTTCTTCCCTTCTCCCTCCTCTACATCAGCCTCAGCCTCGGTAGGAGCCATACCGATAAGAGCAATCATCTTCTTGCACCACCCATCAGAATCGGTGCTCATACAGAGAGGCCTCCCGTCGATAGCAAGACCGGTGATCAACAAGACATCCTCGAGCGTCACGGTCATCTCCCCAGTCCGAAGATGGAAACTATGCGTCTCCGGCCTCCACCGATTAGCAAGAGCGGACGCCAGTGGAGTGTTCAGATTCGGCGTGGACCGGCTGACCAACTGAATCCACGGGAGTAGTCTTGCCTGCTTGATGTACGGTGTGTACCGCTCATCGTAAGGCATGGCAGGACCAGAGACCCCGTGATACCGAATCTTCAGAGGTCCAAGCTTCTGCAAAAACAAGTAATGACAAATCTTAGGGCATGTAAATTTCAACTTAAGGCAAATTTGCAAAATATTTAGATTACTTGTTATTACCATCTCCTTCTCTCTCATCATGTAGGCCCGGTGTTTCTTGTCGTAGACATCGTTGAGAGGCCAATACATCCTTACAAATTTCAAACAATAAACATATATGAGTTCATCTCAAATATCGGTAAACACTCAACATTTCATATGTGTTCATCTAAACATCTCATATGTATTCATCTACAAGAATCTCAACATCTCCTTCTCACACAATGAATAAATGATTGTAAATTCTCATATATATCTAGTATGTCATATGTGTTCAAGTAAATCAACATCTCATATTTCAAATAAACTCAACATTTAATATATATATCTAAAAAAACTCAACATCTCACATATAGCTACAAAACTCAACATCTCATAATTATGTACAAAACTAGGCATCTCATATATATCTAAAAAAATACAATCTAGGTTTCACTAACAAGAATCATATAGTGTGGGGGGAGGGGGGATCAAAGGTTCCACCTAATCTTGGGCAAACAAAGATCCAAACCAAGAAAATCAAAGGTTCCACCTAATCTTGGGCAAATCCCTAAAATTGCAACGAGTTTACATAGGAAAAGAAAGGGAACGGAGGAGTTTACCTAGTAGGAGGGATTGGAGATCGAATCCGGGCCTCAAAACTTCAGATCTGAGAGGGGTGTGGGGAGGATCCGAAGGGGGCGCCGCCGCCGCTCTCTGTACAGAGAGCAACTTCCTCAGAGGGGGAAGAACTGCCTGGGAGGGGCTGGCCCGATGCGGCTTAAGTCAATGTGCATCGCCCAAGCGATAGGCGCTGCACTTTACACAGTGTGGCGCCCAAGCCTTAGGCGATGCAGTGCTGTCTGTGGGTCCACAACTGGACCAGGGCTGCCACACTGGCTGGATGTGCGACGCCTAAGGGAAGGACGCTGCAGCGTTGGGTGCGGCGCCTCGCTGTCGGGCGCCACACTAAAAGGTCAGCATAGTGATTTTTTTCGAGAGCAGGTCAGTTTTTGATTTGATTTCACCCTCAGGTCAAATATATGATTTCTGCCCCGCAGTTCGTGCGCGCTTTCACCCGAAGCTGGGGCCAGAGTGCTTTTATCTTGGTCGTAATAACTAATAAATGTAAAAGGTTTGTGTGAATTTGATGCAGTGCTATACAAAATGCATTTGCTTTTTTGTTTCCTTCCATGCTTTTTTTGGGATACCCAAGTTTTATTTACTTTTTAGTGGATATTTTTTTCAAGGGCCGACCAAAAAGAAAATGTGTGACTGCAGGTCAAATATATGATTTCTGCCCCGCAGTTCGTGCGCGCTTTCACCCGAAGCTGGGGCCAAAGTGCTTTTATCTTGGTCGTAATAACTAATAAATGTAAAAGGTTTGTGTGAATCTGATGCAGTGCTATACAAAATGCATTTGCTTTTTTGTTTCCTTCCATGCTTTTTCTGGGATACCCAAGTTTTATTTACTTTTTAGTGGATATTTTTTTCAAGGGCCGACCAAAAAGAAAATGTGTGACTGCTGGGATTCGAGCCCAGGTCTCCACGGCCACAACATGGAATTCTAACCACCAAACTACAACCATATTATCTATTAGTATTGAATTTCCATCAAATTATTTTCTAATTATTATGGGCGAGTAGTAATAATCTACGTTGGATTTTTTTTCAAGGGCCGACCAAAAAAAGTAATGTGTGGCTGCTGGGATTCGAGCACAGGTCTCTACGGGCACAACATGGAATTCTAACCACTGAACTACAGCCACATTATTTATTATTTAGTTTCTGTTAATTTATTTAAAAATTATTGTTGGGCGAGTAATAATCTAGGTTGTTATTCTCCATAATAACCTCCATGATCGGTATGCAATGTCGCAAGCAACACGTTCTACTTTACGCTCGCACGACACAAATTAGTAGTAGTACTATTTTATTTCTTACAGCTAAAATTACTCCCTCCGTTTCTAAATATTTGTCTTTTTAGGCCATGTTTGGTTCCAAATAAGTCACCAACTTATAAGTCGAAAAGTGCAAAAAGTGACTTATTTTGCCAAACGGACCCAATTTATAAGTCACCCCAACTTATAAGTCATAAGTTGCTCCACCCCAACTTAAAACTTATAAAAAAACAAGGTGGAAAGATGTGCTCAGGTGACTTATAAGTTAGGTGGCAACCAAACAGGTGTGACTTATAAGTCACTGGTTTTAAGTCACCTGACTTATAAGTTAGGTGACTTATTGGAACCAAACAGGCCCTTAGAGGTTTCAAATGGTGACTACATACGAAACAAAATGAGTGAATCTACACTCTAAAATATGTCTATATACATCCGTATGTGGTGACCATTTGAAATCTCTAGAAAGACAAATATTTAGGAACGGAGGAAGTAGTACTAGTTGCATGCATGGGCCTGAACTATATCGACAGTGACCGGCTGTACGCTGGTAGCAGCGACAGTAACAGCAAACATAACTAGTTCTGGTTGAGAACCATCAGTGACCGTACGACAGTACGAGTAATATGTAATAGCCGTAAAAATGTACCAGTAGTAGCACATCAGATGGTGATCGACGACGATGGCGTGTACGTGTACTGTATTCGTCTGGTCCTGGCCAGCCAAACGGATACTGGTCGACGTGGCTCGGTACGCCGTCGCTCGACTTTGTACCACACGGAGCGCGAGTGAATTACTGAATAATGGTCCATTTTCCTACGCCAGATGCACGTACATGTGATGTACATGTACGCCGCTACGGGGTACGTTGTACTACCGCCTCGGAGCGGGGCCCACCACTTCGGTTCTTGTCAGTTCTCGACCACCGCTGAAATTTACCGAGATTTCGGCAGCCAAGTTCTGTCGAATGTCCGACCTTTTTTCCTTGTTTCGCTTGAAAGTCCAATCCAACCAATATCCGTAAAGGATTATACTCCCTCCCTCCGAAAATACTTGTCGGAGAAATGGATAAAAAATGATGTATCTAAAACTAAAATACGTCTAGATACATCCATTTCACCGACAAGTATTTTTGGACGGAGGGAGTAGTTGAGACTGCTCCTAGTTCGAGGGTCACTGAACGAACTTTTTGCCCGGAAAGAGGATGTTTTGGGGTCACCCGAATTTCCAAAATGGCGGTCCGCTACAACTACCCGGAAACAGCTGTTATCTCAATGTACCAGACGGTACCTATCTGCAAAAATTAGTCCTTGTTGTCTCCTGGCCTTTTCAGATTTCATCCAAGGAGAAGAAGAGAAAAAATGCATTTCAAGAGGAACATGTAGAACAAAACCTTTTTTTTCTAACGCATCTGCCTCCCGGGTTGCTACTCTAGGCGACTCCGGAGGCCTTCCTAGCCGCCACTCGAGAGGCCACCCGATCCTCCTTCCTTCCTCCCGCCGCCGCCGGAGGACGCCGCCGGCTTGCGTCCGGAGGCTGACGGCGGTGGCGGGGGCTCTTCCTCCCTCCCCGCATCTTAGGGGTGGCGGGGCCCTAACATGCATGGAGGTGCGGCCGATCTAGAAGGGCGGCGATGGCTTCGACGGCGGTGACGGTCGGCCCAGCCTCGGGCCACGGGCGGCTGCTGCGGCGGCTGGCCTGGATCGGGCGGCGGCGTGATGCGGTCTTCGGCGACATGTCATCTGGCTTTAGATCGGCGATGGCGTCGAGGGCCTAGTGGACTGCTTGGCGGCACATGGCAGATCTGTTCTGGCCGGTGTAGCTAGTGGTGGTGGTCATCTTCTTCGTAGGAGGTGGCCGACCAGAGGCTTGGTGATTCGATCTCGAGATCCATCATCTAGTACCGACTGCGAGTTGAGGAGACATGGTTGCCGGTGAAAACCGAGCCGACCGTAGGCGATGGCGGCGGTCTACGCCGTTACCTTGATGAAGGCATCGTCGTGTAACTACTGTCGACCCAGTCGTGCTGCTCCGGGGGAAACACTAGGACCTGGTGTTCCAGATCGGACGATGACGGCACTGCGGTGTCGTTTCTCTCTTGGGAGCATCGTTTGTGAAGCAGAGCTGGAAGTCAGAGGCAGGAGGTGGAGCGGCTTCGTCTTGCACGGAGCTTCGGTGGAGATGTCAAGTCATGCCTGGCCGACAGGTGCTACGCTTTGTCATGCCTGGTCGGCAGGTGCTACGCACGACAGATCTTCCAAAGACTTCAAGCTGTGTCGGCTGATGGTACATGGCAGCATGGTGCTGAGGTGTATCAGTGGCGACCGCGACGTGCTCAGCTGTTTGCGTGTAGGGAGGAGGTGCCGTGGGGTGCCATGGTGGCGTCGACGATAGCTGGACCGAGTAAGGTTGATGCATCAGTACAGTTCTGAAGATGGAGCGGTGGCAGTTGGCGGCGGCGGCCTATGAGAGCACGTCGGACCGGTGAGACCCATGCCCGGCAGGCGTCCTGGATGGGACCCCAGGTCTTAGATGTTAGGTTTGGCTGCGATGTCTGTTTGGTATTAGGCCCAGGCTATCTGCGCCCCTTCATCAACTGGATAGGTGTAGCGACAGTTTGTTGCTTATACGGCGGCTCTAGTCTTACTATTGTATTACTTTGTAAGTTCTTGTGAGAATAATTAATAAAGTGGTCGTATGCATCGCCTAGATGCAGAGACCGGGGGTCATCCTTCTTTTTTTAAGAAAAAACATGTAGGCCCTCGGGTCCAACCCTTTCCAGAAAGAATGTCCAATCCAGGCTTGAGGTGTGAGGTCCAAGAAACACCTGATTAGATAGTAGTTAGATACACGCACACTCGCGCGTAGATCTTTCTTGTCTCTGATCTGTCAAAGTTCCTTCGTTTTGCAGCATTGTCCTCACCCGAAATGCAAAACAACGATTCTTAGAAGAACTAAAAAGAAACAGTTGGTGGTGTTTCTTTTAGCAAAACACTCATTGCTTTGACTAACAATTCTCTAACCGGGATGCTTAATAACCTGCTGGTTTTCCTTACTAGCTAAGAGAGGAGCTTCCTCATGGCCAAGGGGCGTGTTAGGATTAATTAGCATATGTTAATCAAGGGTTATATCTTCACTTCCAAACCATCAAGCGGTTACTTTAGGCAACCGGTGCAACTCTTGTAACAGTCGCGTCCCTTCAGGGACTATAAATATGTAACTTGTCATCATCAATATACTAAACTGTTCTCTCTCTCTCTCTTGTTTTACTTTAACACGTTATCAGCATGCTCCTGGCGTAGCAACCCCATCGGCCTCATCGCACGACATGGAAGACATAGGTGTTGGAAATATGAGCAATTTACCGAATGATTTTATTAACAAAAATACTAGATAAAGCATGACCAGAATAGTAGTGATAAAACAAGCCATGCGATTTGACAAAGAGAAGGTAAACAACATCTTCATATATGAACTGTAACTAAACATATCTAGAGCGGACAGTATAGCAAGTTGCATATATGAAATAGATTTTAACATATGTAGGGCAAATACTAGAGCAAAGAACTGTGGCAGGACTTCTAACAGAAAGAGCATAAACACGTACGGGACAGCAGCAGCAGAAGCACTGGACTTGGGGTCGACATCCTCTCCAGCCATGTCGTCGATGAGGTCGTCGACGTCAGGGAAGAAGTCGTCGTCGGGGAAGTAGTCGTCGGAGTCCGTGATGAAGAAGTTAGTAGTCGCGCGGAGCGCTCCCCAAAAACCTTATCACCCTTCTCCCGTACAGGACTCAATGAGGTGCGGTTTCGGAGGCCTACTATCCCGACTCGCGGTGCACGCCGCAAACCGGGATGAGGAAGACAACAGTAGCTCAGAGAATGGAACCGGTGGCGAGAGGAAGGAGAAGTTCTGGTGCGTCTCTCTGGGAGGAGCGACCTCCCTTTTATAGGCGCAAGAGAAGGAGGCGAGAGGTTGCGCCAGGAGCTGAAGGGATCGAGGGAGACGAAACGAAGAGGCGGCGGCCAAAGGGTGCAGCGTTCGTATTCAATATCCACTACAGCAAAAACTTTCCAGCTCCCGAGTGGCCTTTCGTATACCCGTAGTGCGTGGCAAAAATTTAGACATCGGCTCGGCTCATTCCCGCAACCCACGGCACGTCATGACGAGCCGAGGCGAGCCGAGGCGGGCGGCAGAGGAGGAGCGCGCGTGGATGTCCCTCTTGTTCTCATGCTCATACATGTGGAGAAAGAACCTCCCTTATAAGAAGGTCCAACTCCCTCTAAACTAGCAATGTGGGACTAAACTTTTAGTTCCACATCTTGCCTTGCACAAATGGGTTGCGTGGGCATCTAGGATTTATTAGAAATTTCTGAAACTGCTATTGGGCTAGGCCCAAAATAGACAAAATTCCAGCAATCCCCCACCAGATTCCAGAGGCACACAAAATTTGCCTTTGGTTCCAAAACACTGTTTTATATACCGATACTGCAGTGGAGACTGTTAAGTTGAACTTCCACCTAGAACTCTATGCTACACTAGTAAGCAACTTGAACAGTGGACTGCGCCTTGAACTGCAAGTTTTCTGCGAATCTAGCTTCACATAAAGCCTTAACCGATACGTGGCTACCGTGGGTCTTCCCCGTGGGTGGAGCTTATGCGTCATACTCCGTGACCTTTCATGAGTTTACTAGAGAGAACCCTACTCTCATAGATTGCGACGTTTGACAATCAGACTCATATAGGTGTGTTCTTCAAAAGATGTTCTGCAGGATAACATCTCTGCTTAAATGAGCCACTTAGAACACATTAAGATATACATCAACCTGCCATGCAGATTAGGAGAGTATTGCATCTTCATGGAGTGGTATTGTGAATAGTAAGGATACTCTCCTCTCAGTTGACCAACAGCTTGTCTCCACATCTAATTCACGGGATCTCCAATCACAAAGAATAGGTTACCACTGTGAACAACTCATATTGTGGGTCTCATACCCATCTCCCTCGATGCATTATCTATCACATTACGTGATAGACCCTTAGTAAAAGGATCTGCCAGATTTTTAGACATTTGGATATAATCCAATGCAATAACTCCGGAGTTTCTCATTTTCCTGACAGACTTTAACCTTCTCTGAACGTGTCTTGATGACTTCATGTTATCCTTTGAGATGCTCACTTTCGTGATCACAGTTTGATTGTCACAGTTCATAAGGACACCCGGTACAGGTTTCTCAACAACCGGCAAGTCATTCAAGAGCCGGCAAAGCCAATCTGCTTCAACCGTAGCTGTATCTAGTGTTGTGAGTTCTGCTTCCATTGTTGACCTCGTTAAGATGGTCTGCTTGCAAGACTTCCAAGAAACAGCGCCACCTCCATGAGTGAATACATAACCGCTCGTGGCCTTTATCTCATCAGCATCTGAGATCCAGTTTGAGTCACTATACCCTTCAAGCACCTTTGGGTGCCCGGTGTAGTGAATTCCATAATTCGCAGTGCCTTTCAAATAACGCAAAACTCTCTCTAGAGCTTTCCAATGCACATCTCCTGGTTTTGAGACAAACCAGCTCAGTTTGCTAACAGCAAAAGAGATGTCAGGTCTTGTAGCACTGCTAAGTACATAAGCGAGCCAATAATCTGAGAATATTTCAATTGGTCTCGAGCAATTCTTTGGTTCTTTCGAAGCAACACACTAGCATCATATGGTGTTGGAGAGGGCTTGCAGTCACTGTAGCCAAAGCGACTCAAGATCTTTTCCACATAGTGAGATTGAAGCAATGTAATCCCACCATCATCGTCTCTCAACAACTTGATGTTCAGAATGGCATCAGCCACTCCTAAATCCTTCATCTCAAAACAACGAGATAGGAAATTCTTGACCTCTTTAATAACATTCAGATTTGTTCTGAAAATCAGTATGTCATCAACATACAAGCAGAGGATAACTCCCTCGCCCCCACCATGGCGATAGTACACACATTTGTCAGCTTCGTTTACAACAAAGCCTGCAGCTGTTAAAGTTCTTTCAAACTTCTCATGCCACTATTTGGGTGCTTGCTTGAGTCCATACAAAGACTTCAGCAACTTGCACACTTTTCCTTTCTGACCATCTAGTACAAACCCATCTGGTTGTTCCATATAAATTTCCTCGTCCAACTCTCCATTTAGGAAAGCAGTCTTAATATCCATTTGATGAACGCGAAGACCATGTGAGGCAGCTAGTGAAAGTAGAACTCGAATAGTGGTCAGTCGAGCCACATGTGAGTAAGTATCAAAGAAGTCTTCACCTTCCTTTTGGGTATAACCCTTAGCCACGAGCCGAGCCTTGTACTTTTCAATAGTACCATCAGGCCTAAGCTTCTTCTTGAATACCCATTTGCATCCTATAGGTTTGCACCCATAAGGACGATCAGTTATCTCCCAAGTTTCATTCGCCAAGATGGAATCCATCTCGCTACGAACCGCTTCTTTCCAGTAGTCAACATCTTCAGATGCATAGGCCTCTGAAATAGAACTGGGAGTGTCGTCTATGAGATACACAAGAAAATCATCACCAAAAGACTTTGCAGTCCTCTGTCTCTTGCTCCTAGTAGGAACTTCATTGTTCTCCTCCACAGAACTTTCAAAGTGTTCCATCGAAATGGAAGGTTCGGTAATTGTAACTGGTTCCTGATTCGATGAACTAGGCATCTCCTGATTAGATGAGGTAGCCATATCCTTCATGGGAAAGATATCTTCAAAGAAAGTTGCATCATTCGACTCCATGATCATACCGACATGCATGTCAGGTACCTCAGATTTTACAACCAAGAATCTATAGCCAATGCTATGAAAAGCATATCCCGGGAAAACACAATCCACAGTCTTTGGTCCAAGCTTCCGCTTCTTTGGAATTGGAACATTGACTTTCACCAAACAACCCCATGTTCGCAGATAAGAGAGTTTTAACCTTTTCTTCTCCCATTCCTCGAATGGAGTTATCTCTTTGTTCTTTGTGGGAACCCGGTTTAGGACATGACATGATGTCAATATCGCCTCCCCCCACCATGCCTTAGAGAGACCCGATGTGTCTAACATGGCGTTAACCAAATCAGTTAGAGTACGGTTCTTTCTTTCAGCCACCCCATTTGACTGAGGTGAGTAGGGAGGCATCCTCTCATGGATTATACCATGTTCCGCACAAAAAGCATCAAATTCATTGGAAAAATACTCTCCACCACGGTCGGCCCTAAGCCTCTTGATTTTTCGATCAAGTTGGTTTTCCACTTCAGCTTTATAGATCTTGAAAAAGTTCAAAGCCTCATCCTTAGATTTCAGAAGATACACGCGGCAGTATCTAGTGGAGTCGTCAATTAACGTCATGAAATATTTCTTTCCACCTTTTACCAAAACACCATTCATTTCACATCGATCTGAAGGTATGAGCTCTAGTGGTGCAAGATGTCTCGTTTCCGCGGTCGTGTGAGACTTACGAGGTTGCTTAGCTTGCACACACACTTGACACTTAGATCCCTTGACAGTGGTGAAACTAGGGATTAAGTTCAACTTTGCTAGTCGCGACATGCAACCAAAGTTAACATGACAAAGACGTGAATGCCACACATTTGATTCACTATTGTTGCAAACATGATTAACAACTTTATTGCAAATGTCTGATAAGGATAAAAGAAACAGGCCTCCTGACTCATAGCCTTTACCAACAAAGGTTCCATACTTGGATAATACAAATTTATTTGACTCAAAGACAAGCTTGTAGCCATCTCTACACAGAAGATATCCGCTAACAAGATTTTTATTGACTGAGGGGACATAATGCACGTTCTTCAGCCGCACGATCTTCCCCGAAGTAAACTTCAGATCGACCATGCCAACACCACGAACAGAAGCACTTGAACCGTTGCCCATCAGCATGGTTGAAGTCCCCGCGGTCTGATAAGATGAAAACATGGAAATATCACCGCATACATGCACATTAGCACCCGTGTCAATCAACCAATCAGTAGAATGACATACTGAAAGAATAGTGGGAAATATACCATACCCATCATCCTTCATGTCAGTGTCTCCAATGACAACATTAGCGGTCTTGCCGCCTTTCCCAGGGTGACACTTGTCATAGCGATTAGGACAACTAGGAGCCCAATGATCAGGATTTCCACATACATGACAAGCACCTTTCTTCTTGCCATTCTTCTTCTTGAAGTTCGTGTGCTGCACAACCTTGTTCTTCCCATCAAACTTTCCTTTACCATCAAACTTGCCCTTGTTCTTGAACTTGTGGGGCTGGAAGTTCTTCTTCTGTACCAGATTGGCACTAGATCCTCCCTCAATACCTTGAGCACGTGTATCCTTTGCTCTCGCCTTTCCTTCCACATCAAGAGTGCCAATGAGATCCGGGACGGAAAACTCCTGTCTCTTATGCTTCAGTAAGGTAGCAAAGTTCCTCCACAAAGGAGGAAGCTTAGTGATGATACCTCCGGCAACAAACTTGTCCGGTAGCGTACAACTGAAGTGCTCAAGTTCTCTAGCAAATGACTGTATCTCATGAGCTTGCTCCACCACGGAGCGCTCTTCAGTCATCCTGTAATCATAGAATTTCTCCATGATGTACAGCTCAGTGCCAGCATCCGAGACCCCAAACTTGGCATCGAGTGCATCCCACATATCTTTTCCATTATCAATTGACGCATAAGCATCAACTATGTTCTCACCAAGAACACTCAAGAGAGCAGCCTTAAACAGAGTATCCATTTTCTGAAAAGCTTGTGCCTGTTGAGCATCAAGCTCTCCTTCAGGTTTGCCAAGAGTGGCGTCATAGCAACTCATGGTTTAAAACCATAAGACTGCTCTCACGCGCCACCTCTTATAGTGGATACCTTCAAACAAAGGAGGTCTCATGCAAGCAGCAAAACCACTCGGGGTAAATTGCCTATAATAAGGTTTTTGGATTGTTGGAAATATGAGCAATTTACCGAATGATTTTATTAATGGAAATACTAGATAAAGCATGACCAGAATAGTAGTGATAAAACAAGCCATGCGATTTGACAAAGAGAAGGTAAACAACATCTTCATATATGAACTGTAACTAAACATATCTAGAGCAGACAGTATAGCAAGTTGCATATATGAAATAGATTCTAACATATGTAGGGCAAATACTAGAGCAAAGAATTATGGCAGGACTTCTAACAGAAAGAGCATAAACACGTACGAGACAGCAACAGCAGAAGTACTGGACTTGGGGTCGACATCCTCTCCAGCCATGTCGTCGATGAGGTCATCGACGTCGGGGAAGAAGTCATCGTCGGGGAAGTCAGTAGTCGCGTGGAGTGCTCCCCAAAAACCTTATCACCCTTCTCCCGTATAGGACTCAAAGAGGTGCAGTTTCGGAGGCCTACTATCCCGACTCGCGGTGCACGCCGCAAGCCGGGATGAGGAAGACAACAGTAGCTCAGAGAATGGAACCGGTGGTGAGAGGAAGGAGAAGTTCTGGTGCGTCTCTCTAGGAGGAGCAACCTCCCTTTTATAGGCGCAAGAGAAGGAGGCGAGAGGCTGCGCCGGGAGCTGAAGGGATCGAGGAGACAAAATGAAGAGGCAGCAGCCGAAGGGTGCAGCGTTCGTATTCAATATCCACTATAGCAAAAACTTTCCAGCTCCCGAGTGGCCTTTCGTATACCCGTAGTGCGTGGCAAAAATTTAGACATCGGTTCGGCTCATTCCCGCAACCCGTGTCGTGTCGTGTCGTGTCGTGTCGTGATGAGGCGAGGCGAGGCGAGGCGTGGCGAGGCGGGCGGCAGAGGAGGAGCGCGCGTGGATGTCCCTCTTGTTCTCATGCTCATACATGTGGAGAAAGTACCTCCCATATAAGGAGGTCCAACTCCCTCTAAACTAGCAATGTGGGACTAAACTTTTAGTTCCACCTCTTGCCTTGCACAAATGGGCTGCGTATGCCTCTAGGATTTATTAGGAATTTCTGAAACTGCTATTGGGCTAGGCCCAAAATAGACAAAATTCCAGCAAGAGGGTAGCGACCCAAAGAGCGGCGGGACCCATGGTTGCACACGCCACGACCATCTGGAACCACACTGCTGACAGAACAAAAAAAATGTTGCCTTACACTACTAGGGAAAAGGATAGCAGCAACACGGGTTCTAGGTATATCAGTAGCGCGGGGAGCGGCGCTACTAATAAGGCGCTACAGCTAACCCGTAGCAGTAGCGCGTGCACACCCGCGGTACTGCTATACAAGTGTAGTAGCAACGCGCTTCGTGGAAGCTCGCCACTGCTAATAGCTCTAGCGCGCTTTGCCTAGAGACGCTACTGCTACTGTGGCACCGCTGCTAACTTTTCTCCACTCGCTACTGCTAATTTGAGTAGTTTTTTTTCTGCATATTTGTTTTGTATTTGAATAGGCTTTATACAATAATCTTTAGCATATGATACACATACAAATGTAATCATAGCATATACATACAAATAGTGTCATCAAATCATGTCATCATCATAATCATCATCCAACACAAAGTGGTCTCTCGTCATCATCTTGAAAATAGCGATACAAATCTCGATTACTTGCAACCATATCGTCATCTATCTAAACAATGATATACACGAGAAGAGCTATCACTTTACGTGAACCTAAACTAACTACTGGCTGTCGCTCGGAAACCCGAAAACCGGTACACCTGGGCCTGACATTTCGGCCACTTGTCGTATACTCCTGGCGTAGCACTTCTTCGCCATCGATGATCTATACACCTGCATCGTCACATGAGTCGATGATATGCAACATATATAGTTGAGCAACAGAAAGAGACAGACTTGGCAAAAATAGAAGCAACATATCATAAGCATAAATAACTAAGTTCATCGTACCCAAAATGCCCTAACTAGAGTGATCTTCGCTAGTCGAGGAGGACGGTTTAATTACATCACAAATAAAGTTTCGTCATGCATAATTCAAAGTTTCGTCATACAGATGATATGGACTAAACTGACACATTGTCATATATCGACAATCACTCCATGTCGTGCCATCCATCCAAATCAGGGAGATAGTCCCCGAGCTTAGTGAAAGGCTTCAGGTCGAGACGCTAAGCGGCTACGCATGTTCGGACGTCCTCCCGTGACATTTTTCCTTCTTTGTAGAACATCCCTATTTTTCGACGACCTCCTTCATGATGATTTGGGCAAGTTCGCGCTGGATGTGATAGAACTCAGCTCGAAGTCGATGATCCTCGATATCTCCTAAGTTCTTTGCCCATTACAGAATATGGGCATCGCCGGATGTAGGTGACATGCGAAGGTTCTGATGATCCCGTCTATACTCCAGCATCTGGTGTAGGACATAGAATCCATCATTAAGAGAATCACTCGGTTGCTGGATGCAGCAAAAGTCGGTCTTATGGCCGAAGGCGGGCCTGCCGTCCTTTTTCTTCTTGTCCTTGACCTCTCCACCCCGTGCGCCGTAGTAAAACATAGCACTGTCGAGAACATACTTGATGTGGGTGTAATCCTTTTTGTTAATGTTCTTCGACGAGTCCAAGTAAAGAGCGTGGGAGTATCGAGGGTAGAGGATGATGAGGACGACGCGCCCGCCGCTGCGCAAAATAAGTACACCTCAAATTAATTAGCCTCCAGCGTGTAAATGAATGATTGAAATCAAAGGAAGGATATCCACGCAGATGACTTACATGGGATGATAAGGCACGAGAATCGCCTCCTTGTCCTTATTGGCGAGCATGAAATTGATGATGTATTCCCTCGCGTATTCACAGTGCTTTGCGCAGACTCCCAAGAAGGCCTCGTGCATGAAGTACGGGTCAGCGACACAGATATGAGGTATCTGCTCAACCCCGATGAGGTAGTTCATGTGCAAATCATAAAGGCGGAAAAACGCAAAATCCAGCTTCTTCAAGTGAAACATGTCGAATAGTAATCGAATCGAAGGAAGAACTTCTCAGCGGGGAATGTGTCGACGTACGGCAATCCCCGCGGCACGTGAACCACGTAGAGTGGGTATCCTGGATTTTTTGAGGCGATGAGGCCTTTCTCTATCCGCAGCACATCATCATGAAGTCTCCTTAAATCACGCTTAGCAATGGGTAGGGTATGGGCGGGTACAACCACCTTCTGCCCAAACCCATACCCATAGAAAATTTCTATACCCACCCACTTCAATACCCGTGGGCATAAATTGGTACCCATGCCCATACCCATCGGGTATGCTATACCCAATGGGTACCCGATGGGTACAATATATAACATTTAATTTTTTGAAAGTTAGAGAAATGATTTTAAAATTTAAGTGATGATGGACGAGCAGCACTGACGCGGGCTCCTCCGGTGAGTGGACTTCAAGGCATCCATCGAGTATGATCAACGGTTGATGGAAGCCCAGCGTGGTGGGAGGCAGTGGTGGGAATGGGGGGTCGCTGGATCGATAGTTGGAGACAGGAGTCTGATAGTGAAGAGTCAAGATTTCATTTTTTTGAGGAGTCACATAGGATGCAGGAGCAGTGGTGGCCTATGAGCTATGGCCAACGTAAGGAATACAGGATTTAGGGTGGGCCATAGGAGTTCGATGTTGACCCCACATGTTATAGGAGTTATTTTCACTAATTATATTTTTCTGAGTATCCATTGGGTTACCCATGGATAAAATTTCATACCCATACCCTACCCATATATTTTGCAAGTATGGGTACCCATTACCCATGGGTATAAAATATCTTCAAATCTTGCCCATGCCCATTGTTTTCGGATAGGGTACCCGCGGGTATCCATACCCAGGGCAAAACTACCATCCCTACCTTAAATTGCCGAATCTGGCCCCCAGCGCTGCTTCAGGTAGGATTGGTTGACCAGGGATATGCCATTTTGCTGCACCGGGGATATCCATACGGTCTTGAACCCGAGGCTGCTGAGGCGGCTGGATCACAGAAGAAGCTTTTTTGCCTTTCCTCGGTCTCTTCCTAGACTTCTTTACTACCGGAAGGTTGTCCATAATACGTTCAGACTCTGGAGGCGGCAATTTAGGCACCGACTCATGACGCTCAACCCCTAAGTAGGCGCCAGTATAGACATACTCTTGAGTGTCATCCTCATCCTCATGTATGTCGACGTCACCAGCGACTAATGGAGTAGGCGAGGTGTTGATGTTCATACCTAACTGCATGCTCGTGGGTGTGCTCCCGGCCGCCTCCAGACAAAGCAGACTCTTCGACCACAACAGGACCCACCCATTGCAAAAATCACCAAGCCGCCGCGGGGTCTCATCGTCATCCCCCACTAGTACCGGAGGAGCCAAATTCTCGTGGCCCGGTTTGACACTGGCCATGGAAACCTTGAAGACTTCCAGGGGGATCGGCCGGCTGTGAAACAATGGTTCCTTCGGCTCCATTATCGTCGCCTTTCCCACGTCCACCTTCTGGTCGCCGATGGTGTACAATATGGTGCACGGGGTTTCATCGGCCTACAAAGAAAAGTCTACGACGCGAAACATCCGAAAGGCAACGAAAACGGGAGATTATACATTTATTGAAGGGGGTCGGTGTGACAGATACCGTGAGGGCGTCGAGCTCAGCCAAAGACGAAGCACCGCCGAGCACGTCCGGTGCCGGAGCCAGTACGGAAGCCGGTGCGGGAGCAGGTGCAGGAGCCGGTGCGGGAGCAGGTGTAGGAGCCGGTGCGGGAGCAGGTGCTGGTGCAACGCTACTCGAGCTGCTCCTGAGGAAGTCTGCAAGGGGAAAGTCCGCTGCATTTTTTTCTGGATTTTGCCTGCTCCAATTGAAAATGGCCAGAACCAAGGTAGTAGACATATCTACAAGCACCTATTTTGCTGCAGCTACCGCTGTTGCGACTGTCTCAGATGATTTCTTTTCAACCGCAATCTCCACCTTCTTGTCGATGTTTTCTTCAGTTAACCTCCGTCTTTCCTTTCTCTCCTTTGTGGTCTCACGGTAGTACTTCTTCCACGTGGCGCCGTCTCCGACACCGTGCACGCGTCCATACGACGGTCGAGTCTCCACCGGGAGTCCTTTCAATATGTTCAACGCCCGGTTGAATGGAGTGTCCCACTTGGGCCTCGCCAACGCCTCAGACGGCGAGTTGCTTTCGGCCGCAATCTTGTGCTGCTCTCTCTGCAAAAGGCACAAGGATCATTTACAAATATGACTAACGTGCAGTCGAATTGATCGGAAACTAAAATTACCAGCAGTCTAATGAACTCCGTCGTGACCGCGTTCTTCTCGAAAACCTTCTTCACTGGGTCCCAACGGTGCCGGGCCCTAAGGACGTCATGCTCCCGCGGGACGGTGAACTCCGCCAAGGGGTCTGGGATGCCCAGACTCGCGGCTTCCGCATCCTCCTTGGCCCATATGGACCTCTTCCCACCGTAAGCACGGCTTCCGAGGTGGTGGCACCCAATATTCTTCTGTTGAAGCCCCTTCATGTACTCTGACTTTTTTGGCATCTTCGGCCTCGCAAGCCGCCTTGAATATTTCAAAGTGCTCTGCCCTGATTGTCGGATTATCCTTTACAATCTCGGAGTGGGGTTCCTTTTCGTTGACGAACCGATATTTCACCCTTGCTTTCCAGGCGGCCAAAGCGTCACTAAACTTGCTCATGGCATGTTTTTTTTATCGTCTTCATTGTCGGGTCCTTATCTTGATCTTTATAATCCTTTTCATTCCGGCCCGGGAATAAGAATATCTGGTGCAGCTTCTTTAGGAGGGAGGGCCTCATATTATCTATCTTGTTTAGTTTCTCATCGTTGATGGTGGAGGTTGTCCGTATGATGCAGCCAATTTGATTGTCATAGCACGCACGTGCTTCCTCAGGCGCATTTGGCTCAAAATTGCCATCGTCCACCTCCGTGACCATCAGTCTATTAGTCCTGAGCTTGTTAGGAAGCCGTCGCCTCTTTGCTTTCGGTTCTATACCGGCTCCGTGTTGGGGAATGTAGTAATTTCAAAAAAATTCCTACGCACACGCAAGATCATGGTGATGCATAGCAACAAGAGGGGAGAGTGTTGTCTACGTACCCTCGTAGACCGAAGCGGAAGCGTTGACGCAACGTAGAGGAAGTAGTCGTACGTCTTCCCGGTCCAACCGATCCAAGCACCATTACTCCGGCACCTCCGAGTTCTTGGCACACGTTCAGCTCGATGACGCACTCCGGGCTCCAATCCAGCAAAGCTTCATGGAGGAGTTCCGTCAGCACGACGGCGTGGTGACGATCTTGATGTTCAACCGTTGCAGGGCTTCGCCTAAGCACCGCTACAATATGACCGAGGTGGAATATGGTGGAGGGGGGCACCGCACACGGCTAAGGAACGATCACGAAGATCAACTTATGTCTATGGGGTGCCCCCTGCCCCCGTATATAAAGGAGTGGAGGAGGGGAGGGCCGGCCCTCTCTATGGCGCGCCCTAGGGGAGTCCTACTCCCACCGGGAGTAGGATTCCCCTTTTCCTAGTCCAACTAGGAGTCCTTCCATGTAGTAGGAGTAGGAGACAAGGAAGGGGAAGAGGGAAGAGAAGGAAGGAGGGGGCGCAGCCCCTTCCCCTAGTCCAATTCGGACTAGGCCTTGGGGGGGGGGGGCGCCGCCTGCCTCTCCCTCTCCCCTAAAGCCCAATAAGGCCCATATACTTCTTCCCCCGTATTCCCGTAACTCCCCGGTACTCCGAAAAATACCCGAACCACTCGGAACCTTTCCGATGTCCGAATATAGTCGTCCAATATATCGATCTTTATGTCTCGACCATTTCGAGACTCCTCGTCATGTCCCCGATCTCATCCGGGACTCCGAACTCCTTCGGTACATCAAAACTCATAAACTCATAATGTAACTGTCATCGAAACGTTAAGCGTGCGGACCCTACGGTTCGAGAACAATGTAGACATGACCGAGACACGTCTCCGGTCAATAACCAATACCGGAACCTGGATGCTCATATTGGTTCCTACATATTCTACGAAGATCTTTTATCGGTCAGACCGCATAACAACATACGTTGTTCCCTTTGTCATCGGTATGTTACTTGCCCGAGATTCGATCGTCGGTATCTCAATACCTAGTTCAATCTCGTTACCGGCAAGTCTCTTTACTCGTTCCATAATACATCATCTCACAACTAACTCATTAGTTGCAATGCTTGCAAGGCTTATGTGATGTGCATTACCGAGAGGGCCCAGAGATACCTCTCTGACAATCGGAGTGACAAATCCTAATCTCGAAATACGCCAACCCAACATGTACCTTTGGAGACACCTGTAGAGCACCTTTATAATCACCCAGTTACGTTGTGATGTTTGGTAGCACACAAAGTGTTCCTCCGGCAAACAGGAGTTGCATAATCTCATAGTCATAGGAACATGTATAAGTCATGAAGAAAGCAATAGCAACATACTAAACGATCGGGTGCTAAGCTAATGGAATGGGTCATGTCAATCACATCATTCTCCTAATGATGTGATCCCGTTAATCAAATAACAACTCTTTATCTATGGTTAGGAAACATAACCATCTTTGATTAACGAGCTAGTCTAGTAGAGGCATACTAGTCACACTCTGTTTGTCTATGTATTCACACATGTAGTATGTTTCCGGTTAATACAATTCTAGCATGAATAATAAACATTTATCATGAAATAAGGAAATAAATAATAACTTTATTATTGCCTCTAGGGCATATTTCCTTCAGTCTCCCACTTGCACTAGAGTCAATAATCTAGTTCACATTGCTATGTGATTTAACACCAATAGTTCACATCTTTATGTAACCAACACTCAAAGGGTTTACTAGAGTCAATAATCTAGTTCACATCGCTATGTGATTAACACCCAAAGAGTACTAAGGTGTGATTATGTTTTGCCTGTGAGAGAAGTTTAGTCAACGGGTCTGCCATATTCAGATCCGTATGTATTTTGCAAATTTCTATGTCAACAATGCTCTGCACGGAGCTACTCTAGCTAATTGCTCCCACTTTCAACATGCATCCAGATTGAGACTTAGAATCATCTGGATTAGTGTCAAAGTTTGCATCGACGTAACCCTTTACAACGAACCTTTTGTCACCTCCATAATCGAGAAACATATCCTTATTCCACTAAGGATAATTTTGACCACTGTCCAGTGATCTACTTCCTAGATCACTATTGTATTCCCTCGCTTAACACAGTGTAGGGTATACAACAGATCTGGTACACAGCATGGCATACTTTATAGAATCTATGGCTGAGGCATAGGGAATGACTTTCATTCTCTTTCTATCTACTGCCGTGGTCGGGCTTTGAGTCTTACTCAATTTCACACCTTGCAACACAGGCAAGAACTCTTTCTTTGACTATTCCATTTTGAACTACTTCAAAATCTTGTCAAGGTATGTACTCACTGAAAAAACTTATCAAGCGTCTTGATCTATCTCTATAGATCTTGATGCCCAATATGTAAGCAGCTTTACCGAGGTCTTTCTTTGAAAAACTCCTTTCAAATATTCCTTTATGCTTTCCAGAAAATTATACATTATTTCCGATCAACAATATGTCGTTCACATATACTTATCAAAAATGCTGTAGTGCTCCCACTCACTTTCTTGTAAATACAGGCTTCACCGCAAGTCTGTATAAAACTATATGCTTTGATCAACTTATCAAAGTGTATATTCCAACTCCGAGATTCTTGCACCAGTCCATAGATGGATCGCTGGAGCTTGCATATTTAGTTAACACCTTTAGGATCGACAAAACCTTCTAGTTGCATCGTATACAACTCTTCTTTAGTAAATCCATTAAGGAATGCAGTTTTGTTTATCCATTTCCAGATTTCATAAAATGCGGCAATTGCTAACATGATTCGGACAGACTTAAGCATAGATACGAGTGAGAAAATCTCATCGTAGTCAACACCTTGAACTTGTCGAAAACCTTTTGCGACAATTCTAGCTTTGTAGATAGTAACACTACTATCAGCGTCCGTCTTCCTCTTGAAGATCCATTTATTTTCTATGGCTTGCCGATCATCGAGCAAATCCATCAAAGTCCATACTTTGTTCTCATACATGGATCATATCTCAGATTTCATGGCCTCAAACCATTTCGCGGAATCTGGGCTCGTCATCGCTTCCTCATAGTTCGCAAGTTTGTCATGGTCTAGTAACATGACTTCCAGAACAGGATTACCATACCACTCTGGTGCGGATCTTACTCTGGTTTACCTACGAGATTCGGTAGTAACTTGATCTGAAGTTACATGATCATCATCATTAGCTTCCTCACTAATTGGTGTAGTAGTCACAGGAACAGATTTCTGTGATGAACTACTTTCCAATAAGGGAGCAGGTACAGTTACCTCATCAAGTTCTACTTTCCTCCCACTCACTTCTTTCGAGAGAAACTCCTTCTCTAGAAAGTTTCCGAATTTAGCAACAAAAGTTTTGCCTTCGGATCTGTGATAGAAGGTGTATCCAATAGTTTCCTTTGGATATCCTATGAAGACACATTTCTCCGATTTGGGTTCGAGCTTATCAGGTTGAAACTTTTTCACATAAGCATCGCAACCCCAAACTTTCAGAAACGACAACTTTGGTTTCTTGCCAAACCACAATTCAGATTGCGTCGTCTCAACGGACTTAGATGGTGCCCTATTTAACGTGAATGCAGCTGTCTCTAATGCATAACCCCAAAACGATAGTGGTAGATCGATAAGAGACATCATAGATCGCACCATATCTAATAAAGTACGGTTATGACGTTCGGACACACCATTATGCTGTGGTGTTCCAGGTGGTGTGAGTAGTGAAACTATTTCACATTGTTTTTAACTAAAGGCCAAACTCGTAACTCAAATATTTTACTTCTGCGATCATATCGTAGAAACTTTCATTTTTGTTACGATGATTCTCCACTTCACTCTTTGAATTTTTCAACAGTTTCAGACTTGTGTTTCATTAAGTAGATATACCCATATCTGCTCAAATCATCTGTGAAGATCAGAAAATAATGATACCCGCCATGAGCCTTAATATTCATTGGACCTCATACATCAGTATGTATGATTTCCAACAAATCTGTCGCTCGCTCCATTGTTCCGGAGAACGGAGTCTTAGTCATCTTGCCCATGAGGCATGGTTTGCAAGCATCAACTGATTCATAATCAAGTGATTCCAAAAGCCCATCAGCATGGAGTTTCTTCATGCGCTTTACACCAATATGACCTAAACGGCAGTGCCACAAATAAGTTGCACTATCAATATTAACTTTGCATCTTTTGGCTTCAATATCATGAATATGTGTATCACTACGATCGAGATCCAACGAACCATTTTCATTGGGTGTGTAACCATATAAGGTTTTATTCATGTAAACAGAACAACAATTTATTCTCTTACTTAAAAGAATAACCATATTGCAATAAACATGATCAAATCATATTTATGCTCAACGCAAACACCAAATAACACTTATTTAGGTTCAACACTAATCCCGAAAGTATAGGGAGTGTGTGATGATGATCATATCAATCTTGGAACCACTTCCAACACACATCGTCACTTCACCCTTAACTAGTCTCTGTTCATTCTGCAACTCCCGTTTCGAGTTACTACTCTTAGCAAATGAACTAGTATCAAATACCGAGGGGTTGCTATAAACACTAGTAAAGTACACATCAATAACATGTATATCAAATATACTTATCTTCACTTTGCCATCCTTCTTATCCGCCAATCACTTGGGGTAGTTCTGCTTCCAGTGACCAGTCCCTTTGTAGTAGAAGCACTTAGTCTCAGGCTTAGGACCAGACTTGGGCTTCTTCACTTGAGCAGCAACTTGCTTGCTGTTTTTCTTGAAGTCCCCCTTTTTTCCTTTGCCCTTTTCTTGAAACTAGTGATCTTGTCAACCATCAACACTTGATGCTCTTTCTTGATTTCTACCTTCATCGATTTCATCATCATGAAAAGCTTGGGATTCGTTTTCGTCATCCCTTGCATACTATAGTTCATCACGAAGTTCTACTAACTTGGTGATGGTGACTAGAGAATTCTGTCAATCACTATCTTATCTGGAAGATTAACTCCCACTTGATTCAAGCGATTGTAGTACCCAGACAATCTGAGCTCATGCTCACTAGTTGAGTGATTCTCCTCCCTCTTTTAGCTATAGAACTTGTTGGAGACTTCATATCTCTCAACTCGGGTATTTGCTTGAAATATTAACTTCAACTCCTGGAACATCTCATATGGTCCATGACGTTCAAAACGTCTTTGAAGTCCCAATTCTAAGCCGTTAAGCATGGTGCACTAAACTATCAAGTAGTCATCATATTTAGCTAGCCAAACGTTCATAACGGCTGCATCTGCTCCTGCAATAGGTCTGTCACCTAGCGGTGCATCAAGGACATAATTCCTCTGTGCAGCAATGAGGATAAACCTCAGATCACGGATCCAATCCGCATCATTGTTGCTAACATCTTTCAACACAATTTTCTCTAGGAACATATCAAAATAAACACAGGGAAGCAACAACGCGAGCTATTGATCTACAACATGATTTGCAAAATACTACTAGGACTAAGTTCATGATAAATTTAAGTTCAATTAATCATATTACTTAAGAACTCCCACTTAGATAGACATCCCTCTAATCCTCTAAGTGATTACGTTATCCAAATCAACTAAACCATGTCCGATCATCACGTGAGATGGAGTAGTTTCATTGGTGAACATCGCTATGTTGATCATATCTACTATATGATTCATGCTCGACCTTTCGGTCTCCATGTTCCGAGGCCATATTTGTATATGCTTGGCTCGTCAAGTATAACCTGAGTATTCTGCATGTGCAATTGTTTTGCACCCGTTGTATTTGAACGTAGAGCCTATCACACCCGATCATCACGTGGTGTCTCAGCACGAAGAACTTTCGCAACGGTGCATACCCAAGGAGAACACTTCTTGATAATTAGTGAGAGATCATCTTAAAATGCTACCGTCAATCAAAGCAAGATAAGATGCATAAAAGATAAACATCACATGCAATCAATATAAGTGATATGATATGGCCATCATCATCTTGTGCTTGTGATCTCCATCTTCAAAGCACCGTCGTGATCACCATCGTCACTGGCGCGACACCTTGATCACCATCGTAGCATCGTTGTCGTCTCGCCAATCTTATGCTTCCACGACTATCACTACCGCTTAGTGACAAAGTAAAGCATTATAGTGCAATTGCATTGCATACAATAAAGCGACAACCATATGGCTCCTGCCAGTTGCCGATAACTTGGTTACAAAACATGATCATCTCATACAATAAAATTTAGCATCATGTCTTGACCATATCACATCACAACATGCCCTGCAAAAACAAGTTAGACGTCCTCTACTTTGTTGTTGCAAGTTTTACGTGGCTGCTACGGGCTTAAGCAAGAACCAATCTTACCTACGCATCAAAACCACAACGATAGTTTATCAAGTTGGTGCTGTTTTAACCTTCGCAAGGACCGGGCGTAGCCACACTCGGTTCAACTAAAGTTGGAGAAACTGTCACCCGCTAGCCACCTTTGTGCAAAGCACATCGGGAGAACCGGTCTCGCGTAAGCGTACGCGTAATGTCGGTCCGGGCCGCTTCGTCCAACAATACCGCCGAACCAAAGTATGACATGCTGGTAAGCAGTATGACTTATATCGCCCACAACTCACTTGTGTTCTACTCGTGCATATAACATCAACACATAAAACCTAGGCTCGGATGCCACTGTTGGGGAACGTAGTAATTTCAAAAAAAATTCCTACGCACACGCAAGATCATGGTGATGCATAGCAACAAGAGGGGAGAGTGTTGTCTACGTACCCTCGTAGACCGAAGCGGAAGCGTTGACGCAACGTAGAGGAAGTAGTCGTACGTCTTCCCGGTCCAACCGATCCAAGCACCATTACTCCAGCACCTCCGAGTTCTTGGCACACGTTCAGCTCGATGACGCACCCCGGGCTCCGATCCAGCAAAGCTTCGGGGAGGAGTTCCGTCAGCACGACGGCGTGGTGACGATCTTGATGTTCAACCATCACAGGGCTTCGCCTAAGCACCGCTACAATATGACCGAGGTGGAATATGGTGGAGGGGGGCACCGCACACGGCTAAGGAACGATCACGAAGATCAACTTGTGTCTATGGGGTGCCCCCTGCCCCCATATATAAAGGAGTGAAGGAGGGGAGGGCCGGCCCTCTCTATGGCGCGCCCTAGGGGAGTCCTACTCCCACCGGGAGTAGGATTCCCCTTTTCCTAGTCCAACTAGGAGTCCTTCCATGTAGTAGGAGTAGGAGACAAGGAAGGGGAAGAGGGAAGAGAAGGAAGGAGGGGGCGCAGCCCCTCCCCCTAGTCCAATTCGGACTAGGCCTTGGGGGGGGGGGCGCCGCCTGCCTCTCCCTCTCCCCTAAAGCCCAATAAGGCCCATATAATTCTTCCCCCGTATTCCCGTAACTCCCTGGTACTCCGAAAAATACCCGAACCACTCGGAACCTTTCCGATGTCCGAATATAGTTGTCCAATATATCGATCTTTACATCTCGACCATTTCGAGACTCCTCGTCATGTCCCCGATCTCATCCGGGACTCTGAACTCCTTCGGTACATCAAAACTCATAAACTCATAATATAACTGTCATCGAAACGTTAAGCGTGCGGACCCTACGGTTCGAGAACAATGTAGACATGACCGAGACACGTCTCCGTTCAATAACCAATAGCGGAACCTGGATGCTCATATTGGTTCCTACATATTCTACGAAGATCTTTTATCGGTCAGACCGCATAACAACATACGTTGTTCCCTTTGTCATCGGTATGTTACTTGCCCGAGATTCGATCGTCGGTATCTCAATACCTAGTTCAATCTCGTTACCGGCAAGTCTATTTACTCATTCTGTAATACATCATCTCACAACTAACTCATTAGTTGCAATGCTTGCAAGGCTTATGTGATGTGCATTACCGAGAGGGCCCAGAGATACCTCTCCGACAATCGGAGTGACAAATCCTAATCTCGAAATACGCCAACCCAACGTGTACCTTTGGAGACACCTGTAGAGCACCTTTATAATCACCCAGTTATGTTGTGACGTTTGGTAGCACACAAAGTGTTCCTCCGGCAAACGGGAGTTGCATAATCTCATAGTCATAGGAACATGTACAAGTCATGAAGAAAGCAATAGCAACATACTAAACAATCGGGTGCTAAGCTAATGGAATGGGTCATGTCAATCACATCATTCTCCTAATGATGTGATCCCGTTAATCAAATAACAAGTCTTTGTCTATGGTTAGGAAACATAACCATCTTTGATTAACGAGCTAGTCTAGTAGAGGCATACTAGTGACACTCTATTTGTCTATGTATTCACACATGTATTATGTTTCCGGTTAATACAATTCTAGCATGAATAATAAACATTTATCATGAAATAAGGAAATAAACAATAACTTTATTATTGCCTCTAGGGCATATTTCCTTCACTCCGCTCCTCGAGGCAGCGCCGGTCTTAAGCTCAGCGCCGGTCTCGATGCCGGTCTGAGTCTCAGCGCCGGTCTCGATGCCGGTCTGAGTCTCAGCGCCGGTCTGCATGTTGGTCTCAGTCCCCGATGCGACCGGTGGGCCCAACAACAACATCGGTTGATCTTAGGCAAGGCTCAAAAATTGGTCTGCCGCCAGGTAGACGTCGTCGCAATCACCAGAACCCTATCCTTCATCATTGCTATCCATGTTTCCTACGATTAAATGTAGTAAATTAATTCTAGACCTAATAAAATGAATAATGACATACAAAAGGCCAATGTTTTGCAGGAATGTTGACTCCTTCCTCGTGAGGCAAATCCCGGGCACTCGATATGTCCTAGTTTGTAGCACAAGTCATGCCGAAACTCACGGAAAATTTCGGCATTACTTTTGCTAAAAAGTGGACAAATCAAGAACCTGAAATTTGCCGGAACGGAAATGAATCAACATTCCGGCAAAACATAGGCTACTTGGCTTCATTTCCTGGAAACAACAAAGCCACTTGGGCACAATCGAACCACTTCAATGAAAAGATATAACATGAGCAAACACTATTGAGGAATTTGCATATAACATGGCCACTTTAATGAAAAGATATAATCAACAATAATGGAATATACAAATGAACATCGATGACATATATCATATAACAACAATCTTGTTTTTTGTTTACATAGCAACAATTAGTTTAACCAAGTTTTTGAAAAGAAAAACAATTCTGTTTTTTGTTTATAGCTAAATGCGCTACTGTTTTTATTTATAGCTAAATACTTCTGTTTTTTCTCTAAAGCTAAAAGTCTAGGAACTCCATTTTCTCTAACCCTTCTGACCTCACCGAAATTTCCACAGCAAGACCTTAGTACCTACTCCCAATTTCTTAAAAATATTTAGGTGCATAGTCCAAATAATTCAAATTTCATTTGAATGAAATTTGGAATAGATTCAGGTCCATAGTCCAAATAATTTTTTATAGCTAAGTGTTTTTTGTTTATGGCCTCTCTTAATTTAAATCTAAATGCTATTATTATTTACATACCCTCTATTAATTTAAAGCTAAATGGAATTACTATTTAGGCATTTTCATAAAAATTTGCCCTAGCTAATTTCCTAAAAAAATTGCCCTAGCTAATTTCCTAAAAAAATTGCTAATCATTTTTCCTAAATGCTAAAAAATGCCTACTGCCCTAAACAAATCTAGGGTTCATATGAACACCTAGGGTTCATATGAACATCAACACAACATCAACATATATGCCCTAGCAGAGAGAGAGGAGGGTAGGGGCGAGGAGGGGCAGAGCCTTACGGTCGGTGGCGAGGGCAGGCTCTGGCTCGGGCGGTGGAGGTCCTGGGTGGGCTCGGGCGGCGGTAGTGAGGTCGAGGGTGGCGGCGGTGAGCTCGAGGGAGGCGACGGTGAGGTCGATGACGTCCTCGGGCGGCGGCTATGAGGTCGAGGGCGGCCTCGGGCGGCGGCGGTGTGGTCGAAGGCGGCCTCGGGCGGTGGCGGTATCGTCGAAGGAGGCAGGGCGACGATGGCGTTGGAGCAGTTGGGGGAGAGGGGGGAGTGGAGGGGGGAGGACTTAGCGAAATTTTGAGCCCGCGCGGCCTGGGGTTAAGTCAAACTAGCAGTAGCGCGTTTTGCCAAATGCGCTATAGCTAAGTTAGCTATAGTGTTTTCCGGCGAAACGCGCTACAACTATTCCTTTCTGTTTTATTTTTATTTTTCTTTTGTTTTCTTTACATTTTCTTTTTTTCATTTCTCCTCTTTCTATTTCTTTCATTTTCTACTTATTTTTCTATTTATTTTCTTTTCATAGCAGTAGCGCTCTACAGCATAAACGCGCTGCTACAAAGTTTTTAGCAGTAGCGTGCTTCCGGAAGAATCGCTACTACTATTCCTAGCCAACTGGCATCAACGAGGGAATTATAGTAGTAGCGCTTTTCCGCGCAGGCGCACTATTGCTACAGCAATGGTTATAGCGTGCTTTTGTAACAAGCGCTACTAATAAGTAGCAATAGCGTCGTGTTTTGACCGGCGCTACTGCTATACCTCTGTGTATAAGGTTTTCCCTAGTAGTGTTATAGTACATCATAAGGCATCATATTCATCAAGATCTAAAATAAGAGTACTTGGAGGAGGAATCTCCTAGTGCCTTATTTCTGGCCTGCAAAACGAGGTATGAAGCCTAGAAACTCAAACCACAAGAAAGGCATATCACAGAGTTATGCCGCACCCCACGATATCTGGTTATTTTCTATCAGCAATCCCTAGGACACAAAGGACCTCAAGAGTAAAGGTTCAAATCTAATAATAGAGATTTTCATACCGAAAAACTTCAAGTGTGTGTGTGTGTGTGTGTGTATATATATATATATATATAGATTTCTTAGGGGGTCAATCTAATGAAATAGGATAAATGCCTAGTGGACATATGCACCACGAACTCTACTTAGGGAAGTAAAATATTCCACTCTTACTAAGAGAAAAATGAAATATTTTAACAATTGTTGGATGCGATGATGTAATTGTTGGCTCAACTTGGGTCATATTATTATCTCTATGGGTATTTGAGTGACAGTAAGGATGTTTTTGACATATCCTTGTTCAACTCGTACTCTACTAAACTATAGAGATATGTGTTAAAACAGTTTTCATATCAAAACTTATGATAACGATGATGAGAAATATCTTTGCGTACCATATACAACCAATATGTAAAACACATTCTCTATGTACCATAAGGATGTCACTACACATACTACAAAATCTGTAGCACATGTTGCGTACAAGACAATTTCCCAGAATGTCTTTCAATAACAAACTTGGCATACTCGCCTTGGTCATCCCAACATTAACTTGAAACAAAAATTATCAGAAAATCCATTGGTTATGACTAAAGCAATGCTAAATTCTACCAATATTTGAATTTTACGTGTACTACATGTTACATAGGAAAGCTAATTTTAAGGCTCGCGCACCTTAAATTCTATGTTGAACCACTCAAACTCCTTGAACGCATAAAAGTCGATGTAAGCGGCTCTTCCCAAACATTGACTAGACTATTCAGGTATCCTCTGGTTCTAAAAGACACATCAACATGATGGTATCAAGTGTTCCTTTACCTACACAAAACCATTAGCTCATTATTATGAACATCGATTTCAATCAAACTCAAATGGACATGGTCGTAGAATTCTCCTTGTGTGCCTTCAATATGGCCCTCGAATTGAAGTTTAGCACTTTGTCTTATATGTCTAGACTAAAAACGTTTTGGTCAAAATTGGTATCCAACTAATTAAGCTCACTACATGATCTTTACTTTGGAATTGCAACTTACGAACTACACGTTGGAGTCATGAAGTTTTACACGCTCGTGACCAAATTACATATTATTATTCCCCTCTATCTTTGATATATGGAAATCTACAACGTATTTCCCATCTGCGGCAATTCGGCCACATACCAATATCATCACCCCCGCATACATCATTGGCCTCTCGCCATATAATAGGTATCAACGTGAGGAATAACTGTATTTCCATCAATACCTCAAGCCCCTCATAGGGTGTGTTATTCAAGGCATGTATGTTGATTCAATCACTACTAGGGAAAACCCTAGCAGTAGCGCGGGTACTTTGCCTATTAGTAGCACGGGACGATGCACTACTGATAAGGCGCTACAGCTAACGTGTAGCAGTAGCGCCTGTCGTCCCATGCTACTGCTATACATGGCTAGCAGTAGCGCGCTTTAGTGAAGAGCGGTGCTACTAATATCTGCAGCGCTTTTTAGCAGGAAGCGCTACTGGTAACGCAGCGCTACTGCTAACTTTGTTCCCCTCGCTACTGCTAGTTTATTAGTTTTTCTCTGCATATTTGTTTTATATTTGAATAGGCTTTATACAATAATCTTTACCATATCATACACATACAAATGTAATCATAGCATATACATACAAATAGTCTCATCAAATCATGTCATCATCATAATCATCATCCAACACAAAGTGGTCTCTCGCCATCATCTCGAAAATAGCAATACAAGTCTTGATTACTTGCAACTACATCATTATCCATCTAAACAATGATATACGTGAGAAGAGCTATCACTTTGAGTGAGAGCGGAACTATGCACTACATGAGTTCGTATCCCTCTCTCGCATTAGCGTGAATCTAAACTAACTACAGCCTGTCGCTCGGAAACCGGAAACCGGTACACCTGGGCCTGACACTCCGGCCACTCGTCGTATATATACTCCTGGCGTAGCACTTCTTCGCCATCGATGATCTATGCACCTGCATCATCACATGAGTCGATGATATGCAACATATATAGTTGAGCAACACAAAGAGACAGACTTGGCAAAAATAGAAGCAACATATCATAAGCATAAATAACAAAATTGATCATACCCAAAATGCCCTAACTAGAGTGATCGTCACTAGTCGAGGAGGACGGTTTAATTACATCACAAATAAAGTTTCGTCGTGCATAACTCAAAGTTTCATCATACAGAAAGTATGGACCAAACGGACACATTATCATATATCGACAATCACTCCAACATGTCGTGCCATCCATCCAAGTCAGGGAGATAGTCCCCGATCCTAGTGAAAGGCTTCAGGTCGAGACACTGAGCGGCTACCCGTGTTCGGACGTCTTCCCGCGACATTTGTCCTTCGTAGAACATTCCTGTTTTTCAACGACCTCCTTCATGATGATTTGGCCAAGTTCGCGCTGGATGTGATAGAACTCAGCTCGAAGTCGATGATCCTCGATATCTCCTACGTTCTTTGCCCATTGCAGAATATGGGAATCACCGGATGTAGGTGACATGCGAAGGTTCTGGTGATCCTGTCTGTACTCCAGCATGTGGTGTAGGACATAGAATCCATCATTAAGAGAATCACTCGGTTGCTGGATGCAGCAGAAGTCGGTCTTATGGCCGAAGGCGGGCCTGCAGTCCCTTCTCTTCTTGTTCTTGACCTCTCCACCCCGTGCGTCATAGTAAAACATAGCACTGTCGAGAACATCCTTGATGTGGGTGTAATCCTTTTTGTTAATGTTCTTCGACAAGTCCAAGTAAAGAGCGTGGGAGTATCGAGGGTAGAGGATGATGAGGACGGCGCGCCCGCTGCTGCACAAAATAAGTACACCTCAAATTAATTAGCCTTCACCATGCAAATGAATGATTGAAATCGAAGGAAGGATATCCGCGTTGATGACTTACAGGGGATGATAAGGCACGAGAATCGCCTCCTTGTCCTTGTTGGTGAGCATGAAATTGACGATGTATTCCCTCACATATTCACGGTGCTTTGCGCAGACTCCCAAGAAGCCCTCGTGCATGAAGTACGGGTCAGCGACACAAATATGAGGTATCTTCTCAACCCCGATGATGTAGTTCATGTGCATGGAATAAAGGCGGACAAACGTAAAATCTAGCTTCTTCATGTGAAACATGTCGAATATGTAATCGAATCGAAGGAAGAGCTTCTCCACGGGGAATGTGTCGACGTACGATAATTGCCGCGGAACGTTAACCACGTAGAGTGGGTATCCTGGATCTTTCAAGGCGATGCGGCCTTTCTCTATCCGCAGCACATCGTCATGAAGTCTCCTTAGATTGCCGAATCTGGACCCTAGCGCTGCTGCAAGTAGGATTGGTTGACCGGGGATATGCCATTTATCCGCACTGGGGATATCTATACAGTCTTGAACCCGAGGCTGCTGAGGCGGCTGGATCATAGAATCCGCTTTTTTGCCTTTCCTCGATCTCTTCCTAGACTTCTTTACTACCGGAAGGTCATCCATAACACGTTCAGCCTCAGGAGACGACAATTCAGGCACCGACTCATGACGCTCAAACCCTAAGTAGGCGCCAGTATAGACATACTATTGAGTGCCATCGTCATCCACATCTATGGCGACCACCAGCGACTAATGGAGCCTTTTCGTCACCCCCTCCTCTATCACCCAGCACTATAGCCTACACTAATTTGGTAGGTGAGGTGTTGATGTTCATACCTAACTGCGTGCTCGTGTGTGTGCTCCCAGGCGCCTCGCTAAACTTGGTCATGGCGTGTTTGTTTATCTTCTTCATTATCGGGTCCTTATCTTGATCTTTATAATCCTTTTCATTCCAGCCCGGGAACAAGAATATCTGGTGCAACTTCTTTAGGAGGGAGGGCCTCATATTATCTATCTTCTATAGTTTCTCATCATTGATGGTGGCGGTTCTCCGTACGATGTAGCCTATTTGATTGTCGTAGCACGCGCGCCCTTCCTCGGGTGCGTTTGGCTCAAAATTGCCATCATCCACCTCCCTGACAACCAGTCTAGTAGTCCCGAGTTTGTTAGGAAGCCGTTGCCTCTTTGCTTTCGGTTCTACACCGGCTCCGCTCCCCGAGGCAGCGTCGGTCTGAGTCTCAGTGCCGGTCTCGATGCCAGTCTGAGTCTCAGCGCCGGTCTCAGTCTCAATGCCGGTCTCAGTCTCAGCACTGGTCTGCGTGTCGGTCTCAGTCCCCGATGCGACCGGTGGGTCCAGCAACAACATCGGTTGATCGTCGGCAAGGCTCAAAAATTCGTCTGCCGCAAGGTAGACATCGTCGCAATAACCAAAACCATGTCCTTCAGCATTGCTAGCCATGTTTCCTATGATTAAATCTAGTCAATTAATTCTAGACTTAATAAAATGAATAATGCATAAAAAGGCCGATGTTTTGTAGGAACGTTGACTCCTTCCCAGTGCGGCAAATCCCAGGCACTCGATATATCCTAGTTTGTAGCACAAGTCATGCCGAAATTCACGGAAAATTTTGGCATGACCTTTGCTAAAAAGTGGACAAATCGAGAACCTGAAATTTGCCGGAACGGAAATGAATCGACATTCTGGCAAAACATAGGCCACTCAGCTTCATTCCCTGGAAAAATTGTTCAAATATCCATCTTCGACACCGCAACACATGCCCAAATATACATGTCCAAATTACACAAGCTAATTCAAAAACAAAGTGTAGAAGAAAATTCATTTAACTACTAATAGAACAAAATTCAGTTAACATTAGTGCTCTATAATGATGAAGAAAAATAATTCAGTTAACTACTAATTTCGCTCATTTAGGTTATTCATTTAACTTCACCTAATTAACGTATTGTACCACTACTACTAGCAGCACTACTAACCTAATTAACCTAGCAAAACTCTACTGCCCTAACTAAAAAACATCTAATTAACATCTACTACTACCACTACTTCCCTAACCTAATTAACATCTACTAGTATCACTATATACTACAAGCAGCATCTACCCTAATTAAACCCTACTACCCTAACTAACTTTTGCTGTAAACCAAATTGTTTGCTCTAACATCTACTACTTAACATCTTTTGCTCTAAACTAAATTTTTTGCTATAAACTAACTTTTGCTCTACTAATTTTTGCTTTAAAATATAGAGAGAGGAGT
>NC_041392.1:651727002-651736384 GCF_002162155.2 Triticum dicoccoides
AGAGACGATGGCGGGGAGGTGCTCGGCGATGGAGGCAGGGGCGGAGAGGGCGGGCTCGGGCACGGGCAGCGGCGGTCCTGGGCAGGCTCGGGCGGCGGTGAGGTGGAGGGGAGTGACGATGAGGTCGAGGGCGGCCTCGGGCGGCGGCGGTGAGGCTGAGGGCGGCCTCAGGCGGCGGCGCTGAGGATGACGGCGGCCTCGGGGGGGGGAGACGGTGAGGTTGCGGGCGTCCATGCCGGCAGGAGATGGTGGCGAAGTGGGGCGACGGTGAATTGGGGAGACGGCGGCAAGGGCGAGGGATTTGGGGGAGAAGTGGTGGCCGCGGGAGGGAGACCGCTGTTTAAGTGAAACGTAATGGTAGCGCATTCCTAAAAACGCGCTATAACTAAGTTGGCTACAACGCGTTTCCTGAAATGCTCTACTGCTATTTCTTTCTCCTTTTTTCCCCTTTTCATTTATTTTTCTTTACATTTTATTTTTTTCCTTTCTCCTTTTTCTATTTCTTTCATTTTCATTTACTTATCTACTTGTTTTTCATTTTATTTTATTTTCGTTAGCAGTAGCGCCTTACACATAAACGCGCTGCTACAACAAAATTAGCGGCAGCGCTGTTTCTAAAAGAGCGCTACTACTATGTGTAGCTGATCTGCTTAGTGGTGGGAATTTTTGTACTAGCGCTTTTACAAAGGGACGTGCTACTGCTATATGTGTATCTGCATCCCGGTTATTTCGCACGCGCTACTACTTTCTAGCAGTCGCGCCCTTTTTTAACATGCGCTACTACTAAAGTTCTGTGTATAGGCTTTTCCCTAGTAGTGAATGAGGACCATCTACAAGCATTAGGGGGGAGAATTCAAGTGCCATGTAGAATGCCGGGAAATTAGTTGAATCTCTAACACACTTTTGCCTCAAATCAACATACTCAAAGATATGAAGACAAGTTCAAAAGATTTGCAACACGTTGCAAATATCCCGCCAAATTCATTCATTGAAAATAAAGATGTCACACAGCCCTACAATCCTGCAAAAATAAGCTCGAAAGAGTGAAGGTACCAACAAAAACCAATCGAGTGGTTGTTCAAAGCAGTATATTAGGACAAGAAGGTCAAGACAAAAGGTCAGAACAAAGTATGAATTCATATCTAAGAGAACATTGGATCAGTGATGGAGCTTGATGTAGAATGTTAAAGAGGGTCAAGGAGATTTACGCTTGAACTTTGAGTATATTTAAGCTTGAAAATTGAGGAGAACCTTATGCATTGGGGGAGCGGGGGCAATGCCCCCTGCATACTTATTATTCAGTGACTATTAGTACTTTGTTGTTTCACAACCAACACCTTGTTTTTGCTCCCAACTATGTCATGTTGGGTGCTCTGATTGTTCTTCTATACTTATTCGTGTTGTTCCTAATAGGGAAAGGCCTTGTAAAAGAATTCATCCCAAAAATGGAAGAACATAATAAGCTGAGCACCCTGCCCCCGACCTTTGGTGCCTACTAGCCATGGCAGTAACAAAATCCAGCGAGTTAGCGTTGTTGTTTGCTTAGGATGCCTCAAATGCAGTTATGTTTGTTGTAATGTATTTACAGCGAAATTTCAGGCTTCAAAGCCTTCCTTCCCTCGAATTGGTTTATGAAAAGTCTTCTAATCAAGTATGTCCTGACAAAGCAATATTGTTGGGTCATCCGCTCTCTATGTGGTTTGAAGGCAAGACATCTGAATCAAAACTGGGGCAGATTGATGCACTAAGGACATGTTAGCAACCACATTTGTTTCTACAAGGGTGGTGAGCCAAGAAGTTCACTGTCCGCTATCTCCCGGACAATGGAGCCATACTTCACAAATGCATGTTGTTTTGCATACTTATATGGTCTTCAAGATTTACTTTTGACCACTAATTTTTTTCTATAGCGCGCGCACACACACACACGCACACACAATGCTGCTATTTTAAGCTATAGTGTATGGTATTTATTCTACACCTATAGTAAATTTTTGTATAAAATGTCCTAAAGTTGTCTATGAAAAGTTGTAATTACGGAGTAAATTGTTTGTGCTATCCAAGTTGTGTACAAAATGTTATCTCCCCAATGTAGCTAAGTTGTGCATCTATTGTAGAACAATGTAGTAAAACGGTGGCTCAGATATTAAAAAGAAGTTATTCCAAAATTACTACTTTGTACACAAGTTCTTTTTTCTTTGTAAAATTTGTATCAGGCATGTACAATAACTCTACACTCTCCTCGTCAACTTCCAACAAAATACGGTGAATTCGGCAACTAAAATGCATCTATCATCCTTGTATCTGCCGGCAACATCCAAGGCAGTCCTCTCGCTCCGAAAATGCCTCGTTGCAGCCCTTATACATGTGAATATTGTCCATATATTGCCCCAAGAGCTAGTTACTCCTAGTGAGACGGTGCTTGGATTTTGAACGGCCAATGCACTCAGGGACTTTAGATGAGACATTCATTTTCTTGAGGTCTGTTGTTCTGCACCTTAGCACTCCTCAAGAATGTGGATTTCGGGTTACATCTTGGTGTTCTCACTCGCTGTCATATCTCTAACTGTACCTTTACCTGATATATTGCCCCCAATTTGCACATGCACGAAGCATAAAATAACATAGAGAGAAAGCACATGCGCGATTTGTGTCATGTTGCATTTTTATCCAGGACCTGTCCTCGGCACACGGCAGAATTTCGTGTTTTGACCCTTCTCGTATACCAATTCAGGATCTGACCCCGGTTGGAAACAATTTTGGGATTTGACCCTTTTTCTTACCGCCAGGGGTGCTGAAGGTGGGGTTAGACATCCTACCGCCAGGGACCCTGGCGGTAGGGTACTAATCCACGTCAGCACGTGGATACAACCGCCGTCCCCCTCCGTCGCACACTACCGCTAGGGACCCTGGTGGTAGTCTGTATAACCCTACTGCTAGAACCCCTGGCGGTACGGTGCGAGCAGTTATTTCGCCCGACCCCGCGCCCTTGCCCACCTCCCCACCCCTCCCTCTCCCTGTCGGCAGTTTCTTCCTTTTCCCCCCTCGCCCCTCTCTCCCTCTCTCATCTCCTCCACTCTCCCTCTTGGATATTCACTGTTTCTTCATCGTTTTTGCGGATCGAGATGGCCCCGAAGAGAGAAACGTAAGCTCCCCCGATCCCTCCAAGTAGTTTTTGCAAATTTGCTTCCGATTTGACGCATTATTTGCTTGAAATCCCTTATATTTTTGAACTTAGATTGGATTTTTTTCACCTAGGATTGTTTTAGCTTGATTGTAGTTCTAGTTCTTAGTTCTTTAGTACCTAGTGGTATTGAATATGAACTCTAATCAATAGTTCATATGTTAGTGTGAAGATGAACCCTAGTTTTTTTGTTAAAAAAGTTATGATGTAATGCATGTGGGAGGACTTGTTTTGTTTTATGATGCATGTTGATACGATGATATGAAGATGTTGTTTGGAGAAAATACATTCAAGATGAACTCTATTTCAAAAAAATGTTAAAAAATGATGATACGATGCATGTTGGAGGATTTTATTTTGATATGATGCATGTTGATATGATGTGATCCATCATATGTAGTATATGTTGTTGGAGGAATATGCTTAAGATGAACCCTAGTTCATGTAATCAATAAATTTCATTTTTTTTTGTTTATGTATGCTTATGCTTATGATGCTTTTGTTTATGAAATTTTATTAAGGCGGGCACCTCTTGCGGACAACATCGGCCCACGGTACTCCATGCTTGACTACACATTCAACAAGGGTCATCGTGCCCGTTTCATACGCTAGTGCAGAACCTGGATTTAGCACCGGTTCATAAGGGCCTTTAGTGCCGGTTCTGTAACCGGCACTAAAGGGTGGGGACTAAAGGTCCCCCCTTTAGTACCGGTTCGGCACAAACCGCCACTAAAGTACCACCACGTGGCATAAGCCAGGCTCGGGTGAGGGGAGACCATTAGTACCGGTTGGTAACACCAACCAGTACTAAATGTTTGGGGGGGGGGTTTGGTTTTATTTTTTATTCTTCCTTTAATTTTGTGTTTTCAATTTAATTTATAGATTGTTTTTACATTATAATTAGTTGTTAAATCATTAGGTGAAAGTACCGCAGATTAGGGACAAGTATATATATGTCATATCCATATTACTCGATCATTTAGGTGATCAAGTAATATGGATATGGCATATACTTGATCACTTAGCTAGGATCAATCCAGTTAAAACTAATCTGCGATTTCTTTCATAAATGATATAATAACTCATCATCATCATATTAATATAAAAACTCTTGCATCATATCATCACCAACAATAGTATACTAGCTAGCTGAAAATCATCATATATAGTCGTCATTACCTATTTAATCATCATAGCCATTACTGCTATCTAATCACCACCAACACTAGCTTAAAGAAGAAACATTCACTTGTACCAGAAGCAAAGATATCATCGAGTTCAACATGGTCATGAGATTATAAGCGTTCATAAGACCACAAAAGCAAATCACTCTTTGAGATTAAGTTCAAGACAAAGAACACGGACATGACAGGATAAGTACTAAGAGCATGAACTAGCTAATCACTCCTACTACTCTCTCTGAGGTAAAATAGCATAGAACATGTATAGCTCTCCAGATTCATCATATTGGAGCATGCAGATGAACCTGTCTCCTAATCGTGGGATGCGCTTCTGATTGCTGCCCCCTAGTACTTCTCTGCGACCGTTAACAATTTTGCTCCAATCTTTCGCTATTAAGTATTCCTTGCTTTTAGAAATCCTGAATGCACTCATGTGCATTGTAGGATGTCTTGGCCGTAAGCTAACCATTGACATGCGACCTTTAGTACCGATCCACTAAGGCACAACTGTCATCGGGAGTCCCTGTTGAAGAACATCATATAGTAACATTACTTAGCAAGGAAGTTTAGCTTGAAAAATAATGTATGCAAAAGATGCACTGAGGACAAATAGTAAAAATCTTACCATATTTCCTAAATAGATGTGACCATAGTTCAATACGATCACTATTGGTCGCACGTTTTGAGTACTAAGATTTTCAAATTCAGGAAAATAATTTGTCTTGACAGCATTAAGATCCTCAAGCCATGAAACATAATGACTTATCTCCTCGCAGTTTAGTTCAGCCCCAAGAGAATGGACGGTCCTGTCTACCAAGCATCAGACATGTTTGCTTGAATGGAAATAAGCTGTCAATAGAAATTAGTTGTCAACTAGTTTTGAATAAACAATATCGAAGACATAAATATGCTTGAGAAAACTCACATAATGGTAGAACTAGAGGCGTCTGCACATCGACCCAAATGTCTCTATTACCTTCAATATCATCTTCAGGACGAATATCGAAGGTGATAAACATATCAAGCTCAAATGCATAAGCCTTGCATAGTGCTTGCCAAGTTTTGCATTCAAAATAGGTGTAGGTGTTTGCATTGTATAATTTGACGTTGAAGGTATAACCATGCTTGGTCTTCAAGTAAACTCTCTTTACCTCCATAGTTTTGTTAGGACTAGAACATATCTTATCCAAGACAAAAATTCTTGCATGGCAGGGGATACACTAGTAGAATAGTGAAAAATTTAAAATTATAAGTTGAAGCAAATGAAGCATAAGTCATGCTTAATTACGAAAAAATACTTGTCGTTGTGACTTACTGTATCCACTTCGAAGGTCTCATCCAGCTTGATGCTGAAGCATCTATCATCAGCTAGAAAATTTCTGTCGCACAGGTCGCACTGGTCTTTGCAATATTTGCACATAATGAAATTGTTTTCGTCGTCAGACGACATTTCCTATGTTCATAGGTGAAACATTAAACACTTATTAGTTCTATTAATTTAACTAATTCAACTAGTTCTATTAATTAATTCAACTAGTTCAACTAATTCAACTAGATGATCAAATCTCATATACCTAAAAATAAAGTAGCTAGTTCTATATAGTAAAATTTTAATTAGATGATCAAATCTCATGTACCTAAATTTAATGTATATCTAATTCATCTATTAATTCAACTAGTTCTATTAATTCAAATAGTTCAACTAATTCAACTAAGCACTTACTAAAAATAAACTAGTTCTATTAAAAATAAACTAGTTCTATTTATATAAAATAAAAGTATAATAAACTAAAAAACAGAAAACAGAAAAAAAATCATCTTGAAAAATCTGTTTGTGTGTGTACTGTATATGGGTGTGTGTTTACCGGCTGGGGCGGCGACGGGGGCGCGATGATGGCGGGGGGTGACATGGGCGGCGACGACGACAACGGGCTGGGGCGGCACTGGCGGGGGCGGCGACAACGGCAACGCACGCGCGCGGGCGATGACGGCGTGACGGGCTGGGGCAGCGATGACGGGGGCGGCGACGACGGCGACGGGCTGGGGCAGCGACGGTGGCGATGGGCTTGGGCGGCGACGCGGGCATCGCAGGGACGGGCGCGACGAAGACGAACAGAAACTAACTGAAAATTTTCGTAAGTGCTGCTTATATAGGAGAGGCCTTTAGTACCGGTTGGAGCCACCAACCGATACTAAAGGTCAAATTTGGCAGCCCGAGCGGCGGGAAGTGCACCCTCTTTAGTACCGGGTCGTGGCTCCACCCGGTACTAAAGACCCTCCCTTTAGTACCGGTTGGAGCCACAAACCGGTACTAAAGAGGGTGCGCTTGCATCCAGCGGGGCACAAAGTTTAGTCTCACCTCGCCGAGCGAAGGGCAGCCGCGCTGATTTATAAACCGAGTCACGGCTGCTCCTTCGAGCTCCTCTCTAAAGCAGGCTTCTAGGCCTAACTTTCCCGCGCTGCCTTGTGAGCCTGCTGGGCTTTATGGGCCTGCATATCGACGCCCAAGGCCTTGCAGGCCCACTGGGCAGTGCCGAAATATTTTTTTATATAGTTCTTTTTATTTCTGCTTTATATATTTTCTTCTATTTATTTCCGAGTAGTTTTTTGCTGTATTTAGAGTTTCTTTGTGAATATTTTAAATAGTTTAAATTTCAATTATTTGAAATTTGTGTGAATCACTAGTTTGTGAACAACTTAACTTCAAAAATATTTTTTAAGTGATTATTTTTTTATGTTTAATATTAGTGTGTTTTATCATTATATTCAAATTGGTAATACGTCTGGAGTTGTAACAAGTTATTAAAATTTTGAATTGCCGGTGTAACAGATGAGTTTTTGTTTGAAACCCTGATACTTCGAAAGAGATTGTCCAGATTGTACACGAAGTGCATCTAGTTTTTGCCGTGACCCTCTCTACTTTTTTGCACATGCTATGCAGGTAAAATGATGACACCATGCCAAGTTTCAACCTTTTCAGAGTTTATTTGTAGTGCCTTTCAATTTCAGGGCCATTTAGCTCAAAACAAATCAGTAAATGCATTAAAAATAGCGAATTATGTTAGAAAGGTATGAAAATTGATGACGTGGCTTTGAATGGTGCATGCTGAACGCAAAAAAGTCCGGAGTTGTAATAAGTTATTAAAATTTCGAATTGCTGGTGTAACAGATGAGTTTTCGCCCGTAACCTTGATACTTTGAAACAGATTGTCCAGTTTGTACACGAAGTACATCCAGTTTTTTCCGTGACCCCCTCTACTTTTTTGCACATGCTATGCGGGTGAAATGATGACACCATGTGTTGGGGATATTACTGCTGGGCGTAAACCGGCCAGGAGTAGCCGGATTAACTTTATGAAGATTAGAAGCCCATGAAGACGTAAGAATGATGGCGCTTTATGGAGGCCCAAGGCCCAAAGGCGAGTTAAGGCCTGTAGATGCAAACCGACCTTATTATGTAACTTGCATTGTAAGATAGGAAGTATAGAGACCGAACCAGACACATTTATGATCCGGCTTCGGGACTCTGTAAACCGGCGGGCATCAACCTATGTATATAAAGGGACGACCCGACAACGGTTTAGGGACAACACACAACAACTCGAGAGCCAGTCAAAGCGGATTCGCTCCCTGGTGATTGAAACCCTAGCAATACCAATTACAACTAGACGTAGGCTTTTACCTTCATCGAAGGGGCCGAACTAGTATAACTCCCCGCGTCCCCTAGTCCGGTTTAACCCCTTTAAGCTAACCCGTTGCGATGGCTCCACGACTAAGTCCTTTCACAAGGACATCTGCCGTGACAAACCCATGGTAGTTGGCGCCCACCGTGGGGCTATCGCATGATGCTTTCGAGTTCTTAAAGGGCAGCTTTGATGGACTCAAGGGATACGCTGTGGGCCGGATGACGAAGAGTCGTCGCGGCAAGCTCTACATCGACAACGCAGGATGGGGCCCCGAGGCCGATTCAATCGAATACGGTACCGGGTCCCCTTTGGTGGGATTCACGTCTTCATCGTCTAGATTGGCAAATCGGGCCCTGAGCCGGACACCTGCACCGACATCATCGAGACGGCTCAGCATGCAAGCCCTTCCCCGGTTCAGCCCATGGCGAAGCATGTTTTCGTAGGTGTCATCCATGGAGCAGAATATGAGGACGGACCGGCATCCGATGGAGAAACTGTTGTCTGCTCCGACGACGAGTCTTCTGGAGAGACCGAATTGCTCTATCAGTTGCAAGATGGCCGGATTGGTGGAGGTTCCGAGTGCAACAGTATTCCGGACTCCCCTCATCTGCCAAACCGGGCCACTATCTTCATGGCCGGTACACAATCAGTGCCCCACTCATCAACCACTGCAGCAATGCTCTTCGGTTCAGCAATAGCCACGCCGGCGGGGGCAGGGAGCTCTGCACCACCTCCGGCTCAAGTTCTGTCTGACTTGTTCGACGCTTTGGCAACATTGATGGCCGCAGAGGTGGATGCAGCAGCCCGGGATCAGCACAAGACGAAGATCGCAAAGGTAAAGGATCAGATAACTCAGGCTAAAGCGGACCTAGCAACAGAGAACGCTGGGATGGCTACAAAACGGGCCAAGTTGGAAGCTCAGGCCTACCGGCTTAGGCTGGATCAGAATGCTTTAGAGGAAGTCATGAGAAGAAGATACCGACCGTATCTCCCGCCGAGTTATGAGCCAAGAAATCTCTTCAATACGCCAGGAGTAGGAATGAGTAACCAGCCAATATTAAACCGGGCGGAGGCGCCAGGAACAGGAGCGCCGGTTCAGCCGCGCGCGACGGACCGCGCCAGGAACATTGTGCCACAGTATGTTCCAACACCTCCTGGGCATTACTCCAACCTGTTGGACAACATTGTGGCTGCCGCTTCAGGATTGGCATCCCTCCTAACCGACGGCGAATCACCAGTTGTGATTGAGGCACGACGGGCCAGGGATCTCCTTCAAACAGCTCTAAACCAGCATCAGACATATTCCCGCAGTCGTGAGAGGATTCATTCCA
>NC_041392.1:651736957-651766310 GCF_002162155.2 Triticum dicoccoides
TCCAAGCCGGAGCTACAGCAGGAACGTTGAGGATGAACCGGCCGTGTCAAGTAGTGCATATCACCGTAACTCACCGCGAGGGCACAACCCAGCAGGGGGAGGTGCTAATGCGCAGGATGTGGTAGATCATGGCCGTGCATGTCGAGAGGTTGAGTTAGCAGCTCTGCATGGAGCCCGTGAACCTACTCCGGTTCACCCTACCGCTTCAGTAGAGCCAGGTGTGGTATTCAGTTCCTTAGGGGTGCCGTGTCTTACCCGCGCTTTGTGCAATGCGAGACTGCCCAAGGATTTCAAAGGACCTCGTAAGGTACCCAATTATACCGCCGATCTGTAACCAGAGGCATGGGTGGAAAGCTACAAGATGGCAATGGAGATGATAGATGTGGATGAAGCAGTATGTGCTAAATACTTCACCATGATGTTGGAAGGAACAACTCATACTTGGTTGAAGAGCTTACCAACTAACTCTGTCGGATCATGGGCCGAATTGAACCACCAGTTTATCCAGAACTTCAAAGATACTTGTAAGCAGCCCATGTCAATTGTGGATCTGGCCGCTTGTGTCCAAGAGGATGTGGAGTCCATGACCCATTGGGTAAAGCGGGTCTCAACTATTTTGCATTCATTAGATCGTATCAATGCAGATACTGCAGTGCTAACGTTGGAGGGCAACTGCCATTTTCTGCCGCTCAAACAGAAGTTAGGAAGGCTCAAACGTCACTGCAATGATATGTCAATGCTTATGGCTGCTTTGGTTAAGTATGCCGATTCAGATAACACCAAATACCCTGACTCATAGGAGGACAAACCGGGGAAAGGGAAAAAGAATGGCAACACCAAGGGTCAGCAGCATAATCCGGCAGGCCATGGGAACAATGGTAAGCGCAAGGCCGACAACAGTTTGGACTTTGTGGCTAACACTAATGCTCAGGAGAATGGTCAGCGCCGCAAGGTTAAGCAGACCCAGAGGGGCGGAGGTTCAGGCCCCAATTTGGAGCGCCTGTTAAATCAACCCTGTCCAAAGCATGGATCAAAGGAGAAACCGACATTGCATCTTTGGAAGGATTTTTATATCATGCGGGATTTCAAGAACTCCAATATGTTTCAGTACGATAATGGCCCGCACGGCGGTTCAGGAGGTGGTTTCCACAGGCCGGGTTACGGAGGCGGCGGCTCCGGTTTAGGATTTCAGGGCAATCAAACCGGACACAACAATCAAGGGAACCAGGGCAACCAGGGAGGTTACAACCATCAGGGGAACCAACAGCAGCAGTCGGGTTATTAGAGCAATCCTAAGCAGTTAAATAGTGGGCAAGATCATGTCTTCACCACTAGCTTGTGTAAGCGTGATCAGAAGCTTCACAAGAGGGCAGTAAACTCTATTGAGCCGGTGGTGCCTCAGTATTTGCACTGGTCTGAGCAACCCATTTTGTGGAGTAGAGAGGATCACCCCCCTGGGTTGAGAACCCAGGTCATCTGGCTTTAGTGGTGGCCCCTCAAGTTGGGGGATATAAGTTCACTAAGGTACTCATGGATGGGGGAAGTAGTATCAACATTCTGTATTATGATACCTTCCGTCGTATGGGATTGACAGATAAGAATCTTAAACCGTCAAACACCGTTTTCCATGGTGTGGTGCTTGGCAAGTCTGCATATCCAGTGGGCAAGATAGCCTTAGAGGTAGCTTTTGGAGATGACCATGATTCAAGATCAGAAACATTGACTTTTGAGGTGGTGAAAATCAAAAGTCCATATCACGCTTTGTTTGGGCGACCGGCTTATGCTAAGTTCATGGCGAGGCTGTGTTATGTTTATCTACAGCTTAAAATGCCAGGTCATAAGGGGACCATCACAGTACACGGGAGCAGGAAGATCGCTTTGGAATGTGAGGAAGGTGATGTGGCTTATGCTGAGTCAGTTTGTGCCATGGAGGAACTGAAGTTTTATAAAGACCAAGTTGATCCGGCGGATATGACTTCTTTGAAAAAGCCAACTACGGAACACAATCCAGCGTTGAAATTTAAATCGGCCACAGATACTAAGATGGTTGATTTTGTTCCTGGCAATTCATCCAAGCAGTTCAGCATCAGCGCTAACCTGGATCCCAAATAGGAGAGCGCGCTCATCGAGTTCATCCGTGAGAACCGGGACATCTTTGCATGGAAACCTTCTGACATGCCAGGTGTACCAAGGGAACTCGCTGAGCACACACTTAACATTGATCCTAAGTTTAAACCGGTCCGGCAGTTTCTCCGCTGCTTCAATGAAGAAAGGCACAAGGCTATTGGTGAAGAGGTAGCTCGGTTGTTGGCCGCAGGGTTTATCGTGGAGGTCTTTCACCCGGAGTGGTTGGCTAATCCGGTGCTGGTTCTTAAGAAAAACGGCACTTGGCGTATGTGTGTAGATTACATAGACTTGAACAAGGCTTGCCCTGCAGGCCCCTTTGCCCTCCCTCGTATTGATCAGATCATTGATGCTACGGCGGGTTGTGACCATTTGTGTTTTCTGAATGCTTATTCTGGTTATCATCAGATCAAAATGGCAGTTAAGGACTAGGAGAAGACAGCTTTCATAACTCCCTTTGTAGCCTTCTGCTATGTCTCCATGCCCTTTGGGCTTAAGAGTGCCCAGGCGACTTATCAACGCTGTGTTCAGAATTGTCTTCATAAGCAAATTGGGCGTAATGTTCATGCATATGTGGATAATATTGTGATAAAATCTAGGAAGTAGGAAACATTGATAGATTATTTGAGAGAAACCTTTGACAACCTCTGGGTTTACAAGATGATGCTCAATCCGGAAAAGTGTGTCTTTGGTGTCCCGGCAGGCAAACTCTTGGGTTTTCTGGTATCAAACAGAGGCATTGAGGCTAATCCAGAAAAAATCTCAGCAATTACATATTTGGCTAAACCGGTGTGTATCAATGACGTTCAACGTTTGGTCGGCCCGATTGTGGCTTTGAGCCGGTTTATCAGTCGTCTTGGGGAGAAGGCTATCCCTTTATATCAGATGCTAAAGAAAACAGATGATTTTGTCTGGAGCGAGGCGGCTGATAAAGCGTTTTAGGATCTGAAGAGGCAGTTAGCTGAACCGCCTGTGCTTGCAGCCCCGATCGATAAAGAGCCGTTATTGCTATATGTGGCTGCTAATGCCCGTGCTGTTAGCATGGCTATTGTGGTGGAGCGCAAGGAAGCTGGAAAGGAGTATCCAGTTCAACGGTCGGTTTATTATATCAGTGAGGTGCTCATTGAATCAAAGCAGAGGTATCCACATTGGCAGAAGCTGGTGTATGGAGTGTTTATGGCAAGCCGGAAGCTTAAACATTATTTTCAAGGCCATCCTATCACAGTGGTCAGTTCAGCCCCTCTGGGAGATATCATTCAAAACAGAGAAGCAACTGGACGGATTGCCAAATGGGCTATTGAGCTTGGACCTCACGGGCTCAAATACATACCTCGCACAACGATCAAATCCCAAGCACTCGTGGACTTCATCAATGATTGGACGGAATTGCAGGCACCAGAGGAAAAGCCACATAATACGTATTGGACTATTCACTTTGATGGATCGAGATAGTTGGAAGGCTCGGGGGCTGGAGTCATACTAACTTCCCCACGAGGTGATAAGTTTTGTTATGTCCTCCGTTTAATGTTCCCTTGTACTAACAATGCAGCTGAGTATGAGGCCTTACTCCATGGTCTTCGGATGGCTAAGGAGATCAACTTAAGCTGGGTTAAGTGCTTTGGGGATTCAGATCTGGTGGCTCAACAAGTGTCTGGCACTTGGGATTCTAAAGACCCACTCATGGCTGCATATCGATGAGAGGTGGACACAGTAGGTGGTCACTTCAAGGGTTATTAGGTGGACCATATAGACCGGCGAAAGAACAAAGCGGCGGACGCTTTAAGCCACCTTGGTTCTCAGCGTAAACCGGTCCCACCAAATGTTTTTCTTGCCGTGCTGCATAATCCGTCGGTCAAGGTACCAACAGAGGAGGAGTTGGCTATTCCTGACCCGGAGGCTCAATTGGTGGCAGCTTTGCATGTCATACCGGATTGGACAATCCCATACCTGGCTTACATGAACCGGGGCGAGTTATCGGAGGATGAAACATCGGGCCGACAGATAATCCGGCGTTCCAAGTCAATGACCATACTCAACGGAGAGTTACATCGTTACAGCGTCTCAGGGGCAATTCAACGTTATGTCTCTCCTCAAAAGGGTTGTGAGATTTTGCAAGAAATCCATGAAGGGGACTATGGTCACCACGCCGGTTCAAAGTCTTTGGTAGCTAAAGCTTTTTGCCACGGTTTTTATTGGTTAACAGCTCATGCTGATGCGGAGGACTTAGTCAAAAGATTGATGGTTGTCAAAAATTCGCACGCCGTGCTCGTATTCCGGCTCAGGAGTTGAGGATGATTCCAATAACGTGGCCGTTTGCGACTTGGGGGCTTGATATGGTTGGACCCTTTAAGCGCTCCAAGGACAAAAGGACCCACTTATCAGTGGCAGTTGACAAATTCACCAAATGGGTGGAAGCAGAGCCAGTCAGTAAGTGTGATGCAGCCACGGCGGTTCAATTCATCAAAAAGGCGATATTCCGGTTTGGCTTTCCACACAGTATTATAACTGATAATGGTACTAATCTGTCAAAGGGAGAGATGGAGGAATTTTGCCAACGTGAGCACATCCGACTTGATATAGCATCGGTGGCTCACCCCCAATCTAATGGTCAAGCGGAGAGGGCAAATCAAGAAATTTTGAGAGGTATTAAACCCTGGCTTATGGTTCCTTTGAAGCGTACACCGAGTTGTTGGGTTGAGGAGTTACCTTCGGTGTTATGGAGCATCAACACCACACCCAAGAGATCTACGGGTTATACGCCTTTCTTCATGGTTTATGGAGCGGAGGCGGTTCTTGTTGGGGAACGTAGCAGAAATTCAAAATTTTCCTACATGTCACCAAGATCTATCTATGGAGAGACCAGCAACGAGTAGAAAGAGAGTGCATCTACATACCCTTGTAGATCGCTAAGCGGAAGCGTTCAAGTGAACGGGGTTGATGGAGTCGTACTCGTCGTGATTCAAATCACCGATGATCCTAGTGCCGAACGGACGGCACCTCCGCGTTCAACACACGTACAGCCCGGTGACGTCTCCCACGCCTTGATCCAGCAAGGAGAGAGGGAGAGGTTGAGGAAGACTCCATCCAACAGCAGCACAACGGCGTGGTGGTGGTGGAGGAGCGTGGCAATCCAGCAGGGCTTCGCCAAGCACCATGGGAGAGGAGGAGTAGGAAGAGAGGTAGGGCTGTGCCAGAACTTCGTGTATAGCTCCCATGCGCCTCCCCACTATATATAGGGGTGGAGGGGCTGGTTTCTTGCCCTCCAAGTCCATTGGGGCGTTGGCCAAGGTGGGAGGAAAGAAATCTCATTATTTCCTTCCCCACCGATTGTTATCCCCCCCTTTTTAGGGATCTTGATCTTATCCCTTCGGGATATGATCTTATTCCTTCTAAGGGGGGATCTTGGTGCGCCTTGACCAGGGGTGTGGGGCCTTGCCCCCACTACCCACGTCCATGTGGGTCCCCCCATGCAGGTGGGCCCCACTCCGGAACCTTCTAGAACCTTCCCGGTACAATACCGAAAAATCCCGAACATTTTCCGGTGGCCAAAATAGGACTTCCCATATATAAATCTTTACCTCCGGACCATTCCGGAACTCCTCGTGACGTCCGGGATCTCATCCGAGACTCCGAACAACATTCGGTAACCACATACAAACTTCCTTTATAACCCTAGCGTCATCGAACCTTAAGTGTGTAGACCCTACGGGTTCGGGAGACATGTAGACATGACCGAGACGTTCTCCGGTCAATAACCAACAGCGGGATCTGGATACCCATGATGGCTCCCACATGTTCCACGATGATCTCATCGGATGAACCACGATGTCAAGGACTTAATCAATCCCGTATTCAATTCCCTTTGTCTATCAGTATGTTACTTGCCCGAGATTCGATCGTCGGTATCCAATACCTTGTTCAATCTCGTTATCGGCAAGTCACTTTACTCGTTCCGTAACACATCATCCCGTGATCAACTCCTTGGTCACATTGCGCATATGATGATGTCCTACCGAGTGGGCCCAGAGATACCTCTCCGTTTACACGGAGTGACAAATCCCAGTCTCGATCCGCATAAAACAATAGATACTTTCGGAGATACCTGTAGTGCACCTTTATAGTCACCCAGTTATGTTGTGACGTTTGATACACCCAAAGCACTCCTACGGTATCCAGGAGTTACACGCTCTCATGGTCGAAGGAAGAGATACTTGACATTGGCAAAGCTCTAGCAAATGAACTACACGATCTTTTGTGCTAGTCTTAGGATTGGGTCTTGTCCATCACATCATTCTCCTAATGATGTGATCCCGTTATCAACGACATCCAATGTCCATAGCCAGGAAACCATGACTATCTGTTGATCACAACGAGCTAGTCAACTAGAGGCTCACTAGGGACATATTGTGGTCTATGTATTCACACGTGTATTACGATTTTCGGATAATACAGTTATAGCATGAATAAAAGACAATTATCTTGAACAAGGAAATATAATAATAATACTTTTATTATTGCCTCTAGGGCATATTTCCAACAGTCTCCCACTTGCACTAGAGTCAATAATCTAGTTCACATCGCCATGTGATTAACACTCACAGGTCACATCGCCATGTGACTAATACCCAAGAGTTTACTAGAGTCAGTAGTCTAGTTCACATCACTATGTGATTAACACTCAATGAGTTTTATGTTTGATCATGTTGCTTGTGAGAGAGGTTTTAGTCAATGGGTCTGAACCTTTCAGATCCGTGTGTGCTTTACAAATCTCTATGTCATCTCCTAGATGCAGCTACCACGCTCTATTTGGAGCTATTCCAAACAATTGTTCTACTTGGAGCTATTCTAAATTATTGCTCCATTATATGTATCCGGTCTCTCTACTCAGAGCTATCCGGATAGGTGTCAAGCTTGCATCGTCGTAACCTTTATGATGAACTCTTTTACCACCTCCATAATCGAGAAAATTCCTGAGTCCACTAGTTACTAAGGATAACTTTGACCGCTGTCCTGTGAGCCATTCTTGGATCACTCTTGTACCCCTTGACTGACTCATGGCAAGGCACACTTCAGGTGCGGTACACAGCATAGCATACTGAAGAGCCTACGTCTTAAGCATAGGGGACGACCTTCATCCTTTCTCTCTATTCTGCCGTGGTCGAGCTTTAAGTCTTAACTTCGTACCTTACAACTCAGGCAAGAACTCCTTCTTTGACTGGTCCATCTTGAACACCTTCAAGATCATGTCAAGGTATGTGCTCATTTGAAAGTATTATTAAGCATTTTGATCTATCCTTATAGATCTTGATGCTCAATGTTCAAGTAGCTTAATCCAGGCTTTCCATTGAAAAACACTTTCAAAATAACCCTATATACTTTCCAGAAATTCTACGTCATTTCTGATCAACAATATGTCAACAACATATACTCATCAGAAATTCTATAGTGCTCCCACTCACTTCTTTGGAAATACAAGTTTCTCATAAACTTTGTACAAACCCAAAATTTTTGATCATCATCCAAGCATACATTCCAACTCCGAGATGCTCACTCCAGTCCTTAGAAGGATTGCTGGAGCTTTGCATACTTATTAGCATCTTTCGGGATTGACAAAACCTTCCGGTTGTATCACATACAACCTTTCCTCATTAAAATCGTCGAGGAAACAATGTTTTGACATCCTATCTGCAAGATTTCATAAATAATGCAGTAATCGCTAATATAATTCCAACAGACTCTTAGCATCGCTACGAGTGAGAAAATCTCATCGTAGTCAACTCCTTGAACTTGTCGGAAAACATCTTAACGACAAGTCGAGCTTTCTTAATGGTGACATTTACCATCATTGTCCGTCTTCCTTTTGAAATCCATCTGTACTCATTAGCCTTACGACCATCGAGCCGTTCTGCCAAAGTCTACACTTTGTTTTCATACATGGATCCTCTCTCGGATTTTATGGCCTCAAGCCATTTATCGGCATCCGGGCCCACCATCGCTTCTCCATAGCTCGTAGGTTCATTGTTGTCTAGCAACATGACCTTCAAGATAGGATTACGTACCACTCTGAAGTAGTACGCATCCTTGTCATCCTACGAGGTTTGGGAGTGACTTGATCCGAAGTTTCATGATCAATATCATAAGCTTCCACTTCAATTGGTGTAGGTGCCACAGGAACAACTCCCTGTGCCCTGTCACACACTAGTTGAAGAGACGGTTCAATAACCTCATCAAGTCTCCACCATCCTCCCACTCAATTCTTTCGAGAGAAACTTTTCCTCGAGAAAGGACCCGATTCTAGAAACAATCCATATTGCTTTCGGATCTGAATTAGGAGGTATACCCAACTGTTTTGGGTTTCCTATGAAGATGCATTTTATCCGCTTTGGGTTCGAGCTTATCAACCTGAAACTTTTTCATATAAGCGTCGCAGCCCCGAACTTTTAAGAAACGACAACTTAGGTTTCTCTAAACCATAATTCATACGGTGTCATCTCATCGGAATTACGTGGTGCCCTATTTAAAGTGAATGTGGTTGTCTCTAATGCCTAACCCATGAACGATAGTGGTAATTCGATAAGAGACATCATGGTACGCACCATATCCAATAGGGTGCAACTATGATGTTCGGACACACCATCACATTATGGTGTTCCAGGCGGTATTAATTGCGAAACAATTTCCACAATGTCTTAATTGTGTGCCAAAACTCGTAACTCAGATATTCATCTCTATGATCATATCGTAGACATTTTATCCTCTTGTCACAATGATCTGCTACTTCACTCTGAAATTACTTGAACCATTCAATAATTCAGACTTGTGTTTCATCAAGTAAATATACTCAACATTTACTCGAATCATCTGTGAAGTAAGAACATAATGATATTCACTGCATGCCTCAGCACTCATTCGACTGCACACATCAAAATGTGTTACTTCCAACAAGTTGCTATCTTGTTCCATCTTACTGAAAATGAGGCTTTTCAGTCATCTTGCCCATGTGGTATGATTTGCATATCTCAAGTGATTCAAAATCAAGTGAGTCCGAACGATCCATTTGCATGGAGTTTCTTCATGCATATACACCAATAGACATGGTTCGCATGTCTCAAACTTTTCAAAAACGAGTGAGTCCAAAGATCCATCAACATGGAGCTTCTTCATGCGTTTTATACCATTATGACTTACATGGCAGTGCCACAAGTAAGTGGTACTATCATTACTATCTTATATCTTTTGGCATGAAAATGTGTATCACTACGACCGAGATTCAATAAACCATTCCTTTAGGTGCAAGACCATTGAAGGTATTATTCAAAAATAGAGTAACCATATTCTCCTTAAATGAATAACCGTATTGCGATAGACATAATCCAATCATGTCTATGCTCAACGCAAACACCAATCTCGGTGGTAGAGGGAGCGTGCGATGCTTGATCATATCAACCTTGGAAACACTTCCAACATATATCGTCAGCTCACCTTTAGCTAGTCTCCATTTATTCCGTAGCTTTTATTTCGAGTTACTAACACTTAGCAACCGAACCGGTATCCAATACCCTGGTGCTACTAGGAGTACTAGTAAAGTACACATTAACATAATGTATATCCAATATACTTCTATCGACCTTGCCAGCCTTCTCATCTACCAAGTATCTAGGGTAATGCTGCTCCAGTGGTTGTTCCCCTTATTACAGAAGCACTTAGTCTCGGGTTTGGGTTCAACCTTGGGTTTCTTCACTAGAGCAGCAGCTGAATTGCCGTTTCATGAAGTATCCCTTTGTTCCCTTGCCCTTCTTGAAACTAGTGGTTTCACCAACCATCAACAATTGATGCTCCTTCTCGATTTCTACTTTCGCGGTGTCAAACATCATGAATATTTCAAGGATCATCATATCTATCCCTGATATGTTATAGTTAATCACGAAGCTCTAGCAGCTTGGTGGCAATGACTTTGGGGAAACATCACTATCTCATCTGGAGGATCAACTCCCACTCGATTCAAGTGATTGTTGTGCTCAGACAATCTGAGCACAAGCTCAACGATTGAGCTTTTCTCCCTTAGTTTGCAGGCTAAGAAAATCGTCGGAGGTCTTATACCTCTTGACGTGGGCACGAGCCTGAAATCCCAATTTCAGCCCTCGAAACATCTCATATGTTCCGCGATGTTTCGAAAACGTCTTTGGTGCCTCTACTTAAACCATTTAATTGAACTATCACGTAGTTATCAAAACGTGTATGTCCGATGTTCGCAACATCGACAAACGACGTTGGGGTTCAGCACATTGAGCGGTGCATTAAGGACATAAGCTTTCTACTGATCGCATAATCGCTACTATCAACTTTCAACTATATTTTCTCTAGGAACATATCTAAACAGTGGAACTAAAGCGCGAGCTACGACATAATTTGCAAAAGGTCTTTTGACTATGTTCAGGATAATTAAGTTCATCTTATGAACTCCCACTTAGATAGACATCCCTCTGGTCATCTAAGTGATCACATGATCCGAGTCAACTAGGCCGTGTCCGATCATCACGTGAGACGGACTAGTCATCATCGGTGAACATCTTCATGTTGATCGTATCTACTATACGACTCATGCTCGACCTTTCGGTCTCCGTGTTCCGAGGCCATGTCTGCACATGCTAGGCTCGTCAAGTTAACCCTAAGTGTTTTTGCTGTGTAAAACTGTCTTACACCCGTTGTATGTGAACGTAAGAATCCATCACACCCGATCATCACGTGGTGCTTAGAAGCGACGAACTGTAGCAACGGTGCACAGTTAGGGGAGAACACTTCTTGAAATTTTGTAAGGGATCATCTTATTTACTACCGTCGTCCTAAGCAAACAAGATGCATAAACATGATAAACATCACATGCAATCAAATAGTGACATGATATGGCCAATATCATTTTGCTCCTTTTGATCTTCATCTTCGGGGCTCCATGATCATCATCGTCACCGGCACGACACCATGATCTCCATCATCATGACCTCCATCATCGTGTCTTCATGAAGTTGTCACGCCAACGACTACTTCTACTTCTATGACTAACGCGTTTAGCAATAAAGTAAAGTAGTTTACATGGCGTTCTTCAATGACACGCAGGTCATACAATAAATAAAGACAACTCCTATGGCTCCTGCCGGTTGTCATACTCATCGACATGCAAGTCGTGAATCCTATTACAAGAACATGATCAATCTCATACATCACATATCATTCATCACATTCTTCTTGGCCATATCACATCACATAGCATACCCTGCAAAAACAAGTTAGACGTCCTCTAATTGTTGTTGCATGTTTTACGTGGCTGCTATGGGTTTCTAGCAAGAACGTTTCTTACCTACGCAAGACCAAAACGTGATATGCCAATTGCTATTTACCCTTCATAAGGACCCTTTTCATCGAATCCGCTCCGACTAAAGTGGGAGAGACTGGCACCCGCTAGCCACCTTATGCACCAAGTGCATGTCAATCGGTGGAACCTGTCTCACGTAAGAGTATGTGTAAGGTCGGTCCGGGCCGCTTCATCCCACAATACCGTCGAAACAAGATTGGACTAGTAACGGTAAGCGTATTGAACAACATCAACGCCCACAACTACTTTGTGTTCTACTCGTGCAAAGAATCTACGCAATAGACCTAGCTCATGATGCCACTGTTGGGGAACGTAGCAGAAATTCAAAATTTTCCTACGTGTCACCAAGATCTATCTATGGAGAGACCAGCAACGAGTAGAAAGAGAGTGCATCTACATACCCTTGTAGATCGCTAAGCGGAAGCGTTCAAGTGAACGGGGTTGATGGAGTCGTACTCGTCGTGATTCAAATCACCGATGATCCTAGTGCCGAACGGACGGCACCTCCGCGTTCAACACACGTACAGCCCGGTGACGTCTCCCACGCCTTGATCCAGCAAGGAGAGAGGGAGAGGTTGAGGAAGACTCCATCCAACAGCAGCACAACGGCGTGGTGGTGGTGGAGGAGCGTGGCAATCCAGCAGGGCTTCGCCAAGCACCATGGGAGAGGAGGAGTAGGAAGAGAGGTAGGGCTGTGCCAGAACTTCGTGCATAGCTCCCATGCGCCTCCCCACTATATATAGGGGTGGAGGGGCTGGTTTCTTGCCCTCCAAGTCCATTGGGGCGTTGGCCAAGGTGGGAGGAAAGAAATCTCATTATTTCCTTCCCCACCGATTGTTATCCCCCCTTTTTAGGGATCTTGATCTTATCCCTTCGGGATATGATCTTATTCCTTCTAAGGGGGGATCTTGGTGCGCCTTGACCAGGGGTGTGGGGCCTTGCCCCCACTACCCACGTCCATGTGGGTCCCCCCATGCAGGTGGGCCCCACTCCAGAACCTTCTAGAACCTTCCCGGTACAATACCGAAAAATCCCGAACATTTTCCGGTGGCCAAAATAGGACTGCCCATATATAAATCTTTACCTCCGGACCATTCCGGAACTCCTCGTGACGTCCGGGATCTCATCCGGGACTCCAAACAACATTCGGTAACCACATACAAACTTCCTTTATAACCCTAGCGTCATCGAACCTTAAGTGTGTAGACCCTACGGGTTCGGGAGACATGTAGACATGACCGAGACGTTCTCCGGTCAATAACCAACAGCGGGATCTGGATACCCATGATGGCTCCCACATGTTCCACGATGATCTCATCGGATGAACCACGATGTCAAGGACTTAATCAATCCCGTATTCAATTCCCTTTGTCTATCGGTATGTTACTTGCCCGAGATTCGATCGTCGGTATCCAATACCTTGTTCAATCTCGTTACCGGCAAGTCACTTTACTCGTTCCGTAACACATCATCCCGTGATCAACTCCTTGGTCACATTGTGCATATGATGATGTCCTACCGAGTGGGCCCAGAGATACCTCTCCGTTTACACGGAGTGACAAATCCCAGTCTCGATCCGCATAAAACAATAGATACTTTCAGAGATACCTGTAGTGCACCTTTATAGTCACCCAGTTACGTTGTGACGTTTGATACACCCAAAGCACTCCTACGGTATCCAGGAGTTACACGCTCTCATGGTCGAAGGAAGAGATACTTGACATTGGCAAAGCTCTAGCAAATGAACTACACGATCTTTTGTGCTAGTCTTAGGATTGGGTCTTGTCCATCACATCATTCTCCTAATGATGTGATCCCATTATCAACGACATCCAATGTCCATAGCCAGGAAACCATGACTATCTGTTGATCACAACGAGCTAGTCAACTAGAGGCTCACTAGGGACATATTGTGGTCTATGTATTCACACGTGTATTACGATTTCCAGATAATACAGTTATAGCATGAATAAAAGACAATTATCATGAACAAGGAAATATAATAATAATACTTTTATTATTGCCTCTAGGGCATATTTCCAACAGTTCTTCCTAGTGACATACGTCACAACTCTCCCCGTGTGGCAGCTTATATTGAAGCTGATAATGAGACAGCACGTCAGGACTCACTGGACTTGTTAGATGAGGAGCATGATATTCCAGCAGCACGTTCGGCGATTTATCAACAAGATCTCCGACGTTATCACAGCCGCCGAGTTAAGACCAGAACCTTTCAAGAGGGAAATTTGGTGCTCCGGCTCATCCAGGATCAGACTGATATGCACAAGTTATCCCCACCTTGGGAAGGACCCTTTCTGGTCAGCAAGAATCTGCACAACGGGTCATACTACCTCATTGATGTTCGAGAGCACAAAGACTCACGTAAATCGGAGGAGGAGACCAAGCGGCCGTGGAATATAGCTCTTCTTCGGCCTTACTATACTTGAGTCACTGACTCTTCATATGTACATATTTATGACAATGTATATATTATATAATAAACCGGAGCCTCGAATAAAGCGGGGTCTCTGTTCTTTTTACATCATGTGTGTGCTTACAAGAGTTTTTACTGACAAAGTGGAGTTTTGTTAAACCGGTCTCTGCAGCCGCACAGATATAAAGAAAATCACTAGGGGGCTTGGTCATATCTGTCGGGGATATACCCCGCGGTGTAAACCGGCCGGAAGGATAATCCGGCCGGACTTGGCGATTCACCGGCGACCTGCACAGACCAGACGGTTTATAGTTCATTGGTAATCCGGCAGGCGGGCCAGAGGAGCAACAAGACCCGGCGGCCTGTCTGGCGGTTCATGAAGGCCGGTTCAACCATTGTGGGCCGGTTCAAGAGGAAAGAAATATTAGCCTTACAAGGAGTTAAGACCAACACTTGTATCCGATTTGTATTAGAGATAGACTAGTCCTAATCCTAATAGGACTCCACATGTAAACCGCCCCTTCAACATATATAAGGAGGGACAGGGCTCCCCAAAGAGGAGAGGCTACAAGCAAGAAGAAACAATCTTAGGGCTAGACACAAAGAGGAGAGCCGGTTTATGGCGACTCCCTCGTGATGATAATGAGACCTAGCCTCAAACAGCATGTAGGGTTTACCGGATGATGTTTCCCGGGGCCCGAAGCTGTCTAAATCCATGTTTTGTGTTGCGTCTCTCGATTCCACTCAACCCCTCTCAAGCTACCACATAGATGCGTTGGCCTCGCGACTAAGTCTTGACACTAAGGACATCTGACGTGACAATTCCACGACAGTTGGCGCCCACCGTGGGGCCTGCGCACGGTGGAGTTGAGTTCTTGGAGGGATCTTTACCAGGGATTCGAGAAGTTCACAAATTTCCAGATGAAGAAAATATTGCAGCAGAAAGATCTACCTCATCGACGACCCGTCGAAAGAGCATATTCAGATTAGATTTAGACAAGTTAGGATTCCACAAATCGCCGCGGCAAACTGTCCAGAGCAAGGTTAAGTCTGTCAAAGTCGTCAAATTTGTTCTGTGATTCCACGTGCAACGGTTTGAGTCCGAGTTAATCTGGAAACTGTTTCACGCCCCGCGTCGTCACGCGAAGATTATGGTCAACCCGTCGCCCCGAGACCGTTCTGTCTGAAGGCCGCGCCCCGCCGTCGCCGGCTTCCGTTCATCTACATAAGCAATCAAGTGCGAGTAGTATTCGAAGACGACTCTGGAACCGCAGTTCTAACCAGCCATGATCAAGCAAAGAAGCAAACAGAGACAAAAGTATATACACTGACGTGGATGGTCAAACCAATCTTGACTCGGAAAGGACTTGGACCGTGGTACGAAACTGAACCGTGGATGGTCAGAGCCGGTTCATAAACGCGGAGACAACTTACTCGTCCGCACCGGTTTACATTGCCGCGGCCGGTTCATCTGCCTTGCTGCCGCGGCTGACTCGGCCATGATCGATTTCAGCTTTACCATGGTGATCATCAACCCCGAAGTGGATATCAACTGGCCTGACATATCAGGTGAACTCCATCCAATATATTTTTATGTTATTTATTGCTTTCTTTAAAAGAGCAATTACTCCGGTTTGCAGAGTTATCTAATGCAAGACCCTAAACCGCCATATTGGTGCAAATTTAAAGGCCGTTAGAAAATTTCCGACTTAAAAAGAAGGATTCTGGTTTAATATCCAGCTCAAGGGGAAGATGTCTCCCACAAAGCTTTGAAGCTCTCAATATCCGGTTCAAGATCCTGGTTCAAGAAGAATTTATCTCTTGCAAAAAGTTAAAAAATACCGAAGAGGACCTGCGGCCATGATGCGCGGTTCAAACATGGGTATCCTGCCTTATTGGCCTAACATATTATTGATCGCATGGGGGCTTCTGCTTCATAAAGCGGGGTATTTATTCTTTTTTACATCATGCGAGGTTACACGGAGTGGTTCTGTTTAAAGCGGCCTCCGGTTTACCCCTTGACATTTGTTTTTTATATATCACTGGGGCCTTGGTCGTGTCCGAACCAACGCGACACCCTTTGATAGGCGACAGCCACCAGATCATTTGGGGACATGGTCAAGTCTGAACCAGTCACGCCTCTTGGTCGGCCTAAGGCCACAAAATCACTTGGGGGCATGGTCGAACCCGAACCATTGCCACGCCTCTTGATCTGGCATATATGCCACGAATCATTTGGGGACCTGGCTGACTTGAATCATTGTCACTCCTATTGGGGGCCTTGACCCTGTCCGACCATGGTAATACCATCTGATCAGCTCAGTATAGCATATTTTTGCAAATGGTTTTATTATTGCCTTTGCTTGAAATTTTCTTTAATAATATTTCTTCTTTGTTGGGTTCTTAAACCGACAAGATTCGCAGACCGTTTCGACTGTCAATTTACGGAATGCGGTCAATTCTTAATCTGGAGATTATTTGCCCGGTTTGATTTTTTGATTTTATGTTACCATCTTATTATGGAGTAAACCTGTGTTCATTAACCCGGCTTGACTTTCGACTACAAGTTGTCAGTACATGACTAATTGTGATCCAGCGATTATTAACCTGGTCTGGTTTGACTACGAGTCACCAGTATTATATATGGTTAAACCGGTGTTTATCACAACCCGGTACAGTTTATCATAAACCGACACAATATGGAAGGAGTTATCAGTACTCAAAATTTGGATTTTTACCTCTACTACAAAAAGTTGGTAAACCAACGAGGTGATTCAATGTTACAGAAACAGGTTGAATAAAGCATGATTATAAATTATCCGGTGTTTATTAAACCGGCCTGGCTTTGGACTATACTTCGCCAGTATATATTTGGATTGCGCCATTGGAATCATGCGCTTATAAATGATTGGGTCATATTATTCAAATAGCCAAACTTGGTTGAATTTTCATTATGATATTGGATGAATAAGGTTTCATACCGGATTATATTATCTTGAATAGCCAACATGGCTGGATTTTTATTATGATTATTAATATTATGATTGAGGTTTTCAAAGTCCCTTTAGCGCAATGGATATTATGTTATCAATGGATATATTCTACAATTGAAGGAATAGTCCCGAGTTGCTGCAGGCTTACAACCCGACACTTGGGGGCTACATTATTGAAGTTGAGATTACATCAAATATGCAAGTCTCATGTCGCTGCAAGCATGCACCATGACACTTGGGGGCTAATGCAAAGTCATTCTTTGTTCATCTTATTGAAGACCCGACTCATCACATTATAATGAGCCGGCCCTTGGGGGCTACCAATTGCTCTTGTTAAACAATTCAAGGTACAAAGCTTTTTATTTGTTATATTGAAGGGTCCGCTGCTCAGTTGGTAAAGCAAAAGGTTCTTAACCTTGTGGACGTGAATTCAAGCCCCATGATGGAGGTTACGTCATATGATGTTATTTTCATTGAAGTATCTATCAAAGTCCATGCTCATTATTGCATAATGACCCGGCCCTTGGGGGCTACACTGGTTGAAGTTTTTATGAGCATCAGGAAATTACAAGTCCCAGGTTGCTGCAAGCATAACAACCTGGCACTTGGGGGCTACATAATATGGAATGTTCGGTTTTACTAAGTGACTGGGATGAACAACATGGATTTCTTCCAAGTGGCAGTAATTATATGAAAACAAGTCTCAAATCATCACTTTGTTCTATTCAAGACTTGGGGGCTACAGGTAATATGGATATAAGGGAGAAAAAATCTTCAAATGCTCAGTTTTGAGCAATAATTATGACCTGGAGTTGGTGACAATTATGACTTCGTGCCATCCATATTTACAATCCGGCAATTTTGGTAATATTAATCCGGCAAATTTTACATCTTCAAACCGGCTGAATATCAGATGAGTATGTCAAGACCAATATTTCTTAAAACCGGCGCCTTGGAAGCCGATTCAAGTGGATTATTCTTCACATTATTTTTTCTATAAGAAGCCAATATCAGCAATTTGAGTATGAAGCTGGTTATTAACCCGGATTTTCTAGAAGGAGGTGACAAGGATTTAAGGATGATCAAGTGCCGGTTTATAAGAGTATTTAAACCGGAGCACAACCCGACGAATTTGTTCTTGTGTTTATGTTGCAGATCAGTTTAACATGGATGAATCCAAATTAAGCTGGGGGCTAATGTCGGGGATATACCCCGCGGTGTAAACCGGCCGGAAGGATAATCCGGCCGGACTTGGCGATTCACCGGCGACCTGCACAGACCAGACGGTTTACAGTTCATTGGTAATCCGGCAGGCGGGCCAGAGGAGCAACAAGACCCGGCGGCCTGTCTGGCGGTTCATGAAGGCCGGTTCAACCATTGTGGGCCGGTTCAAGAGGAAAGGAATATTAGCCTTACAAGGAGTTAAGACCAACACTTGTATCCGATTTGTATTAGAGATAGACTAGTCCTAATCCTAATAGGACTCCACATGTAAACCGCCCCTTCAACATATATAAGGAGGGGCAGGGCTCCCCAAAGAGGAGAGGCTACAAGCAAGAAGAAACAATCTTAGGGCTAGACACAAAGAGGAGAGCCGGTTTATGGCGACTCCCTCATGATGATAATGAGACCTAGCCTCAAACAGCATGTAGGGTTTACCGGATGATGTTTCCCGGGGCCCGAAGCTGTCTAAATCCCTGTTTTGTGTTGCGTCTCTCGATTCCACTCAACCCCTCTCAAGCTACCACATAGATGCGTTGGCCTCGCGACTAAGTCTTGACACTAAGGACATCTGACGTGACAATTCCACGACAATATCTGAACCATAGCTACACCTCTTGATCGGTTTGAAACCACAAAGGGGTATCACTAGGGGGCTTGGTTGTTGTCACACCATAGCTACACGTCTTGATCGGTTTAAACACCACAAAGGGATGTCACTAGGGGGCTTGGTTGTTGTCACACCATAGATACACCTCTTGATAGGCGTTAAGCCAAAAGGAAATTATGTGGAGCCAAAGAGAGTTTGTTGCATTAAGCACAACTCAAACATAGGTAACCACTGAGCACAGCTCACATATTACCTGGGGGCTCTTTGCTTCTCAAAGAACAATGAGTCTTGAACCCTTGTAATAGGCTATCAAGCCAGGATTGAAAGCCAGGTGTATTCACCTAAAACCCCGGGTTATCCTGCCTCTTTAAGGAAGTCACCCTGTCCAGGTAAACCTGGTATGACGCATCGAACGTTTGACAAGTCAATCCCATGGACCCTGAACTTGTCACAGTTAAATCGGTGATTGGTTAAAGATTGAGTTCCATCTAAAAAAGGCTTTGTAAAATGGTTTAACTTAGTGGCCTGGCAGCCCATGAAAAGCCTCGATTTGGAGCCTGGCAGCTCGTAAAAAGCCTCGCATGTTCTTTTTGAGTTCTATTTGCCAAGTTTTTCGCCTTTGTTGAGGTTCATAATATCTTCTGATAAACCGGTGTCCTTGACCTGGCTTGGCTTTCAACTACAAGTTGTCAGTACATGATTAATTATAATCCGGCGTTCATTAACCCGGTTTGGTTTTGACTAACAAGTCGCCAGTGTTACAAGGAAAACCCGGTGTTTATTATATCCCGGTATGGTTTATTATCATAATCCAGAAAATTACCGACGGAGTTATCAAGGCTCCAGATTGGTGTTTACACCTTTACCATACAAGCAGTTGGTCAGCCAACGAGGTATGTTGCAGATATTATTTTTTATACAAACTTTGATTATCCATCCAAGTATTGTATATTTTTGGGCATCATGACCCGTCCAGTGGTAAACCACTAGGACACTTTCAAGTTCTTGTATGCAGGAACACAAATCATCATGGGCTATGCATAAATAGATCCCAAAAAGTGGAGCAAGTTTTCACAATATCGAAGCACCACAAAACATGCTCAATGGCATGACAGATAAAGGAGTTTTTTGCTATCCTATTACAAGAAGCTTCAAAACGGCTCCAATTGAATAATTGTTTTTAAGCATTGGCACACAATAGCTGGTAAACCGGTTTAAGATGCTTCGTCTGGACGGTTTGACGGTTGAGGGTCATTTGGTGCAATCACTTCTTCTTCATCCCTACCCAGACGCTGGAAATCAACCGTTAACCAATCAATTCCGGTTAAAGCTTGAAACACGGCTTCTTCATGGATAAGGCTGGAGGGGTTAATGTCAGGAGCGTAAGTATGCTTACGAATTGGAGGCACAAGTTCTTCGACTTCATGGATTTCGGCAGGCTGTCTCTTCCCTTCAGTGTCGTAAGCCGGCTGGAAATGAGATAAGTCTGCATCTTCTGCCAATTTGCTAGCTATTGGCCGCATTTCTTTTGTCAGCCTTCGGAGATCATCATTGTCGAAGTTTGAATTGTCCTCCTTCACACCTGGATATCCTTTAATGATGTCATCCGCTTCAAGATATGGAATCCATGCTTTGGCCCGGATTAGTGCGGTCAGCGCTCCTGCTCTTGCGGCTGCCTTCTTCAGTTCAGTAATCCGGGCTGGTAACATGGCCAGCTTCTCAAGAGTTTCTTTTATCAGTGATGGCGCCGGTTTATTGTAGGCTGCAGTGCATATAGCATGCTGGGATCCAGAGTAAAGTTGTTCTATTAAGGTATACGCCGCTTTAAGCTTCATCTGCATATCAGCACCCAGATGAGTAATGTGAGTGCCTATCATGGTTTAATATCAGTCAGACTGGTAAACAATAAGGTCTCATGAATTGGACAAACAACATAAGGAGATACTTACCAAATACAGCGGACGTCATAGCGTTGATTTGCCGCTTCAAACCAGTCAGTTCATCTACAATTGGCTTCAGGGCTGCTTCGGCATCCTCAGCTCTTTTGGTTAAACTAGCCTTCTCGGTTTCCCAGTCAGCACGTTCTTTGTCAAAAGACCCCTTTAGCTTTTCCATAGCTGTCAGGGCTTTGGTCAGCTCTTCCTTGGCTTTCACAGTCTCTGCTTGTTGGGACTTCACGTTCTCTTGCAAATCAGCAATTCGGGCATCTCTATTGCTTAGCTCGGCCTATAACAGTGAAGATATGTCAACAACAGGATATGTTTTTTTCTAAGTACTAAGCGTATAACAAGTTATGCACTTCGTACTTGGGGGCTAATGCCTATTTGCTCTGTTATCAATACATCTTTTATAAGTCTCCAGAACAATGCAAGCATTATCCTTGACACTTGGGGGCTAATGTACATCTGTTCAAAACGGACGCATGGATTTCAAGACCCGGATTACCTCGCAAAGCTAAACCGGCCCTTGGGAGCTACACTGAGGAAAGCTACATAATTGCATTGGTAAAGTATCGGTTTTGTTTTCACTAAGGACCTGACATTTTGAGGGTCAGCGGGAGAGGATTAAAGTATTACAGAGTCCCAGTTTAAGATTAACATCATAAAATGGCCCTTGGGGGCTACCTGGGCTAGTGTTTCAACTTTGGAATCAAGAAATAAAGGGAGATAAAAGTACCTCATAGCGTTCCTTCATCAGGTTCACCAAACCGGCATCATAGTCACGGTTTGAGTGCACACGGTTTAAGAAACCGGAGTGAAGTTCTTCAGCACTGAGATGAGCATAGCTTGATAAGTCAGTGCTCCATTTACCTTTTTCCCTGGCAACACGCTCTTCTTTGGCACTATGTTGGGCCAAGATTACAGGATGGCCAGGAGAGCTATGGCCCATGCCAGTAATGATAACATCATCTCCTTGGCCTTCAGTAGTTTTTGCAGGTGATGATGGAGGGTCAGTACCTCTCACCGGACTAGCCCGGTTTGGAGCTGCGGGTTCAGTGTCAGGCATAGCAGGATCAGCTTCTGGTTGTTCATCAATATTCTGGTCTTGAAGGGGCGGTTCATCAAAGGTAGCTTCAGGATGAGGACCCTTCGGTTCACGAGTTTGGTCCGGTTCTCCTATTTGTTCTTTTTCAAAAACCGCCTGTTCTTCTGATGGATTGTTGACCCGAGCTTTCTTGCTGGGTCTGGCTTTGGCTCTGCAAACAAAATTAAAAGAGGTTTAGCATCTTATTCAAGATTTGCAATGCATTTGAAGAAAGGGTTTGAATGCTTACCCAGCTACAATTTTAAGAGGAGGGAGTTGGGTTGTTGTTGACTCGCCAGAGGATGAGGGAGGTGTCACCTGATAATTGGAATCGGACGGATTAAGAGGTTGTCTGAAATAACCTGCCTTGGGATAAGAATTGTCAGAAGTGGGGGAGACCTCAGATCGGCGCTTCTGAACCGGGGTATCAGGTAAACCGGCCGAAGTGACCTGTTGGCCACTGTGCCGGGTTGTCCGACGAGCTTCATGCTGCTGCGTCTTCAAAATAAATGTTGTATCCAAGTAAGCAAGAGGATGAGAAAAGCTTACTTTCTGGACTGCTTGACGGGTTTTTTGTGTTGGCATAGAGTCTGAACCGGAGGAAAGGGTAATTACCTCTACATCATTAGCCTGGCTACCTTCTACGTCCTCCTGATAAAGATCATTGTTAATGAGGTGCATGAAAAGGGAGCCAAGTGAGCCAAGTTCTACCTCAACTTCCGGATCATCTGCATCTTCATCAAGTTCCATGTTGATCCGGTCAGCCGTTTTCCGCTTTGAGGTACGCTTGACGGTGATAACCCACAAGTATAGGGGATCGCAATAGTTTTCGATAAGTAAGAGTGTCGAACCCAACGAGAAGCTAAAGGTAGAACAAATATTCCCTCTTTCAGATATACGCTGTCACACATAACAAGCATGCTCATCTAAAGATTTGCCCTCAACTAAGCTAGTTGGGGTTTCAACACGAGCACAAAGGGATCAAAGATGATCCAAGTAATAAGCTTCAACAGTGTGATAGATTTTGAGTGGTTCTTCAACCATTGGTTCAGTAGGTACAACTAATTTTTTTGGTATTTTGCGTTTCCTACCCATAACTAAAGATAGAAAACAACTAAGAACAACAAATAAAAATTACTTAGTGATAAAGCAAACAAGCACACATGAGAATATTCACCCCATGCTATGACTCCCCGGCAACGGCGCCAGAAAAAGGTCTTGATAACCCACAAGTATAGGGGATCGCAACAGTTTTCGATAAGTAAGAGTGTCAAACCCAACGAGGAGCTAAAGTTAGAAAAAATATTCCCTCAAGTTCTATCAACCACCGATACAACTCTACGCACGCTTGACGTTCTCTTTACCTAGAGAAAGTATGAAACTAGAAGTACTTTGTAGGTGTTGTTGGATAGGTTTGCAAGATAATAAAGAGTACGTAAATAAAAGGTAGGGGCTGTTTAGATAAAGAAACAATAAAGTAAATATAGCGAGTGTGGAAAAGTGGTGGTAGGAGTTGCGAAATTGCCCCTAAGAATTGACTACTTTACTAGACCGATAGCAAGTATTATGTGGGAGAGGCCACTGCTAGCATGTCATCCCTGACTTGGAATTCTATGCACTTATGATTGGAACTATTAGAAAGCATCTGCAACTACTAACGTTCATTAAGGTAAAGCCCAACCATAGCATTAAGATATATTGGTCCCCCTTCAATCCCGTATGCATCAATTTCTATGCTAGGTTGAAGTTTCTGTCACTCTTGCCCTCCAATACACAGTCCTATCAACATACAACTAACCCAAGGGTGTGATCCACGCGCACAATCATATGATGGGCACCAAAGGACAGCAACATAACCACAAGCAAATTAAATCAATCATAGCAATTCATCAACCACCAATAGGACAACAAAAATCTACTCAGACATCATAGGATGGCAACACATCATTGGATAATAATATGAAGCATAAAGCACCATGTTCAAGTAGAGGGTACATCGGGTTGCGGGAGAGTGTACCGCTGTAGATAGAGGGGGGGAAGGTGATGGAGATGTTGGTGAAGATGGCGGAGGTGTTGGTGTAGATCGCGGTGATGATGATGGCCCCCGGTGGCACTCCGGTGCCACCGGAAGCGAGGGGGAGAGAGCCCCCCTCCTTCTTATTCTTCCTTGACCTCCTCCCTAGATGGGAGAAGGGTTTCCCCTCTGGTCCATGGCCTCCATGGCATGGGAGGGGTGAGAGCCCCTCCGAGATTGGATCTGTCTCTCTCTGTTTCTGCGTTCTCAGATTCTTCCCTTTCACCGTTTCTTATATTCCCGGAGATCCGTAACTCCGATTGGGCTGAAATTTTAACACGATCTCTAACCGGATATTAGCTTTCTTGCGGCGAAAGAAGGGCATCAACTGCCTTACAAGTGGCCCAAGAGGGTCAGGGGCGCGCCCAGGGGGGCATGCGCGCCCCCTGCCTCATGGCCACCTCGGGCACCGTCTCGCGTGGATTTTTCTTCCCAAAAATCATATCTATTCCAAAAAAAATCTCCGTCAGTTTTTATCCCGTTTGGACTCTGTTTGATATGGATATTCCGCGAAACAAAAAATATGCAACAAACAAGAACTAGCACTCGGCACTGGATCAATATGTTAGTCCGAAAAATAGTATAAAAAGTTGCCAAAAGTATATGAAAGTTGTAGAATATTGGCATGGAACAATCAAAAATTATAGATACGACGGAGACGTATCAGACGGCTTTGGTTTTGGGACGGGATGGCTTTGCCGCTTTATCTGCGGATTTCCGCTTCCAGAAGGGATCATCACCCTGTTCATACACAAATAGAGGAAAGTTAGCAAGTTGAACAATTTAAAACATATGTAAGATAAAAAGGAAGCATGGTGCTTACAGCAGGCGGTTTATTTTGAGTGTAGAAGGGGTTCAAGCCGGTTTGGCGAAAGACTGATTCCGATTCATTCAAAATTTTCTTAACGCCTTCAGTGACCTCTTCATCGGTTATCTGAATGTTGATGTGGCGTTGGGGGTCTTCAACCTCACCGGTATACTCACACATTAAACCGGGGCGGCTTAGTGGCAAGACGCTCCAAGATATCCAGCAATGCACAAAATCAACGCCTGATAAACTGTTGGCCATAAAGGCCCAGAGCTTGGCGAGTTGAGGGGCATATTTGGCCCGTTCTGTAGAACTTAAATGTTGCGGCATTGGATGAGTGTTGGAAAGCCGGTGATCACGGTAGCCTGGAAGAGGCTTCTCATCTTCAGGAGAGGTATCTATGCAGTAGAACCAAGTCTGGTTCCATTCCTTAGGGTGACTGTGCAGTTTGGCATGAGGGAATTCAACTTCCTTCCGCTTTTGAATAGAGACACCACCAAGTTTAGTGTTGGGACCATTTACAAATTCTGTATGCCGGTTCAGATGAAAAAAGTCCGGGAACAGCTCAGCAGTTGGTTCTTCTTGTAAGTACACTTCACAGAAGACTTGGAAGTTGCATAGATTGGACACCGAGTTGGGTCCAATATCTTGAGGATGGAGTTGGAAACTAGCAAGAACATCTCGGAAAAACTTCGACCCGGGCGGTTTGAAACCACGGCCTATGTGGTCGACAAAAACCACTACCTCACCCTGCCTCGGGGTAGGACGATTCTCTGTTCCTGGAACTCGCCACCGAATTTCCGTTTTCTTGGGCAAGGTGCCAATACTGACCATTCCATTCAACTGTTCTTCGGTGATCCGGGAAGGAGCCCAGTTGCAAGCGGCAAACTGTTTGGCCATTGTGAAACGAAAAGCTGAAAAAGAAATACTGGTTTACAAATCATTCATGGTGGTGCGCATGATGCAATGGAATAAAGATATACAGATGTGTGAAATTGCGTAAACTAGAGACTGACACAATAATGAATGACAAGGTCATATCAAGGGCATACATGTGTTGTTAAATCGGACTGTTACAATGAATGTAAAGGGGGTTTGTCGGTTTACCAGGGGACTAATGGTATGAGATAGATTGGTTTTACATGGGTAAACCTCCTACATGGTAAAGAGGATATAGATCTAAGGTGAAAAAGGCTAAGTAAGGTAAAAACAGATTTCACCAGTTTGGCATGGGAATTTCAGATCTGCCGTGCATTGGATAATCAAAATATATTTTGTTCTAATCTCAAGTGCTCAAAAGGTTCAGTAAGTTCAGATGGGTTTGATATCAAGAAGATGCCTTAACAAGAAGAAAGGAGTTTAAGCTACAAATGGTGCTGAAAACAATCTGTGACGCCCCCGATTCAATCGTACACTAATCATGCACGCAAATGTGTACGATCAAGATCAGGGACTCACGGGAAGATATCACAACACAACTCTACAAATAAAATAAGTCATACAAGCATCATAATACAAGCCAGGGGCCTCGAGGGCTCGAATACAAGTGCTCGATCATAGACGAGTCAGCGGAAGCAACAATATCTGAGTACAGACGTAAGTTAAACAAGTCTGCCTTAAGAAGGCTAGCACAAACTGGGATACAGATCGAAAGAGGCGCAGGCCTCCTGCCTGGGATCCTCCTAAACTACTCCTGATCGTCGTCAGCGGGCTGCACGCAGTAGTAGGCACCTCCGGGGTAGTAGTCGTCTGGCTCCAGGGCTCCAGCATCTGGTTGCGACAACCAGAAAGAAAGGAAAAGGGGAAAAAGGGGGGAGAAAGCAACCGTGAGTACTCATCCAAAGTACTCGCAAGCAAGGAGCTACACTACATATGCATGGGTATATGTGTAAGGAGGCCATATCAGTGGACTGAACTGCAGAATGCCAGAATAAGAGGGGGATAGCTAATCCTGTCGAAGACTACGCTTCTGGCAGCCTCCGTCTTGCATCAAGTAGAAGCGAGTAGATTGAAGTCCTCCAAGTAGCATCTCCAAGTAGCATCTCCAAGTAGCAGCTCCAGTAGCATCGCATAGCATAAACCTACCCGGCGATCCTCCTCTCGTCGCCCTGTAGAAAAGCGATCACCGGGTTGTCTGTGGAACTTGGAAGGGTGTGTTTTATTAAGTATCCGGTTCTAGTTGTCATAAGGTCAAGGTACAACTCCAAGTCGTCCTGTTACCGAAGATCACGGCTATTAGAATAGATTAACTTCCCTGCAGGGGTGCACCACATAACCCAACACGCTCGATCCCATTTGGCCGGACACACTTTCCTGGGTCATGCCCGGCCTCGGAAGATCAACACGTCGCAGCCCCACCTAGGCTCAACAGAGAGGCCAGCACGCCGGTCTAAACCTAAGCGCGCAGGGGTCTGGGCCCATCGCCCTGAGCACACCTGCACGTTGCGTACGCGGTGAGCAGACCTAGCAACCTCCATTACAAAGGAAGTTGCGTTAACGCAGTCCAACCCGGCGCGCGCCGCTCAGTCGCTGACGTCACGAAGTGCTTCGGCTGATACCACGACGCCGGGATACCCATAACTACTCCCGCGTAGATGGTTAGTGCGTATAGGCTCGTAGCCAGACTCAGATCAAATACCAAGATCTCGTTAAGCGTGTTATGTATCTGCGAACGCCGAACAGGGCCAGGCCCACCTGTCTCCTAGGTGGTCTCAACCTGCCCTGTCGCTCCGCCACAAAGTAACAGTCAAGGGCCGTCGGGAACCCAGGCCCACCTCTACCGGGATGGAGCCACCTGTCCTTTCAGCCCCCTCGTCAGAATCACTTGCGGGTACTCAATGAGCTGACCCGACTTTAGTCACCATCTGTATAGTATGTATGTATGTATAGTATATACCCGTGATCACCTCCCAAGTGATCACGGCCCGATAGTATAGCAAGGCAGACTGACAAGAATGTAGGGCCAATGATGATAAACTAGCATCCTATACTAAGCATTTAGGATTGCGGGTAAGGTATCAATGACTGTAGCAGCAATGACAGGCTATGCATCAGAATAGGATTAACGGAAAGCAGTAACATGCTACAATACTCTAATGCAAGCAGTATAGAGGAGAATAGGCGATATCTGGTGATCAAGGGGGGGGGCTTGCCTGGTCGCTCTGGCAAGAGAGAGGGGTCGTCAACTCCGTAGTCGAACTGGGCAGCAACGGCGTCGGTCTCGTAGTCTACCGGAGAGAAGAGGGGGAAGAAATAATGAATACAGAGCAAACAAGGCATCACAGAATATAACAAGGCAATACGCGGTGTTCGGTGTGCCCTAACGCGGTAGTAAGTGATACCGACGAAAGGGGGAAACATCCGGGAAAGTATTCCCGGAGTTTCGCGTTTTCGGGCAGAGGAACCGGAGGGGGAAAGTTGCGGGTTCGATAGGTTAGGGGTGTGTGGCGGACGAACGGACCGCGTATCCGGATTCGTCTCGTCGTTCTGAGCAACTTTCATGTTGAAAATATTTTAATCCGAGTTACGGATTAAAAGATATGATTTTCTAAAGATTTTATTAATTTCTGAAATTTAATTAATTATTTAATTTAATTCGAAAATTTGGATTTATGACATCAGCATGATGTCATGCTGTCATCACCAGTCAACAGGGGTTGACTGGGTGGGACCCACCTGTCATACACTGTTAGGTTAACTAGGGTTTAATTATCAGCTTAGGCTAATCTAATCAGGATTAATTAGTTTAGTTAATTAATTAGGTTAATTAAGCAAGATTAATTAAGTTAATTAATCCTTTAATTAATTAATTAATTTAATAATTTTATTTATTATTTATTTTTAATATATTATTATTAACTTTTTAATTCCTCTTTTTTTTTATTAATCCGTTCTGGGGGTGGGGTCCCGCTGTCAATGGCCGAAAGGGGCCAAACGGGCGCTGGCAAACGGGTGCGGGCACCAGCCCGCTCGGTGGCTGGGGCGTGCGGGCGCCCGAGCGAAGGCCGGGCCTGGGCGTTGGGCGCTGCCCGAATGGCGCAGCCGCGAGCTACCGGGGTCCGGTGCCGGCGGCGGCTGTGGCCACGGCCACTGCTCGAGCAACAGCACCAAGGGGGGGGGGCACAGTGAGCGGCGGGGCCGGCGAGCATGGTGGCTATGCGGCAGTGGGCAGGGCCGCACAGGGCATGCCCTGGACAAGGCCGCAAGCAGCAGCAGTAAGGAGCGGCAAGGGGGAGGGCCGGGTGCGAGCGGGAGAGCGCGAGCATGGCCAATCCGGCTACAGGAGAGAGAGAGGTGGAAGAGGAGGTGCTCACGTTCGGAGCAGGGGATCGGGCGGCGAAGCTCGAGGTGGTCCGACGGGGAGGAGGACGAGGAAGGCGTGCGGTCCGGGCGGGGAGGCCGGCGAGGTCCAGGCGGCGGCGCATCGAGCTCCAGGCGACGAGGTTCGGTGATGAGGGAGAGGTCGTGGTTCGGTCCGGTTTCGGAGTGGAGGGCGGCGTCCGACGCGGGGCGGGGCGTGGCCACGCCGGTGAAGTCGGTGGGGCAGCGTCGACGCGACAGGGAGATGGGGACGGGGCGCCGTGCCCGGTCCAGATCGGGCAGAGGGGGGGCGAGGAGCGAGGGGAGTGAGGGTTTCGTCCCCGATCCAGAACGTGGAGGGGAGTGGGGAACGAGGAGGAGAGTGGGCGTCGTGGG
>NC_041392.1:651767522-651771165 GCF_002162155.2 Triticum dicoccoides
TTCGACCATTAACTTCAAAGAGATAGGGTTGCTAGAAGGAAAGAATCCAAACAACATCGTTCACTTGTTGGAATTAACACGGGGACCAAGAAAGAATGGTGATGGTGAGAAGTATTTCTATGTCAAGAATTCTCAAGAGGTGGAACAAATCTCAGAACATTCTTGACATAAAGGATGGTAATACTCCAAGGTAAAGAAGAACAATTGCTGGATAGCAAGGAACTCAAGGTATAACACCAAACATGAACAAGCTTGTGTTGGTGGGAAGGCAATAAAGTGGTCGATGATAATACAATTCATCGAGGGAAAGGATGGTATGTCTCATCATTAATTCACTTGATATCCTGGAAGAGCATCAGAATGTAGATGGTGATCATGACACATTTGTCGAGAGATTCCACGAAGATGTAATCGATCCGCGATCACATCAGTCAAAAGAATGATGAAGCAAGAGGTTATTGGAACCATAGGTACAACACAAACCTGAAATCAAGATTGTTGTTCAAGGCGAATTGATATGACGAGGAAGATCGACGTAACCTTAGCTCATTGTCAAAAGTTGTGCTCCGGGATTAAGGACCAGGTAGCACAGTTAAAATTTAGCATGGTAATGATATAACCGATCAGGCTAGGAATGACATGATCGGGTACAAACTCGTACATAAAGAATATTAGTAAGAGTTGTTAATCCGTAATGCGGACTCGGTTTAGTTATCGGTGTCTTTGAGTGTTTAATAACTCAGAGCCCAATGAAAATTTTGTAATCAATGAGTATGTAGTACTTGATGAAGAACTCATAAGAAATTATGCAGTTCCAAGATAATCTCGAGATACCAGGTGGTAATACTCGACGACAGATCAAACTAGAAGTTGAACTGGGGTATTGCTCTATAAAAGACAAGTGCTTAAACTTGCACAGGACATGATATTTAAAGGAGAACATGGTCAGAACCACGATTGCAAAAGGCCGGATCCCAGATATAAGAACTTATACCAAGGGAATAATTAATTTAAGAGAAGCTTTAATGATAAGATCTACACCGAGTCCATGGGCATGAACGCAAGGTTCAAGGTCGACTCCCACTTCTCCAATGCATACCTTTTCATTCACTTTTCATTTTCGACGAAGTCGTAGTGTTGAAATTTTATCTGGTAATCACCCGAAGAATATAACTCGTGAAAACTCTCGGGTTCACACGGTTTAGAGAATGCATATGTTCAACCCATAGGGGCTTCTTAGAAACATATACCACAAGTTTCAAGAGTAAATAACACAAGCCCGAAAGCAGAGCATGGTTGGCCAAGCAGAGGATACAACTTAACAAAGGCATTATGTATCAGGGGAAGAACTCACAAGGTGATCAAATGTGAAGGACACTGTCGGATAACAATCCAACAAAGGACTTGATGGTCCACAAAGGATCTGATACGAGTATCGGTACTCAACTAGAGGAAGAAGAATGCAAGGAGATTAGATTATAGAAACAACTGACTAACTCAATTGTCAAATGCAAAGGAATATGATTTCCAAATCAAGGGAGCAGAAGCAATGCTCTGATTAGGGATGGATAAGTTGAATAGCCTTAGGGTATAATCAACGACAATTGGATTGGTCGAGAACCAATTCCAGTTAAAAGAATGGCAGCTTAGCCGGAGAAGTAATTTATAAGGATCAATGATGATTGCGTGCATTCGCCAACATATTGAGTCAACAGACTCAAAATGATAATGACAAGGAATGTCATTAAGACTACGAGACTTATGGGATTAACCATAATGCAAGCAGGCAAGAATTTCAAGAGCCAAAGGCTCTAGAGGATTTTCAGAAGATCGAATAGTATTTTGAAGACTTTTGTGAAACTCATGAACAACTGGGGATGAGCGGATACTCGACAAGTGCGGCGATTTATTTGAAGGGGTATTCATGTGGCAAAGAACTGCTAGGCAGTAGGCACGAAGTATTCTCGGAACAATAGAGAAAACTTCGGGTATCTTGTAATAACAAGAACAATGGGGAATGATCGTAAGAATGGCAAGTGTAAGTAGTTATCCATAAGGATTTATCGGTGGTCGGGAATAGCAAAAGTGATGGGCACAAAGTCTCGAGAGAATATCAAAGAGTATCTTCGAAATCTTCTGGTGCAGTCGGTGACCATCTGGACTGAAGGGGCTCTCCGGGAGAAAGTATTTTCGAGAACCTAAAGTTAGTTTTTAGTAAAAATCGTTTAACCCGAATAGAAGAGGGTTCAGAATCCCAGAGTAAAGGTCGAGGAATAAAAGATCCTAATACCTCCCGATGGCGACGTGGGCCCATGGGCCACACAGCCATGTTAGTAAAAGTTTTTCAACGACTAGACTCGACTTCGGCCAAGGAGTTGGAAAGGGGGATTCCTACAGGCAGTTGGCTCTGATACCAACTTGTGACGCCCCCGATTCAATCGTACACTAATCATGCACGCAAATGTGTACGATCAAGATCAGGGACTCACGGGAAGATATCACAACACAACTCTACAAATAAAATAAGTCATACAAGCATCATAATACAAGCCAGGGGCCTCGAGGGCTCGAATACAAGTGCTCGATCATAGACGAGTCAGCGGAAGCAACAATATCTGAGTACAGACGTAAGTTAAACAAGTCTGCCTTAAGAAGGCTAGCACAAACTGGGATACAGATCGAAAGAGGCGCAGGCCTCCTGCCTGGGATCCTCCTAAACTACTCCTGATCGTCGTCAGCGGGCTGCACGCAGTAGTAGGCACCTCCGGGGTAGTAGTCGTCTGGCTCCAGGGCTCCAGCATCTGGTTGCGACAACCAGAAAGAAAGGAAAAGGGGAAAAAGGGGGGAGAAAGCAACCGTGAGTACTCATCCAAAGTACTCGCAAGCAAGGAGCTACACTACATATGCATGGGTATATGTGTAAGGAGGCCATATCAGTGGACTGAACTGCATAATGCCAGAATAAGAGGGGGATAGCTAATCCTGTCGAAGACTACGCTTCTGGCAGCCTCCGTCTTGCATCAAGTAGAAGCGAGTAGATTGAAGTCCTCCAAGTAGCATCTCCAAGTAGCATCTCCAGTAGCATCGCATAGCATAAACCTACCCGGCGATCCTCCTCTCGTCGCCCTGTAGAAAAGCGATCACCGGGTTGTCTGTGGAACTTGGAAGGGTGCGTTTTATTAAGTATCCGGTTCTAGTTGTCATAAGGTCAAGGTACAACTCCAAGTCGTCCTGTTACCGAAGATCACGGCTATTCGAATAGATTAACTTCCCTGCAGGGGTGCACCACATAACCCAACACGCTCGATCCCATTTGGCCGGACACACTTTCCTGGGTCATGCCCGGCCTCGGAAGATCAACACGTCGCAGCCCCACCTAGGCTCAACAGAGAGGCCAGCACGCCGGTCTAAACCTAAGCGCGCAGGGGTCTGGGCCCATCGCCCTGAGCACACCTGCACGTTGCGTACGCGGCCGGTGAGCAGACCTAGCAACCTCCATTACAAAGGAAGTTGCGTTAACGCAGTCCAACCCGGCGCGCGCCGCTCAGTCGCTGACGTCACGAAGTGCTTCGGCTGATACCACGACGCCGGGATACCCATAACTACTCCCGCGTAGATGGTTAGTGCGTATAGGCTCGTAGCC
>NC_041392.1:651773099-651816240 GCF_002162155.2 Triticum dicoccoides
AAGTCGGTGGGGCAGCGTCGACGCGACAGGGAGATGGGGACGGGGCGCCGTGCCCGGTCCAGATCGGGCAGAGGGGGGGCGAGGAGCGAGGGGAGTGAGGGTTTCATCCCCGATCCAGAACGTGGAGGGGAGTGGGGAACGAGGAGGAGAGTGGGCGTCGTGGGGTGGCGGCGGGTGAGGGAGACGAGGGGAGAGGTAGGGATTTGTGCGGGGGAGTGGGGTGGCCGGGCTAGGGTTCGGTCGCCCCAGGGGGGTGTTGTAGGTGCCAGCTGGGCCGGCCTGGTTGGCCCGATGGCCAACTGGGCCGAGGCCTAGTGGGGTGTCCCCCTTTTTTTTTGTATATTCTTTTCTGTTTTTATTTTATTTTACTTTTCTGTTTTCTATTATAGTTTTTAATAGTTTTCAGTTTTGTAAATTTATAAGACCAGTACCTAAAGGGAGGTTGTAAATTAGCCCGCTTCCATAATATATTTTGGAATTTTTAAAATATTTAGTTCGCATTTTTATAAATTTCAAAAGGGCATTTATAATAGGTTTAGCTGCTGTTTTAATTATTTTAGTGCATTGGAATAATTTATAGAAGTTTTGTTTCTTCACCATAATTATCTATGCAATATTTGACACGGTCCGAACAATTTTGTTTTAAAGTTTGAAAACTTTGTTTGTTTACTCGATTTTTGAATTTGAAATTCGAACTAGGTTCCGAACTAACGCGAGTTTATCCACAGTAACCGAGGTGACGTGGCATCATTAGCGGGGATTACTGTAGCTTAATTACCCGGGCGTCACACAATCAGATCTAACTGGCCATTGATGTTACTAAAGGAGGAATAGCTTCAGGTTATGAAGAGCACTGAACCCTAATGGCAGATCTGGGGTGAGGAGAAAGAAACTTACTGGTACAGAAGGCAGCAGCGAAGGGTCATCGTGTGTCTCTGGTAACGGTCAGGTTGATGCAGCGGCCTTTGTCGAAGCAGAGGTGAAGCTCGGTGACGGCGGCGGCGCTCAGGAGCAGAGGTGTCGCGAGGAGGAAGAAGAAGCGAAGGAGACGAAGGGGAAAAATGATAAGGACCCGTGGCCCTATTTATAAGGCGAAGCGATAAAGCGACAAGTGTGGGAATCGAGGAGCTCAAAATGGATAGTTAATAATGGTGTCGCCTCGATGACTGGATATGCATTAATGAAGGTAATCTTCAGCTTCAACGGATAGATGATGTTAGGGCGGTTTATCATGATCCTCGAGTATGATGTCACGGGGTTTACAAGATCAAGGTGAAGATGCAAAGGAGGAGTTTTTCTAAGTATTGAAGATTGACATGAACAAGTTCAAACCAATCTGGGGCCTAATGTTGGGGATATTACTGCTGGGCGTAAACCGGCCAGGAGTAGCCGGATTAACTTTATAAAGATTAGAAGCCCATGAAGACGTAAGAATGATGGCGCTTTATGGAGGCCCAAGGCCCAAAGGCGAGTTAAGGCATGTAGATGTAAACCGACCTTATTATGTAACTTGCATTGTAAGATAGGAAGTATAGAGACCGAACCAGACACGTTTATGATCCGGCTTCGGGACTCTGTAAACCGGCGGGAGTCAAACTATGTATATAAAGGGATGACCCGGCAGCGGTTTAGGGACAACACACAACAACTCGAGAGCCAGTCAAAGCGGATTCGCTCCCTGGTGATCGAAACCCTAGCAATACCAATTACAACTAGACGTAGGCTTTTACCTTCATCGAAGGGGCCGAACTAGTATAACTCCCCATGTCCCCTTGTCCGATTTAACCCCTTTAAGCTAACCCATTGCGATGGCTCCACGACTAAGTCCTTTCACAAGGACATCTACCGTGACAAACCCATGACACCATGCAAAGTTTCAACCTTTTCAGAGTTCATTTGTAGTGCTTTTTAATTTCAGGGCCATTTAGCTAAAAACAAATCAGTAAATGCATTAAAAATAGCAAATTATGTCATAAAGGGTTGAAAGTTGATGACGTGGCTTTGAATGGTGCATGCTACACGCAAAAAAAGTCCGGAGTTGTAATAAATTATTAAAATTTTGAATTGCCGGTGTAACAGATGAGTTTTTGTCCAAAACCTTGGTACTTCGAAAGAGATTGTCCAGTTTGTACACGAAGTGCATCCAGTTTTTGTCATGACCCTCTATACTTTTTTGCACATGCTATGCGGGTGAAATGATGACACCATGCGAAGTTTCAACCTTTTCAGAGTTCATTTGTGGTGCTTTTCAATTTCAGGGCCATTTAGCTCAAAAAAAATCGGTAAATGCATTAAAAATAGCAAATAATGTCAGAAAGGGTTGAAAGTTGATGACATGGCTTTGAATGGTGCATGTGGAACGCAAAAAAAGTCCGTAGTTTTAGTAAGTTATTAAAATGTTGAATTGTCGGTGTAACAGATGAGTTTTCGTCTGAAACCCTCATACTTTGAAAGAGATTGTCCAGTTTGTACACTAAGTGCATCCAGTTTTTGCCGTGACCCTCTCTAATTTTTTGCACATGCTATGCGGGTGAAATTATGACACCACGCCAAGTTTCAACCTTTTCAGAGTTCATTTTTAGTGCTTTTTAATTTCAGGGCTAAGTTTCAACCTTTTCAGAGTTCATTTTGCACATGCTAAGTCAGGAGAGAGTGAGGGCGGCCGGCGGGGGAGGACTGGCGCTAGGGGATTGAGGGGGGAGACCGAGTGAGTGTGAGTGTGAGTGGAGATAGGAGAGAGTGAGGGTGTAAACATGTAAAAATATACATTAAAAATACATTGATCATCAATGATCTCTTTGTGTACAATTTGAATTGTCAATATGAGTCCTCAATGGTTTAGAAACCGGTAAAGACTCATATTGCGGCCACAAATTCTACACATAGAGTTCAATGAAGACCAAGTGCTTGTGATAGTTTGAGAAGTAACATATTTAAGGTGGTAAAAACCCTGTTAGGGGAGCGAGGTGGGACTAAAAATAGCCTGCCACAACCTCTTTAGTACCGGTTCATGCCAAGAACCGGTACTAAACGGGCTGGTCGAGCCCGAGCCTGACAACAGCTAGCCACTACCTCTTTAGTACTGGTTCGTGGCATGAACTGGTACAAAAGGTTCGCCACGAACCGGTACTAATGAGCGCCGACCGCCTAGCCGTTGGAACCGGCACTAATGGTCACATTTGTGCCGGTTCAGTTGCAAACCGGGACTAATGTGCTTCACATTAGACCCTTTTTCTACTAGTGATAGAGAACGGAGTGGTAAGTACTATGAAGGAAATATTGAGCAAAGTTTTCGGATTGATGAAAATAAGTTCCTAACTTTTGCAGTCCACTTTTTGACAGATGCTCCAGCCACTACGCATGAGGGGTCACGGGGTTGCCGGGAATATGGACTGCGACGAGCGTTATGCCGTACTTCAAGAGAGCCCGACTATTGAGTTTCATGTTACAGTTCAAGCATCAGCCGCCGATGCTTGTCCACGCAGCTCTGACAGCTTTGATTGACCGGTGGCGACCGGAGACCCATTCTTTCCATCTCCCATGCGGGGAGATGATGGTGACCCTCGAGGATTGGTCGATGATTATTGCCATGCCGATCGAGGGTCAAGCACTCACCGGGCGAGTGGAGAGGACCAACTGGCAGCAGAGGGTTACCACCCTCATCGGCGACTGCCCAAGTGAAGGGTAACCGTACATCTGGTGTATTGTTGCCCTGGCTCTCTGAGCACCGGAAGACATGCCCCGAAGACGCGAATGAGGCGACTGTGGAGTGGTACGTGAGGGCCTACCTGTGGTATCTTCTCACGGAGGTCGGTTTCCAGACAACTCCGGGAACTCTGCCAACTGGTCATATATATTCTTCCTAGCCAACTGGGATGCAGGGTACAGTTGGGGGACCGCATCTCTCGCCTACCTATACCGTTTGGTAAGAGAGTATCTCATTGCCTACCTATGAAAGTATGTCCATGACATTTTGTTATATCTGATCATCATTTGATGTTTTGCAGCTTGACGACGCAACCCAGAGGATGGGAGACAAGTCCAATATGGGTGGCTTTGTCTAGGCCCTCTCCATTTGGATGTGGGAGTGGCTGCTGGTGGGGCATCCGGAGAAGCTGCCAAGACGCCCATGGGGTGCCTATAGCGAAGATGGAGACGAGACTCGACACCCCACCGTAGCTTACGAGTGGGACATTGTCAAACTCTACACGGGCCTAAACAAGGCTTCGTACAATACCTACACCAACGAGATGGATGCTTTGACGCATACACAGGTATATGAACTCGCTCACCACCTTTCTCCTTGATTCCACTTTTGACCGAGAGTGGGAACTTACCAATGTATATGTAATACGTAAACTAGTGTTCGTATCATGACCGAGAGTGGGACTTTGATCTGAACGTGATGTGCGATGCGGACAGTGGTCTTTGGCGGTGCATCGTGCCCATGATCTGTGTGTACACCATCGAGTGGCACTTGCCACACCGCGTGGCCGTGCAGTTCGGGATGCATCAGCATACCCCACCGAGCCCGCCGACCGATACCGGTGGCCACGCGCTCCACTTGTGAGTGCGCTTGTTCTTCGTGCCCATGATTTCATTGCGTTTGACATTATTATGATGTTTCTTGTGGCCTGTGCCCTGCAAGATGAGCCGGCAGAAGAATCAGTCGATCACAGACTGGGGAGAGGAGCATAAAACTCATGTGACGGAGTGAAACCGTCGGAAGTTCCGTAAAGATGGGGAGAGGAAAGTGAGTGACTGGGATGCTTACCTGGGCCAACACATGAGGTGGTACGATGATGGCCATAAGCAGTGTCTTCGTCTCAGGCCTCGATGGACAGTGGAAGACATCGCGAAGCTGGAGAGGGATGACCGCGAGGAAGAGGCCTACCAGACCGGCATCAGAGACATGCATAGTGGATTTAGGGAGTTTGCACCCCTCATCAACAGAGTGGTAGGTTTGAACCGACGGTTGTATTTAAATTATTTTATTCGTCATCGTGACTGACTTATGTTGTTATAGTCCGGTGAGCTAAGCAGATGCATATTTGAAGCCTCAGATGCACTAGGTGATAGCCCCGGGAGCGTACAATCTGAGAACAAAGTGAGGGGGACCATGAAGGTACAATTTCAGCCTCCACGGAACAGATGCATCTTGTTCACTTGCAATCAGAAATCTGATACTTATTATGCCCTTGTTTCATTGTGAGTGCAGAAGTTCGTGAAGCATTGTCTCAAGCTGGTAAGCCTGCTTGGGTGTGTGATACGTCCATTTTGCATCATGCTTTTATATCAATATTTATTGCATTATGGATTGTTATTTCACTTTATGTCACAATACTTATGGCTATTCTCTCTTATTTTACAAGGTTTACATAAGGAGGGAGAATGCCGGCGGCTGGAATTCTGGGCTGGAAAAGGAGCAAATATTAGAGACCTATTCTTCGCAACTCCAAAAGTCCTAAAACTCCACGGAACATCTTAAAACAAATAAAGAAAAATCCTCGCCAAAGATGAAGGCCAGGGGGCCCACACCCTGCTCACGAGGGTGGGGGGCGCCCCCCTAGGGCGCGCCCCCTACCTCATGGGCCCCCTGGTGGCTCTCCGACGTCCATCTTCTCCTATATGAAGTCTTTCGATGAGAAAAAAATCAGAAGGAACTTTTCGGGATGAGACTCCGCCGCCACGAGGCGAAACCTTGGCAGAACCAATCTAGAGCTCCGGCAGAGCTGTTCTGCCGGGGATACTTCCCTCCGGGAGGGGGAAATCATCACCATCGTCATCACCAACGCTCCTCTCATCGGGAGAGGGCAATCTCCATCAACATCTTCACCAGCACCATCTCATCTCCAAACCCTAGTTCATCTCTTGTATCCAATTCTTGTCTCAAATTCCGGGATTGGTGCTAGTAGGTTGCTAGTAGTGTTGATTACTCCTTGTAGTTGATGCTAGTTGGTTTATTTGGTGGAAGATCATATGTTCAGATCCTATATGCATATTATTACCCCTCTGATTACGAACATGAATATGCTTTGTGAGTAATTATGTTTGTTCCTGAGGACAAGGGAGAAGTCTTGCTATTAGTAGTCATGTGAATTTGGTATTCGTTTGATATTTTGATAAGATGTATGTTGTCTAGCCTCTAGTGGTGTTATGTGAACGTCGACTACATAACACTTCACCATTATTTGGGCCTAGAGGAAGGCATTGGGAAGTAATAAGTAGATGATGGGTTGCTAGAGTGACAGAAGCTTAAACCCTAGTTTATGTGTTGCTTCATAAGGGGCTGATTTGGATCCACATGTTTCATGCTATGGTTAGGTTTACCTTAATACTTTTGTTGTAGTTGCGGATGCTTGCAATAGAGGTTAATCATAAGTGGGATGCTGATACGTCTCCAACGTATCTATAATTTTTGATTGCTCCATGCTATATTATCTACTATTTTGGGTAATATTGGGCTTTATTATCCACTTTTATATTATTTTTGGGACTAACCTATTAACCGGAGGCCCAGCCCAGATTTGCTGTTTTATGCCTATTTCAGTGTTTTGAAGAAAAGGAATATCAGACGGAGTCGAAACGGAATGAAATCAACTCGAGAAGTTATTTTTGGAAGGAAACACACCTGATGGACTTGGACCCCACGTCAGAAGATACGGGAGCTGCCCACAAGGGTGGGGGGCGCGCCCACCCCCCTAGGGCGCGCCCCTGTCTCGTGGGGCCCCTGTGGCTCCCTTGACGTGCTTCTTTTGCCTATATAACTCCATATACCCTAAAACTTCCAGAACATAGAATAAATCAAGAGTTCCGCTACCAGAAGCCTCCGTAGCCACCCAAAGTCAATCGGGACCCTGTTCCGGCACCCTGCCGGAGGGGGGATCCCTCACCGCTGGCCATCTTCATCATCCCGGTGCTCTTCATGACGAGGAGGGAGTAGTTCTCCCTCGGGGCTGAGGGTATGTACCAGTAGCTATGTGTTTGATCTCTCTCTCTCTCTCTCATGTTCTTGAGGTGATACGATCTTGATGTATCGCGAGCTTTGCTATTATATTTGGATCCTATGATGATTCTTCCCCCCTCTACTCTCTTGTAATGAATCGAGTTTCCCCTTTGAAGTAATCTTATCGGATTGAGTCTTAAAAGATTTAGAACACTTGATGTATGTCTTGTCGTGCGTATCTATGGTGACAATGGGATATCACGTGCCACTTGATGTATGTCTTGGTGATCAACTTGCGGGTTTCGTGACATTGGGAACCTATGCATAGGGGTTGGCACACGTTTTCGTCGTGATTCTCCGGTACAACTTTGGGGCACTCTTTGAGGTCCTTTGTATTGGTTGAATAGATGAATCTGAGATTGTGTGATGCATATCGTATAATCATGCCCACGAATACTTGAGGTGACATTGGAGTATCTAGGTGACATTAGGGTTTTGGTTGATTTGTATCTTAAGGTGTTATTCTAGTACGAACTCTAGGGCTGTTTGTGACACCGATAGGAATAGCCCAACGGATTGATTGGAAAGAATAACTTTGAGGTGGTTTCGTACCCTACAATAATCTCTTCGTTCGTTCTCCGCTATTAGTGACTTTGGAGTGACTCTTTGTTGCATGTTGAGGGATAGTTTTATGATCCAATTATGTTAGTATTGTTGAGAGGACTTACACTAACAGAAGTATGAACCCTAGGCCTTATTTCCACACATTGCAATACCGTTTATGCTCACTTTTATCATTAGTTACCTTGCTGTTTTTATTATTTCAGATTACAAAAACTATTATCTACCATCCATATACCACTTGTATCACCATCTCTTCACTGAACTAGTCCACCTATACAATTTACCATTGTATTGGGTGTGTAAGGGACACAAGAGACTCTTTGTTATTTGGTTGCAGGGTTGCTTGAGAGAGACCATCTTCATCCGACGCCTCCTACGGATTGATAAACCTTAGGCCATCCACTTGAGGGAAATTTTCTACTGTCCTACAAACCTCTGCACTTGGAGGCCCAACAACGTCTACAAGAAGAAGGTTGTGTAGTAGACATCAAGCTCTTTTCTGGCGCTGTTGCCGGGGAGGTTAGCGCTTGAAGGTATATCTTTAGATCTTGCAATCGAGTCTTTTAGTTTCTTGTTTTACCACTAGTTTAGTTTATAAAAGAAAATTACAAAAAAAGGAATTAAGTTTGTCTCATACGCTTCACCTTTTTTATATCTTTTGTGAGTATGATGGAAAAGATAATTGTGCTCAAGTGCTAGAAGAAGAAATCTATAAAATGTATGGCACCAAATATTTGAATAATGAGCATGATTCCAATGTTGTTAGTATGAATTCCTTGAATATCCATGATGCTAATGATATGCAAAGCCACAAGCTTGGGGAAGCTATGTTTGATGAAGATGATATTTTTTGTCCCCCAAGTTTTGATGAGCAAATTTATTATGATGAAAGCATGCCTCCTATCTATGATGATTATTGTGATGACACGTATGCTTTAAAGAATAATGATAACCATGAAACTTGTCATCTTGATCTTAATTTTCAATCACATGATAGTTATTTTGTTGAGTTTGCTCCCATTACTATTAACGAGAAGAATTTTGCTTGTGAGGAGAGTAGTAAATTTTCTATGCTTGTAGTTCATGAAAATAATGCTTTAGGTGATTGTTATATTGTTGAATTCATTCATGATGCTACTGAAAATTATTATGAGGGAGGAATATATGCTTGTAGGAGTTGCAATAATATCAAGTTTCCTCTCTATGTGCTTAAAGTTTTGAAGTTATGTTTGTTTTGCCCTCCTATGCTAGTTGATTATTGTTCCCACAAGTTGTTTGCTCACAAAATCCCTATGCATAGGAAGTATGTTAGACTTAAATGTGCTAGTCATATTCTTCATTATGCTCTCTTTATGTTTCAATTCTTATCTTTTATGTGAGCATCATTGAAATCATCATGCCTAGCTAGGGGCATTAAACGATAGCGCTTGTTGGGAGGCAACCCAATTTTATTTTAGCTCCTTGCTTTTTTGTTCCCGTTTAATAATAAATAATCCATCTAGCCTCTGTTTAGATGTGGTTTTATATGTTTAATTAGTGTATGTGCCAAGTAGAACCGTTGGGAAGACTTGGGGAAAGTCTTGTTGATCATGCTGTCAAAAACAGAAACTTTAGCGCTCATGAGAATTGCTGCCATTTTTATTTTGGAGAGTGATATTTAGTTAATTATTTTTTAAGATGATTAATAGATAAATTACTCAGGTCCAGCAATTTATTTTAGAATTTTTGGGGTTCCAGAAGTTTGCGTTAGTTACAGATTACTACAGACTGTTCTGTTTTTGACAGATTCTGTCTTTCGTGTGTTGTTTGCTTATTTTGATGAATCTATGGCTAGTAAAATAGTTTATAAACCATAGAGGAGTTGGAATAAAGTAGTTTTAACACCAATATAAATAAAGAATGAGTTCATTACAGTACCTTGAAGTGGTGTTTTGTTTTCTTTCGCTAACGGAGCTCATGAGTTTTCTACTTTAAGTTTTGTGTTGTGGAGTTTTCAAGTTTTGGGTAAGGATTCGATGGACTATGGAATAAGGAGTGGAAAGAGCCTAAGCTTGGGGATGCCCAAGGCACCCCAAGGTAATATTCAAGGATATCCAAGAGCCTAAGCTTGGGGATGCCCCGGAAGGCATCCCTTCTTTCGTCTTCGTTCATCGGTAACTTTACTTGGAGCTATATTTTTATTCACCACATGATATGTGTTTTGCTTGGAGCGTCAATTTATTTTGTTAGGATTTGGATTCTGTTATTTAGAACAATGTTTTGCATCTTTTATTTCAATAAAAGTGGCATTGATAGCCTTTACTATGCCTATGTTATAAGTATACATGTTGCTGTTTGAAAACAGAAAGTTTACCGCTGTTGCAATAATTCCCTAGAAAATTCAGAATGTGATAAAATGTTGAAAGCTTTTGCATATTAAGATCTGATAAATTTACTACAGTGGGAATTTTCTTTCATAATTTTTGGAGCTAGGGAAGTATGGATGTTGCTGCATTCTTTACAGACTATCCTGTTTAGGCAGATTGCTATTATGTTTGCATTGTTTGCATATGTTTGCTTCTTTAATGATTCTATTTGAGGATAGGAATATTAAATATGCAGAGGCATTTAGTATGCAATGTTGAATAATAATTTTAGTTATTTGCTACAGTAGAGTATGATAAGGTTTTTGCAATGGTTTATACTAACTTACCTCACGAGTCCTTGTTGAGTTTTGTGTGGATGAAGCTTTTGAGATTTAGGGAGACCGTGATATGAGAGGAATTAAGGAGAAACAAAAGCTCAAGCTTGTGGATGCCCAAGGCATCCCAAGATAATATTTCAAGAAGTCTCAAGCATCTAAGCTTGGGGATGCCCCGGTTGGCATCCCACCTTTCTTCTTCAACAACTATCGGTTAGTATCGGTTGATCCTAAGTTTTTGCTTCTTCACATGATGTTTGCTATTCTTAGAATATAATTTTATTTTTCTTTGCTTGATGTTTGAATAGAATACCAAGGTATGAAATTATTAAATGTTAGAGAGTCTTCACATAGTTGCATAATTATTCGACTACTCATTGATCTTCACTTATATCTTTCGGAGTAGTTTGTCATTTGCTCTAGTGCTTCACTTATATCCTTTAGAGCATGGTGGTAGTTTTATTTTGAAGAAATAGATGAACTCTCATGATTCACTTATATTATTTTGAGAGTCTTAAATAGCATGGTAATTTGCTTAAAATCCTAATATGCTAGGTATTCAAGAATAATAATATTCTCTTATGAGTGTGTTGAATACTAAGAGAAGTTTGATACTTGATGATTGTTTTGAGATATGAGGATGGTAATATTAGAGTCATGCTAAGTTGAGTAGTTGTGAATTTGAGAAATACTTGTGTTGAAGTTTGTGATTCCCGTAGCATGCACATATGGTGAACCATTATGTGATGAAGTCGGAGCATGATTTATTTATTGATTGTCTTCCTTATGAGTGGCGGTCGGGGACGAGCGATGGTCTTTTCCTACCAATCTATCCCCCTAGGAGCATGTGCGTAGTACTTTGTTTCGATAACTTCTAGATTTTTGCAATAAGTATGCGAGTTCTTTATGACTAATGTTGAGTCCATGGATTATACGCACTCTCACCCTTCCACCATTGCTAGCCTCTCTAGTACCACGCAACTTTCTCCGGTACCATAAACCCACCATATACCTTCCTCAAAACAGCCACCATACCTACCTATTATGGCATTTCCACAGCCATTCCGAGATATATTGCCATGCAACTTTCCACCATTCCGGTTATTATGACACACTCCATCATTGTCATATTGCTTAGCATGATCATGTAGTTGACATTGTATTTGTGGCAAAGCCGCCGTTCATAATTATTTCATACTTGTCACTCTTGATTCATTGCATATCCCGGTACACCGCCGGAGGCATTCATATAGAGTCATCTTTGTTCTAGTATCGATTTGTATCATCGAGTTGTAAAAAATAGAAGTGTGATGATCATCATTCAATAGAGCATTGTCCAAAAAAAGAAGAAAGAAAGGACAAATAAAAAAGGGAAAGGCCAAATAAAAAAAAGAAAGGCCAAAAAAGAAAGGCCAAATAAATAATAATAAATAAAAAAATAAAAGGGACAATGCTACTATCCTTTTACCACACTTGTGCTTCAAAGTAGCACCATGATCTTCATGATAGAGAGTCTCCTATGTTGTCACTTTCATATACTAGTGGGAATCTTTCATTATAGAACTTGGCTTGTATATTCCAATGATGGGCTTCCTCAAAATGCCCTAGGTCTTCGTGAGCAAGCGAGTTGGATGCACACCCACTAGTTTCTTTTGTTGAGCTTTCATATACTTATAGCTCTAGTGCATCCGTTGCATGGCAATTCCTACTCACTCACATTGATATCTATTGATGGGCATCTCCATAGCCCGTTGATAAGCCTAGTCGATGTGAGACTATCTTCTCCTTTTTTCCTCTCCACAACCACCATTCTATTCCACCTATAGTGCTATGTCCATGGCTCACGCTCATGTATTGCGTGAAGATTGAAAAAGTTTGAGAACATCAAAAGTATGAAACAATTGCTTCTCTTGTCATCGGGGTTGTGCATGATTTAAATTTTGTGTGTGGTGAAGATGGAGCATAGCCAGACTATATGATTTTGTAGGGATAGCTTTCTTTGGCCATGATATTTTGAGAAGACATAATTGCTTTATTAGTATGCTTGAAGTATTATTATTTTTGTGGCAATATGAACTTTTGTCTTGAATCTTATGGATCTGAATATTCTTTCCACAATTAAGAAGAATCACATTGAAATTATGCCAACTAGCATTCCACATCAAAAATTATCTTTTTTATCATTTACCTACTCGAGGACGAGCAGGAATTAAGCTTGGGGATGCTTGATACGTCTCCAACGTATCTATAATTTTTGATTGCTACATCCTATATTATCTATTGTTTGGGCAATAATGGGATTTATTATCCACTTTTATATTATTTTTGGGACTAACCTATTAACCGGAGGCCCAGCCCAGATTTGCTGCTTTATGCCTATTTCAGTGTTTTGAAGAAAAGGAATATCAGACGGAGTCGAAACGGAATGAAATCAACTCGAGAAGTTATTTTTGGAAGGAAACACACCCGATGGACTTGGACCCCACGTCAAAAGATATGGGAGCTGCCCGCGCCCCCTGCCTCGTGGGGCCCCCGTGGCTCCCCTGACGTGCTTCTTCTGCCTATATAACTCCATATACCCTAAAACTTCCAGAACAGAGAATAAATCAAGAGTTCCGCCGCCAGAAGCCTCCGTAGCCACCAAAAGTCAATCAGGACCCTGTTCCGGCACCCTGCCGGAGGGGGGATCCCTCACCGGTGGCCATCTTCATCATCCCAGTGCTCTCCATGACGAGGAGGGAGTAGTTCTCCATCGGGGCTGAGGGTATGTACCAGTAGCTATGTGTTTGATCTCTCTCTCTCTCTCGTGTTCTTAAGGTGATACGATCTTGATGTATCGCGAGCTTTGCTATTATATTTGGATCCTATGATGATTCTTCCCCCCTCTACTCTCTTGTAATGAATCGAGTTTCCTCTTTGAAGTAATCTTATCGGATTGAGTCTTTAAAGATTTGAGAACACTTGATGTATGTCTTGCCGTGCGTATCTGTGGTGACAATGGGATATCACGTGCCACTTGATGTATGTCTTGGTGATCAACTTGCGTGTTTCATGACATTGGGAACCTATGCATAGGGGTTGGCACACGTTTTCGTCGTGATTCTCTGGTAGAACTTTGGGGCACTCTTTGAGGTCCTTTGTGTTGGTTGAATAGATGAATCTGAGATTGTGTGATGCATATAGTATAATCATGCCCACGAATACTTGAGGTGACATTGGAGTATCTAGGTGACATCAGGGTTTTGGTTGATTTGTATCTTAAGGTGTTATTCTAGTACGAACTCTAGGGCTGTTTGTGACACATGTAGGAATATCCCAACGGATTGATTGGAAAGAATAACTTTGAGGTGGTTTCGTACCCTACCATAATCTCTTCGTTCGTTCTCCGCTATTAGTGACTTTGGAGTGACTCTTTGTTGCATGTTGAGGGATAGTTTTATGATCCAATTATGTTAGTATTGTTGAGAGGACTTACACTAGCGGAAGTATGAACCCTAGGCCTTATTTCCACACATTGCAATACCGTTTACGCTCACTTTTATCATTAGTTACCTTGCTGTTTTTATTATTTCAGATTACAAAAACTATTATCTACCATCCATATACCACTTGTATCACCATCTCTTCGCCGAACTAGTGCACCTATACAATTTACCATTGTATTGGGTGTGTTGGGGACACAAGAGACTCTTTGTTATTTGGTTGCAGGGTTGCTTGAGAGAGACCATCTTCATCCTACGCCTCCTACGGATAGATAAACCTTAGGTCATCCACTTGAGGGAAATTTGCTACTGTCCTACAAACCTCTGCACTTGGAGGCCCAACAACGTCTACAAGAAGAAGGTTGTGTAGTAGACATCAGATGCTTGTTCAAGTAAGAACAACACCCAAGCACCGGTCCACCTACATATCAAATTATCAAAGTATCGAACGCGGATCATATGAACGTGATGAAAACTAGCTTGACGATATTCCCATGTGTCCTCGGGAGCGCTTTTTCTATTATAAGAGTTTGTTCTGGCTTGTCCTTTGCTGCAAAAGGATTGGGCCACCTTGCTGCACTTTATTTACTTTTGTTACTCGTTGCTCGTTACAATTTATCCTATCACAAAACTATCTGTTACCACTTATTTCAGTACTTGCTAAAAATACCTTGCTGAAAACCGCTTATCATTTCCTTCTGCTCCTTGTTGGGTTCGACACTCTTACTTATCGAAAGGACTACGATAGATCCCCTATACTTGTGGGTCATCAAGACTCTTTTCTGGCGCTGTTGTCGGGGAGTGTAGCGCCTTTGGTAGGTGGAATTTGGTAAGGAAAAATTTATATAGTGTGCTGAAATTTACTGTCACTTGTTACTATGGAAAGTAATTCTCTGAGGGGCTTGTTCGGGGTATCTTCACCCCGTCCAGTAGAGCAAAGAGTTGCTCCTCAACCTACTGAACCTATTGAAAATGAAACTCCTTTTGAATTTCCTTTGGGTATGATGGAAAAACTGCTAGCTAACCCTTTTACAAGAGATGGAACAAAGCATCCTGATGAGCACTTAATATATGTGGATGAAGTTTGTGGACTATTTAAGCATGCAGGTATACCCGATGATGTTGCTAAGAAGAAGGTCTTCCCTTTATCTTTGAAGGGAGACGCATTGATATGGTATAGGCTATGTGATGATATGAGATCATGGGACTATAAAAGATTGAAGTTGGAATTTCATCAAAAGTATTACCCTATGCATCTTGTTCATCATGATCGCAATTATATATATAATTTCTGGCCTCGCGAAGGAGAAAGCATCGCTCAAGCTTGGGGGAGGCTTAAATCAATGTTATATTCATGCCCCAATCATGAGCTCTCAAGAGAAATGATCATTCAAAAATTTTATGCTCGGCTTTCTGAAAACAATCGCACCATGCTCGATACTTCTTGTGCTGGCTCTTTTATGATGAAGACTATTGAATTCAGATGGAATTTATTGGATAGAATTAAATGCAACTCTGAAGATTGGGACCTCGATGAAGGTAAGGAGTCAGGTATGAAACCTAAGTTTGATTGTGTTAAATCTTTTATGGACACCGATATTTTCCGTAAGTTTAGCACTAAATATGGACTTGACTCTGAGATAGTAGCTTCTTTCTGTGAATCTTTTGCTACTTATGTTGATCTCCCTAAGGACAAGTGGTTTAAATATCATCCTCCCATAGAAGTAAAAGTAGCTGCACCTATTAAAGTTGAAGAAAAGACTGTCACTTATAATGATCCTATTGTTCCTACTTCTTATATTGAGAAACCACCTTTCCTTGTTAGAAAAAAGGATCATGCTAAAGCTTCAACTGTTGTTCGTAAAAGCAGTATTAGAACTTATACACCTCCTGAGCAAGTTAAAGTAGAACCTAATATTGCTACTGTTAAATATCTCTTGTCTGATAATATTGATGGGCATGTTATTCAGTTCGAAGGTGAAACTACTAGAATTTCTAAACCTTGTGATAAAGATAAACATAGACCTGTGGTAGGCGTGCCTGTTATTTATGTTAAAATAGGAGATCATTGTTATCATGGCTTATGTGATATGGGTGCTAGTGCTAGTGTAATACCTATTGACTTATACGAAGAAATTAAGAATGAAATTGCACCTGCTGAGTTAGAAGGTATTGATGTCACAATTAAACTTGCCAATAGAGATACTATTTCACCAATGGGAATTGTTAGAGATGTTGAAGTCTTGTGTGGGAAAACTAAATATCCTGCTGATTTTCTTGTTCTTGGTTCCCCACAAGATAGTTTTTGTCCCATTATATTTGGTAGACCCTTCTTAAATAATGTCAATGCTACCATAGATTGCACAAAGAATGTTGTTACTATTGGATTGGATGATATGTTTCATGAGTTTAATTTCTCTAAATTTAGCAAATAACATCATGAGGAAGAATTACCTAGTAAAGATGAAATTATTGGTCTTGCTTCTATTGTCATACCTCCTAGTGATCCTTTAGAACACTATTTGCTAGACCATGAAAATGATATGTTCATGAATGAAAGAAGGGAAATAGATGAAGTATTCTTTAAACAGGAACCTATTCTGCAACACAATTTGCCTGTTGAAATTTTAGGGGATCCACCTCCACCCAAGGGTGATCCCGTGTTTGAGCTTAAACCATTGCCTGATAATCTTAAATATGCTTACTTGATGAAAAGAAGATATATCCTGTTATTATTAGTGCTAACCTTTCAGAGCATGAAGAAGAAAGATTATTGAAAACTCTAAAGAAGCATCGTGCTACTATTGGATATACTCTTGATGATCTTAAGGGCATTAGTCCCACTCTATGTCAACATAAAATAAATTTGGAAGCAGATGCCAAACCAGTTCGTGATCCTCAACGACATCTGAGTCCTAAAATGAAAGAAGTGGTGAGAAAAGAAATACTAAAGCTTCTGGAGGCAGGTATAATCTATCCCGTTGCTGATAGTGAGTGGGTAAGTCATGTCCATTGTGTCCCTAAGAAGGGAGGTATTACTGTTGTTCCTAATGATAAAGATGAATTGATTCCACAAAGAATTATCACAGGTTATAGGATGGTAATTGATTTCCGCAAATTAAATAAAGCTACTAGGAAAGTTCATTACCCCTTACCTTTTATTGATCAAATGCTAGAAAGATTATGCAAACATACACACTATTGGTTTCTAGATGGTTATTCTGGTTTCTCTCAAATACCCGTGTCGGCTAGAGATCAATCAAAGACTACTTTAACATGCCCTTTTGGTACTTTTGCTTATAGACGTATGCCTTTTGGTTTATGTAATGCACCTGCTACCTTTCAAAGATGCATGATGGCTATATTCTCTGACTTTTGTGAAAAGATTTGTGAGGTTTCCATGGACGACTTTTCCGTCTATAGTTCCTCTTTTGATGATTGCTTGAGCAATCTTGATCGAGTTTTGCAGAGATGTGAAGAAACTAATCTTGTCTTGAATTGGGAAAAGTGCCACTTTATGGTTAATGAAGGTATTGTCTTGGGGCACAAAGTTTCTGAAAGAGGTATTGAAGTTGATAAAGCCAAGGTTGGTGCTATTGAAAAGATGCCATGTCCCAAGGACATCAAAGGTATAAGAAGTTTCCTTGGTCACGCTGGATTTTATAGGAGGTTCATTAAGGACTTCTCAAAAATTTCTCGGCCTCTGTCTAATTTATTGCAAAAAGATATACCATTTGTCTTTGATGATGATTGTGTAGAAGCATTTGAAGTACTTAAGAAACCATTAGTCTCTGCACCTGTTGTTCAGCCACCTGATTGGAATTTACCCTTTGAAATTATGTGTGATCCTAGTGATTATGATGTAGGTGCTGTTCTAGGGCAAAGAGTTGATAAGAAATTAAATGTTATTCATTATGCTAGTAAGACTCTAGACAATGCTCAAAGAAATTATGCTACTACTGAAAAAGAGCTTTTAGCAGTTGTCTTTGCTTGTGATAAGTTCAGATCTTATATTGTTGATTCTAAAGTAACTATTCAAACTGATCATGCTGCTATTAAATATCTTATGGAAAAGAAAGATGCTAAACCTAGACTTATTAGATGGGTTCTCTTGCTACAAGAATTTGATTTGCATATTGTTGATAGAAAGGGAGCTGAGAACCCCGTTGCAGACAACTTGTCTAGGTTAGAGAATGTTCTTGATGACCCACTACCCATTAATGATAGCTTTCCTGATGAATAATTAAATGTTATAAGTACTTCTCATAGTACTCCATGGTATGCTGATTATGCTAATTATATTGTTGCTAAGTTTATACCACCTAGCTTCACATACCAGCAAAAGAAAAAAATCTATGATTTAAGACATTACTTTTGGGATGATCCACATCTTTATAAAGAAGGAGTAGATGGTGTTATTAGACGTTGTGTACCTGAGCATGAATAGGAACAGATCCTACGCAAGTGTCACTTCGAGTCTTATGGAGGACACCACGCTGGAGATAGAACTGCACATAAGGTATTGCAATCTGGTTTTTATTGGCCTACTCTCTTCAAGGATGCCTGTAAGTTTGTCTTGTCTTGTGATGAATGTCAAAGAATTGGTAATATTAGTAGACGTTAAGAAATGCCTATGAATTATTCTCTTGTTATTGAACCGTTTGATGTTTGGGGCTTTGATTATATGGGACCTTTTCCTGCGTCTAATGGATACACATATTTTAGTTGTTGTTGATTACGTTACTAAGTGGGTAGAAGCTATTCCAACTAGTAGTGCTGATCATAACACTTCTATTAAAATGCTTAAAGAAGTTATTTTTCGAGGTTTGGAGTCCCTAGATATTTAATGACTGATGGTGGTTCACACTTTATTCATGGTGCTTTCCATAAAATGCTTGCTAAGTATGATGTTAATCATAGAATTGCATCCCCTTATCACCCTCAGTCTAGTGGTCAAGTAGAGTTGAGCAATAGAGAGCTCAAATTAATTTTGCAAAAGACTGCTAATAGGTCTAGAAAGAATTGGTCCAAAAAACTTGATGATGCATTATGGGCTTATAGAACTGCATACAAAAATCCTATGGGTATGTCTCCGTATAAAATGGTTTATGGAAAAGCATGTCACTTACCTCTCGAACTAGAACATAAGGCATATTGGGCTATTAAAGAGCTCAACTATGATTTTAAACTTGCCGGTGAGAAGAGGTTATTTGATATTAGCTCACTTGATGAATGGAGAACCCAAGCTTATGAAAATGCCAAGTTGTTTAAAGAAAAAGTTAAAAGATGGCATGACAAAAGGATACAAAAGCGTGAGTTTAATGTAGGTGATTATGTATTGCTATACAACTCTCATTTAAGATTTTTGCAGGCAAACTTCTCTCTAAATGGGAAGGCCCCTATGTTATCGAAGAGGTCTATCGTTCTGGCGCCATAAAGATCAACAACTTTGAAGGCACAAATCCGAAGGTGGTAAACGGTCAAAGAATTAAACATTATATCTCAGGTAATCCCATAAATGTTGAAACCAATATTATTGAAACCGTAACCCCGGAGGAATACATAAGGGACATTTTCCGGAATGTTTCAGACTCCAAAAAGGAATAGGTATGTGGTACGATAAGTAAACCGACTCCAAAACAATTTTTAAGGCAATATTTCTCTGTTTTGGAATATTTAGAAAAATAGAAAAAATAAGTAGCAGTCCGGGAAGGACACGAGGGTGGTGGGCGTGCCCTACCCCCCTGGGCGCGCCCCCTACCTCGTGAGCACCTCGTGTGCCTTCCGGACTCCGTTTTCTTGCACGTTACGTATTTTGGTTGGTAAAAATTCATTATATATTCTCCAGAAGGTTTTGACTCCCGTATCACGCAAATTTCCTCTGTTTTTGTTTTTGATCTGTTGCTGCTGCAGATTAGAACAAGATGTCTTCTCAAGAGTTAATCGGGGAGAGTCGGGTATCTAATCCGGCACCGGAACCAAGGGCAAACAGCGACGCTGACCACTTTGGGACAGCAATGGAGGAAGAGATGGAGGCTGACTTGATGAGAGTAGATGCCATGGAGGATCAAGAAGTCACCTCTCGCCTCCGAGCTGGGTTCATGATGGGGGAACTACAGAGCTCAGCTATTCCAAACTCGATTATCCCTTCTAATGTTAGATTTCTTTCTTATGAAAATATGAAGAGGAGTGTCACTTGTTCTCCCGCAGCTATGCAACAGCCTTGGGTGCAGGGAGCTTTAGCTATCACAGAAAGCTTTGTAAGGAAATAATGGACCTCAAACAGCAAGTCAATAAGCTCGAGGAGGAGAACCGCATCCTGAGGGGAATCATTGCCAATAATATTACACCGACAACAAAGAAGGAGATATAATCACATGGGTATGGGCACTCCCCTTGGCAACTGCGAAGCTTGGGGGAGGTGCCCCGGTATCGTATCACAATCAACTCCTATCTTTACCATTTTTCTTAGTTCGATCCTATTAGTAGTATCTTGATTTAGTAGAATAAAGTTTATGGCATGACCTAGTTTTGAGTTTTGCTTTGTGATCTCTCTTTGTAATCGAGTCCGTGAGCTATATATAATAAAGATTAGTGTTGAGTCAAGGGCTTGATTATTTTTCCATGATCTTGGGTGAATAAAAGAAAAGAGAAAAAGAATAAAAAGAAACAAAAAGTTCATATTGATCTTATTGAGAGTAATGACTTCACATAGAAAGAGTATGATGATTAAAAGTTGTTGGGAGTTGGCAGACATAGCTTTGGTCATTATTGCAATTAATAGGAAGTAATAAGGAAAGAGAGGTTTTCACATATAGATATATTATCATTGACATCTTTTATGATTGGGAGCACTCATTAAAATATGACATGCTAAAGAGTTGATGTTGGACAAGGAAGACAATGTAATGAGTTATGTCTTTCTTATATCTGAGATAAAGTATGTTGTCATGGATCCTCTAACTTGTTGAGCTTGCCTTTCCCCCTCATGCTAGCCAAATTCTCAGCACCAAGTAGAAATACTACTTGTGCTTCCAAATACCCTTAAACCAGTTTTTCCATGAGAGTCCACCATATCTACCTATGGATTGAGTAAGATCCTTCAAGTAAGTTGTCATCGGTGCAAAGCAATAAAAATTGTTCTAAATATGTATGATTGATTGGTGTGGGAGAAATAAGCTTTATACAATCTTGTGATGTGCAAGTAATAAAAGCGATGGACTGCATAATAAAGGTTCACATCACAAGGGGCAATATAAAGTGATGTTCTTTCGCATTGAGATTTTGTGAATCCAACCATAAAAGCGCATGGCAACCTCTGCTTCCCTCTGCGAAGGGCCTATCCTTTATTATTATCTTCTACCTTATGCAAGAGTCATGGTGATCTTCACCTTTTCTTTTTCATTTTATCCTTTGGCAAGCTCAGCATGTTGGAAAGAACATGATATATATATCTAATTGGATGTAGGGGAGCATGAACCATTATTGTTGACATTACCCTTGAGGTAAAAGGTTGTGGGGCAAAACTATAAGCCCCTATCTTTCTCTGTGTCTGATTAAAACTCCGTAACCACAAGTATTGCGTGAGTGTTAGCAATTATGGAGGACTAAATGATAGTTGAGTATGTGGACTTGCTTTTTAGCTCTGACATAGACTCTTTCCAATGTTATGATAAATTGCAATTTCTTCAATGACTGAGATTATAGGTTGTCGAAGCCCAATAAGGTTTATGATTTATACTTTTGCATTGTGAATAGATCATCACTTGAACATAAGTAATCATATGACAAAAGCTATATATGTTGCTGTTATGAGAATAATCATGATGCCTTCATGTCCGTATTTTATTTTTATTGACGCCTCTACCTCTAAACATGAGGACATATTTATTGTTATCGGTTTTCTCTTGAGGACAAGCGAGGTCTAAGCTTGGGAGAGTTGATACGTCCATTTTGCATCATGCTTTTATATCAATATTTATTGCATTATGGACTGTTATTTCACTTTATGTCACAATACTTATGGCTATTCTCTCTTATTTTACAAGGTTTACATAAGGAGGGAGAATGCCGGCGGCTGGAATTCTGGGCTAGAAAAGGAGCAAATATTAGAGACCTATTCTACGCAACTCCAAAAGTCCTGAAACTCCACGGAACATCTTAAAACAAATAAAGAAAAATCCTCGCCAAAGATGAAGGCTAGGGGGGCCACACCCTGCTCACGAGGGTGGGGGCGCCCCCCCTAGGGCGCGCCCCCCTACCTCGTGGACCCCTGGTGGCTCTCCGACGTCCATCTTCTCCTATATGAAGTCTTTTGATGAGCAAAAAATCAGAAGGAACTTTTCGGGACGAGACTCCGCCGCCACGAGGCGGAACCTTGGCGGGACCAATCTAGAGCTCTGAGGATACTTCCCTCCGAGAGGGGGAAATGATCACCATCGTCATCACCAACGCTCCTCTCATCGGAGAGGGCAATCTCCATCAACATCTTCACCAGCACCATCTCATCTCCAAACCCTAGTTCATCTCTTGTATCCAATTCTTATCTCAAAGTCGGGATTGGTGCTAGTAGGTTGCTAGTAATGTTGATTACTCCTTGTAGTTGATGCTAGTTGGTTTATTTGGTGGAAGATCATATGTTCAGATCCTATATGCATATTATTACCCCTCTGATTATGAACATGAATATGCTTTGTGAGTAATTACGTTTGTTCCTGAGGACAAGGGAGAAGTCTTGCTATTAGTAGTCATGTGAATTTGGTATTCATTTGATATTTTGATAAGATGTATGTTGTCTAGCCTCTAGTGGTGTTATGTGAACGTCGACTACATAACACTTCACCATTATTTGGGCCTAGAGGAAGGCATTGGGAAGTAATAAGTAGATGATGGGTTGCTAGAGTGATAGAAGCTTAAACCCTAGTTTATGTGTTGCTTCGTAAGGGGCTGATTTGGATCCACATGTTTCATGCTATGGTTAGGTTTACCTTAATACTTTTGTTGTAGTTGCAGATGCTTGCAATAGAGGATAATCATAAGTGGGATGCTTGTTCAAGTAAGAACAGCACCCAAGCACTGGTCCACCTACATATCAAATTATCAAATTATCGAACGCGAATCATATGAACGTGATGAAAACTAGCTTGACGATATTCCCATGTGTCCTCGGGAGCGCTTTTCCTATTATAAGAGTTTGTTCCGGCTTATCCTTTGCTACAAAAGGATTGGGCCACCTTGCTGCACTTTATTTACTTTTGTTACTTGTTGCTCGTTACAATTTATCCTATCATAAAACTATCTGTTACCACTTATTTCAGTACTTGCAAAGAATACCTTGCTGAAAACTGCTTATCATTTCCTTCTGCTCCTCGTTGGGTTCGACACACTTACTTATCGAAAGGACTATGATAGATCCCTTATACTTGTGGGTCATCAGTGTGCTGGAGCTGGGTCGGTTGAAGCTTATTATCCTGCAGCCACACAGGGTCACATCGGCTCATCGAGCCATGTTCCCTTGTCATCTAGGTTGGTTGAGGAGGAGGAGGAGGAGGCCACACATGAAGAAAGAGGAGGAGGAGGCCTATCATGAGGAAGAGGAGGTTGAGAGCAATGGGGAGGAGGAGTACGATGAAGATTATGGACCTCCACCAACTCAATCATCTGAACCATCTCAGCTGCCGAAGAGGAATCCGAAGAAGAAGGATTTGTTGAGTCCGGATGAGGGAGTCCTGGACTAAGGAGTCCTCAGGCGTCCGGTCTGTTGGGCATGGGCTGGACTATTGAACCATGAAGATACAAGATGGAAGACTTTCTCCCGTGTCCAGATAGGATTCTTCTTTGCGTGGATGGCAAGCCAGGTAGCCGGATATACTATTTCCCTTCTATGTAACTGACTTCGTATAACCCTAGTCCCCTCCAGTGTCTATATAAACTGGAGGGTTTAGTCTGCAAAGACAATCATAATCAGATAAGCTAGACTTCTAGGGTTTTAGCCATTACGATTTCGTGGTAGATCAACTCTTGTAACCCCCATACTCATCAATATTAATCTAGCAGGACATAGGGTTTTACCTCCATCGAGAGGGCCCGAACCTAGGTAAACATTGTGTTCCCTGTCTCCTGTTACCATTAACCTCAGGCGCACAGTTCGGGACCCCCTACCCGAGATCCGTCGGTTTTGACACCGACATTGGTGCTTTCATTGAGAGTTTCGCTGTGTCGTCGCCAAGAGGTTCAATGGCCCCGTCAATCATCCACAAAAACATTGTCCAGGGAGAAACCTTCCTCCCCGAACAAATCATCGTGTTCGACAGCTTCGCACCGCGGGCCAACTCACTTGGTCATCTACAGAAGATCGATAGCTACGCCCCTAGCCATCAGGTCAGATTTGGAAGCTTGAACTACGTCGCGGACATCCGCGGAGACTTGATCTTCGACGGATTCGAGACCGCAGAAGTAGTCGCTCCCTGTCACCATGATGAACATGGCTTAAATCTGTCATCGAACTACACCTAGGAGATAGAACCTACAACTACTCCAGCTCTAGATCTAGAGCAGGTCACGCCATCCGAGGACGAGAGGCTCAAGCCCGCCACGGAGGCTGCAGACTCAGCGGCGTTGGAGCCGCACACAGACCCAACCTCAAGTAAGATCTGTGTTGCCAGAACCTCGCACACACTTCTGGCTACAGGTTCCGAAGCATGTGCATCCGCGCATGACGAGCTTGACCGGGCATCGATCGTCGAATTCAGCTCCGCGGACATCTTCCGACACTCGCCTTTGGGCGATGTGCTAAACTCATTAAAAACACTCTCCTTAGCGGGGCCTCACAACTGGATTATATCCGGTTCGAACTGGAGGCTGATGACGAATTTCGCTTCCCACCCCCCGCCCACTTAATAGCCATTGTCGAAGACTTAACTAACATGCTCGATTACGGCTCTGACGACATCGACGGTATGGACGACGATGCCGGAGAAGAAGAGGCCCAAAACCCGCCATTTGCCGGACGCTGGACGGCCACTTCCTCGTATGACGTATACATGGTGGATGCACCAAAAGAGAATAGCAGCGATGACAAGGAAGATCCATTTGAGGATAAACCTCCCGAGATACAACCAAAGCACCGGCGTCAGCGGCGCCGCTCTAAGTCACGCCGCAGCAAAGACAGGAACACCGGCACAGGAGAAGATAACACTCCGGACGGTGCCGAAGACAATGAAAACCCCGTTGAGGCAACTTCCGAACAAGATGAACGGGAAGACGGGCAAGTTAGCACTGATGAACAGGTCACGAACGAAGACTCGGAGGACAGTAATTATCTTCCGCTCTCCGAGGATGAGGCAAGCCTCGGCACCGAGGATTTTATCGTGCCTGAGGAACCTCTTGAACAGGAGCGCTTCAAGCGCCAGTTAATAGCCACTGCCTAGAGCCTGAAAAAGAAACAGCAGCAGCTTTAAGCTGATCAAGATCTGCTCAATGATAGATGGACTGATGTCCTGGCAGCCGAGGAATAAGGCCTCAAGCGCCCAGTCAAAAGTTACCTGAAGCGCAAATTTCTACCTCAGTTCGATGACGAGGCGCTGGAGCCTGTACCATCATCGCGCAACGCAGCTGACTGACCAGCACGGGGTCGGGATAAAGCGGCAACTCAAGCCAAACACCAGCCCGCCTTACCTCACCATAAAGGCAGAGACAAAACTACTCAGGGGTACACATATGCTCTCCGGCAGGGCCTAAAGAACAAAATAGGTCCGGCCAGATTGATCTACGGATCACGGGGGCGTGCCTCGACGTGCAACGACGGCTACCAAGCCGAACATGGCAAGTACAATTACGGCCGAGCCGAAAGCCGCAAACGGACTCCATTCGAACTACGTCACGAACTGGCCCGATATAGAGGCGCCGCACACCCTCTCTGCTTCACTGATGAAGTCATGGAACATGAATTCCTAGAAGGGTTCAAACCCGTGAATATCGAATCATATGATGGAACCACAGACCCCGCAGTATGGATCGAATACTTCACTCTCCATATTCATATGGCCCGCGACGATGACCTTCATGCCATTAAATACCTCCCCCTAAAGCTCAAGGGGCCAGCCCAGCACTGGCTGAACAGCCTGCCTGAAAGTTCCATTGGCAGCTAGGAGGACTTGGAAGAAGCCTTCCTTGACAACTTTCAAGGTACATATGTTCGACCTCCGGATGCCGATGACTTAAGTCACATAATTCAAGATCCCGGAGAGTCAACCAGGAAACTCCGGACTAGGTTCTTAACTAAAAAGAACCAGATCGTCGACTGTCCGGATGCCGAAGCCTTGGCGGCCTTCAAACACAGCATCCGGGATGAATGGCTTGCCCGACACCTCGGCCAAGAGAAGCCGAAGTCCATGGCAGCCCTTACGGTCCCGCTTTTGTGTGGGCGAAGATAGTTGGCTAGCCCGTAGCAATAACAGGGAAAGCGAACCTGGCACTGCGGAAGCCAAGAGCAGCAACGGCAAGCCCCGATGCAATAGACACAAGCGTCGAAGCAACGGTGATAATACCGATGACACGGCGGCCAACGCCGGATTCAGTGGCTCCATGTCCGGCCAACGGAAGAAGCCATTCAAAAGGAACAATTCGGGCCCATCCAGCTTGGACCGCATACTTGATCGCCTATGCTAGATACACAGCACTCCTGGCAAACCAGCCAACCATAACAACAGAGACTGTTGGGTTTTCAAACAGGCCGGCAAATTAAACGCCAAGAACAAGGAGAAGGGGTCGCAAAGCGAAGATGACGACGAGGAGCCCCGGCCACCGAACACAGGGGGGCAGAAAAAGTCCCCCCCCCCAAGTTAAAACGGTAAACATGATATATGCAAGCGCGTGCTTAGGGACATCTACGCGATGGAGCTAGTCGCCCCAAAGTTTAACCCATGGTCTTCCTGCCCGATCACTTTTGATTGCAGGGATCATACGACCAGTATCCGTCATGGCGGCTCGACCCAATAATTGATGGATTTTACCTCACGCGAGTCCTCATGGATGGTGGCAGCAGCCTGAACCTGCTCTATCAGGATACATTGCGCAAAATAGGCATTAATCCATCAAGAATTAAGCCCACAAGGACTACCTTTAAAGAAGTCATACCAGGTGTAGAGGCCCACTATACGGGCTCAATCACACTAGAGGTTCTCTTCGGATCTCTAGACAATTTCCAAAGCGAAAAGCTAATCTTTGATATCGTCCCCTTTCGCAGCGGCTATCACGCACTGCTCGGACGAACCGCATTTGCACGCTTCAATGCGGTGCCACACTACGCTTATCTTAAGCTTAAGATGGCCGGTCCATGCGGCGTCATAACAGTCAATGGGAACACGGAACGCTCCCTCCCTACCGAGGAGCACACCGCTGCGTTAGCAGCAGAAGTACAGAGCGGCCTCCTCAAGCAGAACCTTAATTCGTCGGCCGAACTCCCGGACACTATCAAACGAGTCCGGACTACTCTACAGCAGGACAGCCCAGCTCATCAAGAGCGCGACTAGCAACTCGGCCGCCGTCCCCGTCCCAACCAAGAAGCGGCATTCGTACCGCGCGTACATAACTATGCACTCAAAATACCATGGGCATAGACGGAGGCATAACTATCTTGTGATCCATAATACGGCTTGACCGCTCCTGGACACACATACTTTCCATTTTTCCTTTTTATCCTTTCCAGGTCCCTTTTCCATAGGTTTTTTCTGACGACCTGATCATCGGTCCTCTCGGCAGGATGGATATACCAAGATGGCAAGAAGCACGGGCGTACAAGGGAATTCTTATATGGTCTCTTTAACGATCACTCTACCTGCCTTCAGGACCCTCACGTAGCTGTCCCTTGGTCAGGGCATGTCAAATAGCCCGGTTGCTTATTGCACCACTTGTACGAATACGCTTTGACGTATTAATCAAACTATAATGGAAACAGTTTGCGGTCCAACTTCTGCGGCACTGGCTTACTACCCTTTTACCCTTTTCTTTGATGATTTTCTCAAAGTTGCGACCGTACACTTTGGTACGCTTTAATCTGCCAGGGCCTTCGTTGCGACCCATAATACGGCAACAAAGTCCGAACAATTTCTACAACATAGTTCGGCAGCCCGAATTTAGCATTATATGCATTGGCTCCGAATCATGTCTTTGGTCAATAGTTGGGTTGCCCGGCTCCTGTGCTTACTACCTTACGTTCCGCTATATCGGCTAGGGTAGTAAAGGGAGAACTACTACGATTGTGTCCTGGTTTATCCGGATGAGCACCTCAGTAGATAAAGCTGAAAATTGACTGTCATGATACGGCGAGAGCCGGTCAGCTCTTCGGAGGGTTCAAATCTTTAGCGATTATTTCCGCAGTATGTGATGAATCGGCTTTTTACCTGATCAGGTGATTACAATACTCTAGTTTGGACACTAGGGCTGCACCTAAAATTTTCATTGTAGAACTCCTCTTGCTAAGTGAGGGTGATAAAGCCACATAGTCTGATTGCCTGGTTCGTTGCGCTAAACACCTCCTTTAAGGACCAAACAAATTGGATCAAGAGTGTTTAGATTCCATCCTGAACACCCCCGTACTACCTACGTGGGGGCTGAAGCCGACGACTGTCCAACTCTCAAAATTCCATAAACATGGTCGAACAGGAGGTAAAATGTTAAACAAACATTATATTACATAGTCGAACTTGTTTTTATAATACAGGGCGAGACAATATAACATTATTCATTCAAAGATTACATCCTTCATACACTGCTTCGCCACCATGCAGGATCCCTCAAGGACTTTGCTAAAATATCGCTCGTGCGTGCGGTACTCCTTGCCCATGGGCGGTCCTTCGGTCGCAACCGTGGCAGCATTCATCTTCGCCCACTACATCTTGACACGGGCGAAGGCCATCCGCACACCTTCGATACAAACCGACCGCTTGATGGCATCAAGCCAAGGGCAGGCGTCGACTAGCCGCTTCACGAGACCGAAGTAGCTGCTGGGTATAGTATTGGTTGGCCATAGCCGGACTATCAAGTCCTTCATGGCCAGTTCGGCCACCCTATGCAGTTCGACCAGCTGTTTTAGCTGGTCGCTCAAGGGCACCGGATGTTCTGATGCAAGGTATTGCGACCAGAACAGCTTCTCCGTCGAACTCCCCTCTTCAGCTCGGAAGAATTCAGCGGCGTCAGACACGTTGTGTGGCAGATCCACAAACGCCCTTGGAGAACTCCAAATCCGGGTCAGTAAGAGATACATCTTCTTCGCATACTTGCTCAGCATAATAAAATCCTTACCCGCCGCGATCTTTTTGGCCTCCTGGATTTCCCGAAGGGTGCCTTGGGCCTCGGTCCGGGCCTCTTGTGTGCTTTGGTGGGCCCTCTCAACCTCGGACTCTCGGTCCGCATGCTGACGCTCCAAGGACTGGTATTTCTTCAAAGCATCCTGAAGCTCTTGCTGGACCTCCCCAACCCGGGCCTCATGCTTTCTCCGGACAGCTTGTTCCTTCGCCGCCCTCTCCTCGGCCTCGGCCAGTGCTTCCTTGAGGGTTTCAACCTCAGTCGCTGCTCCTACAAATATCACGGCACTACAATCAATATACATCGTTTATTTTTTCTTTCCGAATATACAGCAAGTCTCCACATACCTAGTTTGTCCTCCAGCTGCCTTTTCACAAGGAAAATCTCTTCTTCGGCCCGCTCAAGACTCTGCTTTAGTCCGGAGACCTCAACGGCATGAGAGGTGGCGGCCAACAGCGACACATGTGTTCATAAGACATATTTAGTTAGTTTTCTGTGAAAATTACTTGATCCTCTGTCCGGCTTTTCCTTTCCGAACACCGGACAGTGTCTCAGGGGCTACACTGTCTATACTATGACCTTCTTTCTCGCATCGCTTACCTCAAAGCCTGTCAGCGGCTGGTGCAGGCTTCGGTCAGTCTGCTCTTGACGGACTGAACCCTCTCATACACCGTACCCATAAGGATGCAGTGTTCCTCCACAATGGAAGCGCCTCGCAACGCTTCCAGCAGATTATCCGGTGCCTTTGGCTGGACAGAGGTCACCGGCGGAATAGGCACACCTCCTTCTTTTGAAGGAGGTTGCTTATCAGATTCCGGAGCCGTATAGGTCTCCGGAACCATATTCGGCTGGGGTCCGAACTAGACACGACCCCCATCGCCAGTATCCATGGGGGGGTTCTCTCTCCCAGGTGTTCGCCGGCCGAAGGGTCACCCTCTGGCGCCACCCGGACAGCCTCCTGAACCTCTTCCTGGCCCGGGAGGTCCTTTTGGACAGCACCTCATCGTCACCCCTGGCTGTGGGAGATTGAGCGGCCGGTGGTGACTCACTGGCCATCGCCTTTGAATCCAGCGAACCTCCTGATGAGGATCGCAGGGAGCTATCATGGGCCGGACTACAAGCGCGTGATTTAAAGCGTTAAAATTGCGAACCGAAGAGGCCGAATACATGAATGTGTCAGAGTCTTCTGAGTACTCATCATGCGGCCAGGGGCTTGTTTCGGCGACGCGGCTCTGGGCTGCTGTCAACGTCCCACGTGGAGTTGTTCGCAAGGGAGTTCTTCCCCCTCTTGGACGCTTCTGCCTCCAGATTCGTGGAGGCCGCCCTCTTCTTCTTTCCTCCTTCAGGGGGAGAGCTTCTTTCCTCCTCGTCCTCATCGCCGTCTTCGGCAGCGGAGGAGGGAGTCTCATCGTCTTCAGACGTCCTGTCCGAAGCTCCTTTGGGGCGGAGGCCACCCCGGGTCCCCTTGGCCTTCTTCTCCGATGGCTGGTAAGGCGCCAGAACCAGCATCTTCGTTAGAAGAGGGATGGCTGGTTCCTCGGGCAGCGGAGCCGGACACTCAATCCGCTCCGCTTTCTCTATCCATACCTGAAAAAATTGCTAGTGGAGTTTAAGTATCTCCCTTGAATAAGCAACTAGAGGATACACCTTGAAACACGAAAGACTTACCGCACTGGCGGGATGGGCCGGATCATGCCCGCGGTCCTCGTCCGTCTCCGGCGGTGTCTCATTGCCCTTGAGAGCAACTTCCAGATATCTTCGTGTGTGGTTTCGAAGAGCCTCTCCAAGGTCCGGTGCTTCTCCGGATCGAATTCCCACAAAGGGTAAGTCCGGCTCTGGCATGGAAGGATCCGCCGGATTAACATCACCTGGATCACGCTGACGAGCTTGATGTTCTTGTCCACCATGCTTTGGATGCGTGTTTGTAGCGCGATTAGCTCGTCTGACGAGGACCAATTTGGGCCCTTCTCTATCCAGGAGGTGAGCCGCATTGGAGCTCCGGACTTGAATTCGGGGGCTGCGGCCCAGGTGGTATCTCAGGGCTCTGTGATATAGAACCACAGTTTCTGCCACTCTTTGACGGTCTCCACAAAAGTACCCTTGGGCCATGTGACATTGGGGAGTTTGCTCACCATGGCGCCTCCGCTCTCCGCGTGTTGGTATCCACCATCTTCGGCTTCACGTTGAAGATCTTGAGCCACAGTCCGAAGTGGGGTGGAATACGGAGGAAAGCCTCACACACGACAATGAACGCCCAGATGTTGAGGAAATAGTTTGGAGCTAGATCATGGAAATCTAGCCCATAATAAAACATGAGTCTGCGGACGAAAGGGTGGAGAGGAAACCCTAACCCGTGGACAAAATAGGGGATAAACACCACCCTCTCATTGGGCTTCGGGGTGGGGACGATTTGCCCCTTGGCCGGAAGCCTACGGGCGATTTCCTTGGCCAGATACCAGGCCTCCCGAAGCTTGGTGATGTCCTTCTCCTTGACGGAGGAGGCCATCCATTTGCCTTGCACTCCAGATCCGGACATGGTCGAGTGCTTTCTTGAGGCGGAAAAGACGAGGACTCGGGCGCTGGAGCTTGAGAATGGGAGGGAAAAGAGAAGGAGAGGGCGTGGGTGAAAGAGGGGAATCCTTATCTCTTTATAAAGGCAGTGAATATTAAGCCCCTCCCCACTCGCCTTGAACTTGCTTGTTCCCAAGGGCCGTGCGAACGGCGCGGTTGGATTACCCGCGCCCGTATTGATGAGAATCCCGCAATAGAGGGACACGGTCTCTACTTTGACAAGACGTGCCAATAAAGCCACATCTCGGAATATGGAGCGGCAGGCCGAAAAATGGTTCGAAATAACGACCGGGAGGTGATGTAGTGTTACATTGCAAGAAGTTGTCAGCGGATTGGACTCGTGAAATATTATATTATCTGAAGTGGTGTGCGGAACTTGTTTTGTAGATCCAGACACGATCTTGGTGTTCGAAGACTGTGTCGGAGTATTCGGAGGAGGAACCCGCCTTGCAATGCCGAAGACAATCTGCGCGCCGGACACCTCATCATTGAAGTCTGGTTCAGGGGCTACTGAGGGAGTCCTGGACTAAGGGGTCATCAGGCGTCCGGTCTATTGGGCATGGGTCGGACTATTGGACCATGAAGATATAAGATAGAAGACTTTCTCCCGTGTCCGGATAGGACTCTTCTTTGCGTGGATGGCAAGCCAGGCGGCCGGGTAGTATACTACTTCCCTTCTATGTAACTGACTTTGTATAACCCTAGTCCCCTCCGGCGTCTAAATAAACTGGAGGGTTTAGTCTGTAAAGACAATCATAATCAGATAGGCTAGACTTGTAGGGTTAGCCATTACGATCTCGTGGTAGATCAACTCTTGTAAACCCCATACTCATCAATATTAATCTAGCAGGACGTAGGGTTTTACCTCCATCGAGAGGGCCCGAACCTGGGTAAACATTGTGTTCCCTGTCTCCTGTTACCATCAACCTCAGACGCACAGTTCGGGACCCCCTACCCGAGATCCGCCGGTTTTGACACCGACACCGGACCCTTTCTAGAGACCGGTTACTCGACGATCCAAGAAGAAGACCGAAGAGACTCGTTCAAAGAGGAACAAGGACCGTACCTCCAAGAGGAGCAGAAGCAAGTAATTCTGCTCTTGAATACTTGGCTCTTGTAGTTGTCTAGTGGTTGTGAAACTACGTGGAACTATGTGTTTGCTATTTGTGAAACTATGTGTTTGCTATTTGTGAAACTATATGGAACTCCGTTTGCTAATGAGTTGAACTTCGTTTGACATGTCTATTTAGTTTAACTTTTATTAATGTGTATGTGATGCCCAACTTTAATTGTTCGAGATCCGTTTTTCTGACTCTATATCAGTGTTGTGATATTGCTTTTGAAAAGAAGCAAGCAATTAAACCTGTAAATCCTAAAACACAGGACCCTACTGCTAAGGACCCTGGCGGTATGGTCACACAGCCTACCGCCAACCCCCCTGGCGGTAGGTGGCCACTGCAATTTTTCGTTACAGAAGCTTTCCAAGGCAAAAAACCCAAGCCACCCCCTGCCGTCAAAGGTTCTGGCGGTAGGGTCAGACAGGCTGCCGTCAGGGTCCCTGTCGGTAGGGTAGTTATCAACGTCAGCACGGACAAACGGCCGCCGTCCCCCCTCCGTCGCACCCTACCACCAGGGACCCTGGCGGTAGCCTGTCTAACCCTACCGTCATGACCCTTGACGGTAGCGAAAGGGTCAAATCCCGAAATTCTTTCCAATTTGGGTCAGATCCTGAATTAGTATACGAAAAGGGTCAAAACATGAAATTTTGCCTCGGCACACAACCAGCTAACAATAGAACAGACGAGCTCATGATCAGAGCAGGGCGAGTTAGTTGGGCCAGTCCCCTGTACCGTGACTTTACCTTCACACAAGTATCATACGGACCTACGGCTGAGGTTGGTCAGGCCAGGTCCCCCAACAGCACTGGCTTTGCACTGCACAGCAGCTTCCATGCATGCATTGCATCCCCAGCCACGACGTACAGTTCGTGGAGTACTTAATAACGGGAGGAGGAAGCGTAAAGCCTAGGCCTTTGCCGATATTTTACTCAGGGAAAGGTACACACACTCGATCGATGATGCCCTCACAGATCCTGAATTCCATAATGGGCTAGTGCATAATCACCAACCCTTAACGGTAGCCCATGGCCCCATTATCGCATGCACGATGATCTCACTCTCAGGCATATGTTCAGCTCCCCTGATCACTCACTAGCTCCCACCCAACCCACTGATCAACCCCATCATTCCAAATCGAGTATTATACTACTATACTAGCACTAGCTAGTTAAATTATATTTTACCAAATGAGATTGTTGGCTTAAGAAATGATGTTGTGGGCATGGAGATTTTGGAGGGAGCAGGCAGCAAGATTCCAATGGAAGAAACCAAAAGGAGGGCAGCAAGTTGGGGCAGGAGGAGGAGGGCTAACAAGAAGACAGATCAGAGACGGGTGAGTGAGGACAGGTGCGGCACCAACCAGCAGCAACCCATCTACCCTAGCCAGTGGCCACGCCGATGCGGCGCACACGGGCTACTCCTACCTGCATGGGTACAAAACTGACAATTTGTCACTTACCCGCACCAACGCCTCCATTAATAGTTGAAGCTCTCCGTCTAGTTCCCTCCCTACCAGCTCCTCCTCCTACTCGCACCAGCATCATCATCATCAGTTGGTTAGCTGCGAGCTCCTCAAGATGCATGCTACCAGATAGGTGGCGGTACAGGGCTGGGGAGTGCGCGCGCGCGTGTGTTGGTTCGTCGCCATGGTTGCAGAGATGGGAGAAGCAGCGCCGGCAGCAATGGTGGAAACAGAAGTGGTGCCAGGGGCAGAGGGCAGCCATGGCGAGGCGCTGATGGTGCTGGAGACTCTGGCGTCGTCTTCGCTGGCCTGCTCCGTCCCGCAGTTCCCGACCAAGTGGAATTCCGTCAAGGACAAGCTCCGCCAGCTCTGCTCCGGCCTCAGTTTGCTGCGCGGCAATGGCGGCCACGGCGAGGAGGAGGAGGACGAGAAAGGGGAGGAATATCATGTGCTGGTTCAGTTTCTGCAGTCTGCTTCGGCCACCGTGAGGGGCATCCTGGACGTGGCCTCGCAGTGCAGCGACGGCACGTACGGCGACGGGCGGCTGCGCCTGCGGAGCGACATGGACGGCCTGAGCGCCAAGCTGGAGGCGCACGTGCGGCAGCTCAAGGAGATGGCCTCCACCGGCGCGGCCACGTCGCCGTCGCAGGCCATCGTCGCGGTGCGGCCGGGCGCCGACGCGGGCGTCGCCGAGAAGCGGTTCTTCCTCAAGGACCTCTTCTCCCGGATCAGGATCGGCGGGCCCGTGCAGCGGGCGCAGGCGCTGGCCACCATCGCCGAGCTCATGTCGGAGGACGAGGCGTGCGTGCGGGTGGTGGCGCTCGACGTGGACGACGGCGTCGCCGTGCTCGCCGGCTTCCTCGAGTCGCGGGACCCGCGCGTCCAGGAGGAGGCCGCGGGCGCGGTGGCCGTCGTGGCGGGGTCCGACTCGTACAGGGGCATGCTGGTGAAGGCCGGCGTGATCGCGCCGCTGGTGCAGGTGCTGGAGAACGCGGGCGGCGTGGGCGCAGCCACGGCGCTCGCCAGGGAGCGCGCGGCACAGGCGCTGCGGGAGCTGACGGAGAACTCGGACAACGTGTGGGCCGTGTGCGCGCACGGCGGCGTCACGACGCTCCTCCACGCCTGCGCCGACGCCGGCAGCGGCGGCCGGCTGCTCAGCTCCTCCTTCGCCGTGCTCCGGAACCTGAGCAGGGTGGAAGAAGTAAAGATGTTCATGGTGGAGCAGGGCGTGGTGACCGAGCTGGTAAAGCTCTCGCAGAAGATGGAGGAGGTCCGCAAGCTCGGCGCCGTGGAGCTGCTGCACGCCATGGCGCTCGACGACGCCGACGTGAGGGAAGAAGCCATCAGCATGGGGGTGATCCAGTCGCTCCTCCAGCTGATATACCCGGACCTCCCCTACTCCTACAAGGCGCGCGAGGTGGCCCTCGCGGCCATCTGGTTCTTCTGCTTCTCCTCGGCGAGCTCCATCGACGACCTCACCAGCTCCGACGTGCTCGGCTGGCTGCTCCACTACCTCAACAACGGCGACTACGCGGTGCTGGACTGCACGCTCAAGATCCTCCGCCACCTCGCGGAGGCCTCGGAGGAGTACAGCCGGATGATGGCCCGGGCCGGGTACTTCCCCGCGCTCGCCGGCCTGCTCGCCGCGAAGTCCTTCCGGGTGCGGGAGATGGCGGCGCAGGTGCTGTCCAGCCTGCTGGCGCTGCACGGGAACCGGGTCATCTTCATCCAGGACGGCGACAACCTGGACCGGCTGCTGCAGCTGCTCGACCCGTCCGAGGGCAAGCTGATGGCCAAGGGGCTGATCCTCTCCGCCGTCACGCCGCTGGCCGAGACCGGCGCCGGGAGGAAGAAGATCGTGTCGTCGGAGCACTTCGGGAGCCTCAAGGAGCTGGCCGACTCCGGCGACCCCGACGCCAAGAAGGTCGTCAAGAAGATCGCCAACAGCAGCAGGCTGCAGTCGATGTTCAGCAAGATATGGAGCGCCTAAGTTATTCAGTTTTGCTGACACTCGTTTCTTACTCAGATGTCTTTACTAAACACCCCTTTGATTTAGCGTTAGTACATTTGATTTGCTGTCCATAGTTTCTGCATATCTACATCCAACCATCAGTGTGCTTCCCTTGTGCTGTACATTGCAACTTCAGTGAAATTCAAGTTTTGTCATCAGTCTGGTGTGATGATCAGCCCTTGGAAGTTGTAAATTCCAGTTGAAATTCAGGTTTTGTCATGGGGGTTTCAGACATCTTGTAACGCTGAACCGTCAACCCTGACAAGTCCAGCAAATTACAGCACCTGCGCTGTTGTCAGATAAATACCAAGACAAGAAGATGTTGTCCTACTATGGACCTAGAGATTCCTTCTTTATCTTTCCATCTCAAGTTTATCATCCCGTGATGCATCGAGATGAGATGAGCACGTGAATCACTCCAGCGATGGCTTGTCCAGGCTTCTAGCTGTTTGTATTTGTGCTCTGTGGGTCAAATTTAACCCTGGAGCCAAAGCGATCACTGGATCTTGGTTCACGTGTCTCCGGCAATGCTGAATTATAGTGAATTTTCAGTGGATTTGGACTCATGCTTACTTACTTGGTCCATCTTTTGGTTGTTGTTAATCAACAACACTTGTCCGACTCACTTGCAGCTGCAGTGAACCTCCACTTTCACTCTTCTTATTATATTCTCAGCTAATGTATATTGCCTATGCATGAACTGCAGCACTGGACGTACTATAGTACTCAAAGTCTGAAAATACAGTTTCTAACAGAGGATATGTCTGCTGAAACAATGACTAGGAAACACTGTTTGCACGTGAAAGGAGAATTATTTCAACAAGCTTTGCAAACAACCTAAGAGCAGAATATCCTCCTGCAAACAGCAGGTTTCATCCAAGGACGCAGAGAGAAATAACAGAGTACTTCTCACCCAAGTTATGTATACTTATATGCCATGTTTAATAATGCTAATAAGGGGATTCTTGTCTCAAATGACAGGCATCCGATGAATGGCCTGCATGCTGTTTTCATATGTTTTTGGGCAGATGCCAATTAGTAAATTCAGTATGATCGCATTAGTAATTTATACAGCTCTCCTGCTGCCACAGAAATATACTATCAATTTTTTACATAGCCTAGTTGGATTTAATGAGAACATTTGTCCGACTGAATTGATGAATTTGGAGCCATGCTTACTTGGCCCATCATTTTGCTTGTTTATAGTGACTTGTCCGACTCAGGAACCTCCATTTTCACACTCCTTGTTATCTTCTCAGCTATGCTTACTCCCCGCGTACTGTAGTATACTGAAACTACAGTTTATACCAGAACACATGTCTGCTGAAATGAATTTGTAGAGACAATGACTAAATAACAAATGCTACTCATCAGCTATCTGCATACCGAAGGAGAAAAATACTTCAATTTCAGCAAGCTTTGGAAATGGCAGCATATGAAGGTAACAGCAGACTATGTCACACACTGCAAAAAGCCTCACCCAAATGCTCAAATCAAACAAGCACTATGATCAATCAAAAACAGGTCAAAATCAAACTAATGCCCCGTTGCTCGAAGCTTCGGCTGGGTGAGATCCCTCACTTTTCATTTTTATTTGTTGGGTTTCTCTTTGATGACAGGGCACCTAATGGCCTGCACGATGTTTTCAAATGTTTTTGGGCAGATAACAATTATAGGAAACTACATGCACCGGGCTGCCCTTTTTTTTAACAATTATAGGAAACTAAGTTTAAGAAAGAAAACTCAGTGTGCCCATTAGTAACATCTAGAGCTCTCTATATGAGTTTCCTTCCTACTGCCACATATCAATTTTTGCATATATAAAGGTTAACATCAATTCTGCTTCAGGAATCGGGATGTGTGCGCATTAGTTTTCAGAATGTTGTCAGCCAGCCATGCATTAGCTGCATGTATGTTGTTCCCAATATGACTCATTCTGTTTTAACTATAGATAGATAGACGATGGTGCCACTAAAATCTTTCTTTATCTTTCCCTGTCAATTTTAGCATCCCGTGATACTTCAAGATGAGCACGTGAATTAACAGCATCGACTTATCCAGGCTTCTAGCTGTCTGTGCTTTATGGGTTAAATTTATCCCTAGAGCCAAACTTATATATAGATGCATCAAAACAAGTGAATTTGGGTTGGCAATGGGCTGGCAATGCTGAATCTGAAGTGATTTTGGATTCAGGCTTAGTCAGTCCATCTCTTTGGTTGTAGTTAATGAACACTCTGCTACCCAAGAGCCTCCATATCTACTGCTATATGCCTATACATGAATAGCTACTCATCAGCTATGAAAGGAAAACATTTCAGCAAGCTTTGGAGCAGAATATCCTCTTGCATTTCCAAACAAAAGGTTTCAGAACCACACCATGACACTACTTACACGAAACAGAGCACACTGACAGACAAGTAAAACTAAGAGCACCCATATGAAGGTATCTATAGATGCAACAAAACAAATTCAATACTGAATTCACAGTGAATTTGGACTCAAGCTTAGTCAGTCCAGCAAAAATCATGCTACCCAATCACCTCCATTTGTACTGTTGTTATTCTTTATCTTATCAGTTATGCCTATGCAACCTGAAAACCAGAACACATGTCTGAAGCAATGGCTAAATAAGAAATGCCACTTATCAGACATTTCAATTTCAGCAAGCTTTCGAGCAGAATATTATCCTCATCCTCTTGCATTTCCAACCAAAAGGGTTTCAGTACCACACCATGACACTACTTACACAAAACAGAGCACACTGACTGACAGGTAAAACTAAACAAGAGCACCCATATAAAGGTCTTCCTCGGACTCTAGCCTGCCTTAACGACAGGTTTCATCCAAGAACGCAGAAAGAAAGAACAGAGTACTTCTCGCTCAGGCTATACATATACTCCCTCCATCCCAAAATAAGTGTCGTGGCTTTAGTTCAAATTGGGCTCAATTTGAACTAAAGCCACGACACTTATTTTGGGACGGAGGGAGTATGTCATGTCTAATGCTAATAAGGGGATTCTTATCTCAAATGACAGGGCAGCACCCAATGAATGGCCTGCATGCTGTTTTCAAATGTTTTCTGGGCAGATCCAAATTCACTAATTCAGTATGATCCCATTAGTAGTCTCTACAGCTCTCCTGTTGCCACAGAAATATATCAATTTTTTTACATATCCTAGTTGGATTTAATGAGAACACTTGTCCGACTGAATTGATGAATTTGGATCCATGCTTACTTAGCCCATCATTAGCTTGTTTTTAGTGATGACTTGTCGGACTCAGGAACCTCCATTTTCACACTCCTTGTTATCTTCTCAGCTATGCTTACTACCCGCGTCCTGTAGTATACTGAAACTACAGTTTATACCAGAACACACGTCTGCTGAAATAAATTTGTAGAAACAATGACTAAATAAGAAATGCTACTCATCAGCTATTTGCATACAAAAAGGAAAACATTTCAATTTCGGCAAAGCTTTGGACCAGAATATCTCCTCTTACAGTCCCAGACAAAAGGTTTCAGTGCCACACCTGACAATACTTACACAAAACAGAGCACACTGACAGCCAGGTAAACCTAAGAGCACCCATACATATAAAGGTCCTAACAAAGGAAATGGCAGCATTATTATGAATCTAACAGCAGACTATGTAACACACTGCAAAAAGCCTCACCCCAAATGCTCAAATTAAGCACGCACTCCGACCAATCATGAATGGATCAAAATCATACTAACTAATGATGCCTCATCGTTCAAAGCTTCTGCTGGGTGAGATCCCACTATTTTCACTTTTATTTGTCAGGTTTCTCTTTGTGCCTTCGTTGGATGACAAGGCACCTAATTAATGTCCTGCATGATGTTTTCAAATGTTCTTGGGCAGATGCCAATTGTAGGAATCCAAGTTTCAGAAAGATAAAAATTCAGTATGATCCCATTAGTAATCTCCATGGATCTCTATGAGTTACTGGCAAAGAAATATGAGTTAACATCAATTCTGCTTCAGGAATCAGGACCGTGTGCGCATTAGTTTTCAGAATGTTGTCAGCCCGCCATGCATGCTACTCGTGCATTAGCTACATGAATGCTGTTCCCAATATGACTCATTCTGTTTTAACTATAGATAGATAGATGATGGTGCCACTAAAATCTTTCTTCATCTTTCCCAATCAATTTCAGCATCCCGTGATGCTTCAAGATGAGCACGTGGATCTCCAACAATGACTTGTCCATTTGTTCCCAGCTGTCTGTGCTTTGTGGGTTAAATTTATCCCTACAGCCAAAGTTATCTATCTATAGATGCATGAGACAAGTGTTCAATGGGCTGGCAATACTGAATATGCAGTGAATATTGATTCAAGCTTAGTCAGCCCATCTCTTGGCTGTTGTTATAATCAACACTTTGCTACCCGGTCACCTCCATTTTTACTGTTATTATTTATCTCATCGGTTATATGCCTATGCATGAACCCATTACACATGTATGCAGAAATGAAATTGCTCACACAAAGGCTAAAGGAAAGAAGAAACGCTACTCATGAGCTATGGAAGGAAAACATTTCGGCAAGCTTTCGAGCAGAATATTATCCTCTTGCATTTCCAAAGACAAGGTTCCGGAACCACAGGATGACACTACTTACAGAAAACAGAGCATACTGACTGACAAGTAAAACTAAAGACAAGAGCACCCATATAAAGGTATCTATAGATGCAAGAAACAAGTTCAATGGGCTGGCAATACTGAATTCACAGTGAATTTGGACACAAGCTTAGTCAGTCCAGCATAAATCATGCTACCCAATCACCCCCGTTTGTACTGTTGTTATTCTTTATCTTATCAGCTATGCCTATGCAGGAACTGAAAATCAGAAGACATGTCTGCAGAAGAGAAATTGCTGAAACAATGGCTGAATAAGAAGTGCTACTCATCACCAATTTGCATACAATAAGAAAACATTTCAACTTCATCAAGCTTTCGAGCAGAATATTATCCTCTCACATTTCCAACCAAAAGGTTTCAGAACCACACCATGACACTACTTACACAAACAGAGCACACTGACTGACAGGTAAAACTAAACACAAGAGCACCCATATAAAGGTCTTCTTCACACTCTAGCAGGGCCTTAAACGAATTAAATCGGCAAACAAAGCATGAGATAGGAATATAACAGTAGACTGACTATGTAACACGCTGCAAAAAGCCTCACCAAATGCTCAAGTTAAGCAAGCGCTCCGACCAATCATGAATGGATCAAAATCATGCTGCTGCCTCATCGCCCAAGGCCTCTCCTGCTGAGGCTGCCTCATCGCCCAAGGCCTCTGCTGCTGCTGCTGCCTCCTCCGGTGCTTCAGCTTCGAGGACCCGCGCCTGGTAGGAGGAAATGGCACTGCAATCGCCGGCTGCGGCCGCCGCGAAGAAGGATCGCTTCCCGACCAGATCGGCGGCCCGCTTCGCGCACCCCGAGTCGCGGGGAGTCTCGTCGGGAGGCGGCATGGTCCTGATCCTCGGGAGCAGTTCAGCAACCTTGTCCAGTGATTCAGGAGAGAGGTCATCGTCGACAGGCTCAGTGGGCATCGCTTTGATCTCCTCCTCCTTCTGGCCTGCGCCCCCTGTCGATCCCGGGAGAGACTCCTTGCGGCGCCTCTCCTGTGTTGCAGCTCCCAGGGACGCGCCGGGCATGAGGCTGTAGCGGCTCGGGACGACCCGGACCTTGGAGCTCCCTGCCGGCCTCCTGCAGGTGGACGCAGTGCTGCTCTGGTTCATGGCAGCTTTGGGCGTGGGCTCGTCGGCCACCACCTTGGCGGCCCCGAACGCGGCGACGCCTCCCCTCGTGCTGTTCGTGGCCCTGGCGATGGACTGCCTCCTCGCCCTGGGGCTCATGCTGGAGCTCCTCGCCTTGGCCCTGCTCGCCGCCGTGCCTTGCTTGCTGCTGTCGAGCGGCTGCCTGGCGTTGCTCGACGGCCAGAGCTTAGCGGGGACCGCGGGCTGCTGCCTGGAAGCCTGCCCTTCTTCGCGGATGGCGTTCAGCTTGCCGGGGAACGGCTTGACCCGCGCCGCGCCCGCCGCGGCCACGGGCTTGGTGCCGCCGCTGATGCCGTGCTGGATCTCCATCGGGCCGAGGCTGACGCCCCTGCGGCGCTGCACGGGCGGCTCCTTGATCGGCTTCAGGATGCGGCTTGCGGGGGCAGCGCCCTGCTGCTGCTGCTGCTGACGCGCGGCGGGGGCCTTGGCGGGGTTCGCGGCGGCGATGTCGAGCGGGCCGATGCTGAGCCCCCTGCCGCCCCGCGACGCCGGGAACTGCTGCTTGGCGGCGGGCCTGGGCTTCTGCGCGGGGGGCGGGGGCTGCTGCTTCTCCGGGAGAGGGAGCAGGTTGTCGGGGTCCGCGGCGGCGGCGAGGAGGTCGTCGTCGAGGGGGGCGAGGCCGAGCCCCTTCGCCCGCGGCCGCGTCCCGGTGGACTTGGCGTTGGCGTCGTGGCCCCTGGAGACGCGGAGGTGGTGGAGGCGGGAGGAGAGGCGCAGGATCTCGGCCTCGATGCGCGCGATCTCGGCGTCGGCGTCGGCGTCGTCGGTCTCAGCGGGGCGGCGGTTCTCCTTCTCGCCCCTGCGCACGGGCGTGGCGTGCGCGTGCCAGGCGTTGGAGGAGGCGGAGTTGGAGCCGTCGAAGGCGGCGTTGTTCCACACGTGCACCAGCGGGATCAGCGGGTCCTCCTCCATCATCGCCGCCGCCGCCGCCGGGGACGCTCCCCCCTTACCCTCCGTCTCCTTCCGCTGCGGCGGCGAAATCGAACGGGGATCAGAGCCGGTAACAAGCGAGCGAGCGATTAGCGGGTCGAGATTGGGGAGGGGTCGGCGGGGTACCTGGATGGGTGGACTCGAGCGATTGATGAAGGATTCCTGCGTGATTAGGGGCGCGGTTTGGTGGTTGGGTCGGAGGATTA
>NC_041392.1:651816506-651877760 GCF_002162155.2 Triticum dicoccoides
TTTGAAATGGGGGTGGGGAGGGGGGAACGGATGCGGATGCGGCGCGTGCGCGGAGGGGAAGAGGAGGGGAGGGTTTAAGAGGCAGGCGCGAGTCGACCGTTGGGGCAAGGGAGCGGAAGGGGGGAGGGGAGCAAGGAGAGGAGGAGTAGTCGACGTTCGCTAGACGTTGAGTGGGTCCACCAAACGTCGCTCCCTCCTCTGCTTTTCGCCCCATCCGCATGATGCGGAGGAAAGATTACTTTTCAAAGGCGTGCTAGGCAAAATATATATATATATATATATATATATATATATATATATATATATATATACTACTCCATGTTCGTGGAAACAAAATCCAACAATGAATACAGGTGAGCAGTAAACCTTTTTTTCCATCAAGTTTGGATTGCTTACCACGAGTGTCACGCACTACAACGATGGAGTATTTCAGTGTTTACCGACGCACGTGTAAGTAAGTACTCCTTTCATTCCACAATGTAGTGCTTCCTTTATCCACGTGCTTCAATTTTGACCGTAAATTTAACTAGCAAGACCGATTGCGGCGGGAGCAAAAATTATATCAGTGAATTCGTATTTAAAAGAAGTTTTCAATTATATAAATTTTTTTCTTCCGCCGCAATTGATCTCGCTGGTTAAATTTATGGTCAAAGTTGAATCTCAGAAAGCGCGGACGCACTATATTTTGGATGGAGAGAGTACTTAGTACCGTAGAAAATGTGTACCATACTTCCTTGAATCTTCTCCCAGTACTTGCTCATTTCTTATTTATTTCTTTGAACACTACTTGTTCCTTTCCTTGGAGGGACGCATCTGAGGCTGCGCCTGCGTGCCCGCTTTCCACCGGTACTCTACAAATCAGCGCCCGGATGCACGCGGAAAATGGGCAGAGAACCAGAGCTGAGCTCCCCTGTTTCCCTCCTGTTTAAGGGCTCGGCCGATCTGAATTCGAATGTGCCGGCGAGCACACGCCAACGCCATCAACCATTCTTAAATTGCCACTCAAAACGTACGTGCTTGCTTGCGACGTCATAGTATATGTGTGACGCCCTGAGACCGTTGCGCCAGGTGTCTTCAAGTTATTCGTTGTCATTGCCATGCCATTTGCTTGTGTGTTGCATCTTGTTATGTCATCACATGTGCATTGTATCATCATATTTTTTTAAACTTGCATTCGTCTAGGTTTCTCAGTTCTTTCCATTGCCCGTTCTGAGCCTAGACACACTTGCACGCGCCTGCGGCACGTCTAAAATATTATTTTATAGGTGACCGAAAAATATTCTTGGAATGGAATGAAAGTTGGCGTGTTGTCTTATTATAGTGTAGATAGACCGCCTGTCAAGTTTCATCGCATTTGGAATCCGTTTGACGCCCTAACGGATAAATATAGCGGCAATAGTAGCCGGTCAAACGTCGGACGTTTTCGGTCTCCGGAAACAGTCGCCGGGTCTCTCTCTTCTCTTCTCTCAGCCCGAGGCTTTCTGCACATCCCACTACCACTCATCGCCAGGCCCAACCTAACCTTTCTTGTCAGCCCGCGGCCCTCCTCGCGCACGTTCGAAAGTTGTCCCGAGACCGACCCGGGCAGTCATCACCGTTGGGTCCGGATCATCCCCAAACGTCTACAGAACATCTTCGTTTTTCTTTTTGGACCTCCCTAGCTATTTATTCGCGGTCGTCCGATTGCGATCGGAGGGACGGATTAGCCCTAACCAAAAACCCACCTACTTTATAGTCAGTGTAAACCTACCTAACCCTAGACCAACTCCCTCTTTTTGCTCACCCGCCGCCACTCTCTCCTCGGGATCCCTCCCGATCCAAATCCCCGCCAACTAGATCGCTCCGACCAGCTCCCTTGATTTCCGCCGCCACCCAACTACAGCAATCCACCACCTTCTCCTCGTCTCTGCAGCGAACCCAACCAGCACCCCCTCGATCGACCTCCGCCGCGGCCTCCCTTGCCTCCATGGACGCGTCCAGCATCTGCAGTCCACTCCAAGCACTGCATGTTTCACGCCTGAGGAGATGCTCTCCGAGCTCCACCGGCGACCACTTCCAGCAGGATCCTCGCGTCCCTCTCCTCTGCTTCCTCCCGTTCCCCTTCATGTCTCTCTCTCACATGACTGCCTCTCATCTTCTTCTACAGGAGCTCTCCGCCATGGCCGTCGAGAGGAGCTTGCGTCCCCGTGCCCAGATGCTCCTCCGCGACTGCTGTTCCGCCGGAGCACCAGTGGCTCGGATCCGTGCCCCATCATCCATCCCAGTCGTCCACGCGTCGTCGGAGGTCGCCCCGCGCGCCAAGTTCGCCGCCGCCGCTCCCCTGCATCATACTGCCACATCGAGCCATGCCCGTTGACCGCATTCGCCAGATCCCGCGAGAACCTTCGTCCCCGCATCGCCTTGCCCTGCATCCCGCGGCCAGCCACGCCAAGTCCCTGCGTCGCCGTCCTTGCACCCGCCGGCCTCCCTGCTTCTGCTCCCTGAGACCACCGCCACTTCTTTCTGTGTGAGAGGAGGACGAGCGCGTCACTCGCAGACCTCCTCTGCTCGCACGCACGTGGGCCACAGTGCCGCGTGAAGGCCCAGTTGCGCCAGATCCGGCCTGCCTGGCATCCCCCCTCTCCAGCTGGGCTAAAGCCCATGGTGAGCCACCCAAAGCCCTACACCCAGCGTTTTCAGCCTGCATATTTTTTTTCCTGAGCTGCAATTTTACCAATTTTCAGGGAATTGTCAGTTTTGCAGAATAGCCCCTAAACTTCATGCATTTAATAACTTCACAACCATGCATCGGATTAGAACAAGCTTTATATGTAAAATGTCTAGAATTTTGTATACTTTAATAATATCTAATTTTCATCCATGTTTGAAATGTTTAAACTGCTGTTTGCATTAATTTGCTCCTATGCCATGCTAAAATGTTTTAATTCATAACTAATTAACCATAGCTCCGAATTTAATAAACTTTATATGTAAATGGGGTAGAAAAATGCCTAGTTTAAACGGTGTCATTACTTTGCATCTTTAATAACTCTAAAATTGTGTTTAGGAAAAAACAGTACCAAATCTATAATGTGCTCATGAGGATTTTTCCGGACTTGTTGCTTGTTGTTCCGGCCTCATTTAAATTTGCCTAGATAGGTAGTTTTCATTTGCTTCACCCCTTGCCATGTTAAGAACATTTAATATTGTTGGGTACATAACGAGATCGAACTAAGTAATGGAATGTGGTGTTTTGTCAATATGCATCCCAATGCATATTGAGCTCCACTTAACTTGTAGTGTTGTTTGTGCACTTTGCCATGCCATGCCTCATTAAACCGGACATGCATCATACTTGATTGTGCATCATGCCATGTTCATGTGGTGGTTGTTTACCATGTTGTTTGCTTCTTTCCGGTGTTGCTTCTTCGGGTTAGTTCCGATAACGTTGCGTTTGTGAGGATTCGTTCGACTTCATCCGTTTGTCTTCGTCATGGACTCGTTCTTCTTCCTTGCGGGATCCCAGGAAAGATGACCATACCCTCGAAATCACTTCTATCTTTGCTTGCTAGTTGCTCGCTCTATTGCTATGCCGCGATACCTACCACTTGCTATATCATGCCTCCCGTATTGCCATGTCAAGCCTCTAACCCACCTTTCCTAGCAAACCGTTGTTTGGCTATGTTACCGCTTTTGCTCAGCCCCTCTTATAGCGTTGCTAGTTGCAGGTGAAGATGAAGTTTGTTCCATGTTGGAACATGGATATGTTGGGATATCACAATATCTCTTATTTACTTTAATGCACCTATATACTTGGTAAAGGGTGGAAGGCTCGGCCTTATACCTGGTGTTTTGTTCCACTCTTGCCGCCCTAGTTTCCGTCATATCGGTGTTATGTTCCTTGATTTTGCGTTCCTGACGCGGTTGGGGGAATGGGACCCCCTTGACAGTTCACTTTGAATAAAACTCCTCCAGCAAGGCCCAACCTTGGTTTTACCATTTGCCACCTAAGCCTTTTCCCTCGGGTTTCTGGAGCCCGAGGGTCATCTTTATTTTAACCCCCCCCCCCCCGGGCCAGTGCTCCTCTGAGTGTTGGTCCAACCTGTCAGCCGCTGGTGGCCACCAGGGGCAACTCTGGGTTGGCCTACCGGAAGTTTGGACAATCCGGTGTGCCCTAAGAACGAGATATGTGCAGCTCCTATCGGGATTTGTCGGCACATCCGGGTGGCTTTGCTGGTCTTGTTTTACCATTGTTGAAATGTCTTGTAACCGGGATTCCGAGTCTGATCGGGTCTTCCTAGGAGAAGGAATATCCTTCGTTGACCGTGCGAGCTTGTGATGGGCTAAGTTGGGACACCCCTGCTGGGTTTGAACTTTCGAAAGCCGTGCCCACGGTTATGGGCTGATGGGAATTTGTTAATGTCCGGTTGTAGAGAACTTTAAACTTAACTTAATTAAAATGCATCAACCGCGTGTGTAGCCGTGTTGGTCTCTTTCCGGCGGAGTCCGAGAAGTGAACACGGTTCTTGTGTTATGCTTGAACGTAAGTAGTTTCAGGATCACTTCTTGATCACTTCTAGTTCATGACCGTTGCATTGCTTCTCTTCTCGCTCTTATTTGCGTAAGTTAGCCACCATATATGCTTAGTGCTTGTTGCAGCTCCACCTCGCTACCTTTCCTACCCATAAGCTTAAATAGTCTTGATCTCGCGGGTGTGAGATTGCTGAGTCCTCGTGACTCAAAGATACTTCCAAACAGTTGTAGGTGCTGATGATACCAGTGCAGGTGACGCAACCGAGCTCAAGTGGGAGCTTGATGAAAATCTTGTTAGTTGTGTTGTTTAGTTTCCTTTTGATCAGTAGTGGAGCCCAGTTGGGACGATCGGGGGTCTAGCATTTGGGGTTGTCTTTCTTTATTTGGTTCCGTAGTCGGACCATGATTTTATTCTGGTTGATGTAATGCTATATTTATGTATTGTGTGAAGTGGCGATTGTAAGCCAGCTCTTTATCCCTTTCTTATTCAGTACATGGGATGTGTAAAGATTACCCCTCTTGCGACATGCCTACTATGCGGTTATGCCTCTAAGTCGTGCTCCGACACGTGGGAGATATAGCCGCATTGTGGGTGTTACAATATGCCACTAATAATTTCACGCATCCACAAGCCACATATAGTACCAATATATCCAAATAGAAAAATACGGTATGCCACTGTGATCAAGACTTTTTATATATAAAAAACCTTCACATGATAGGCTTCTACTTCTTTGAAACTCAACATTATATCAGAAGTTTCTTCAATAAAATTTACAAGGACAACTAAAGAAAAGATCCAAATAGCTTCAAAAAAAAGATCCAAATATCCAACGAACATCAGATTTTTAGGCATTCCAAGTCAAACTCTTTTAATGGAAAATTATGTTTGGCGAGAGTGGCAGGCTTAGTCGGCGAGCATGGCAAATCCGCTTCAGTTCTTTTTTTCTTCAAAAAATTACCATGCTCACGAACTAAATTTACCATCCTCGCGGCAACATAAATTGCGAGGAAAAATGTTCAACTTACCATGCCTCAGATTTTTAGCATTTTTGAAAAACAATACAGGGAAAGGCCAAAAAACTTAGCAGAGGAAGGAGAGGACAACTTGACCAGGGCAAATAATATCTCACGCATAGGTCGAAATACTGAGGTCACGTGTGTACTAAGTTGGTAGCAGCCCGGACCACGTACACGTTTTGTCTACCGGTTCTTCTTTCATATTTTTGACAGTTCTAGTTTGTCTTCAATTGTTTCTTTTGGTTATTTATTCGGTTTTTATTTTGATATTTTTTGTTCTTCTTATTCTTGATTATTTAATTTCGCGCTGTATCCTAGTTTTAAGTTTTTTCTTTCCGGATTTTTTTCTTTGTTTGGTCTTTTCTTTTCGTAATTGATGAACAATTTTTTAGAGTCATGGCTTTTTAAATAATTAATGAACATTTTGAAGTTTATGAAAATTTAACAAAAACACGGACATTTTTCAAAAATAATAAACATTTTCCAAATATTCGTGAACATTTTAAAAATTTATTAATATTTTTTAAACTGTGTGCATATTTGGAAAAATCGCGAGCATTTAACTGGCTCATTTAAGACTTGGTGCAGAAAAAAGTACCTCTTCATCAACAACTTCATGGTCTTAAACAACAAATTTCAAACATTTAAGAACAACCACTCCACTTAGGACCACATAAAGGAGGAACAACTTATTACTGCCTATGAGAATACAATGACCAAGCTTACTCAATTTTACAAGCAAAGGGCAAAGAACCATTGGGCGGCAAAAGGTGACAAAAACACTAAATATTTTAGTATTTTTGTCCTCAAAAGAAGGAGGAGGAACATGATAGTCTCCTTAAATAATTATCAAGGGAACACCACTCTCAATCCATAGGAAATTGCTCAATGTTTTATTAACAATTTCAAACATATTTTCAATTCCACTAATAATGCCGATTACCATAATCTTCAAGGGTTTTATGCAGGTCATCCAGGATGAGTTTACTAAGTCAATACCACAAAAAGAGGAGATCTGGGAGATTCTAAGGAACATGAGAAGTGAGACCTCTCCTAGTAAAGATGGCTCAATGTTGCTTTTTATAAGGTTGCATAGCAATGGATTGGAGACAAAATTACGAGGTTAGTTCAGAATTTCTAATGTTATTGTACGTTACTCCCTCAACTCATTGAAACTAGCATTGCTTTAATTTCAAAGAAGAACTTGTGTGTTCAACCTCAAGATTTTAGACTCGTTAGTCTTTATAACGTGATTTATAAGATTATTTCTAAATCCCTAACAAATTGCATCAACCTCATTTGCCCAATAGAATTCTAGACACTCAACATGCTTTTGTTGAACGTAGAAAAATCACTAACGATGTCATCATTGCCCAAGAGGTCACTCACTCCTTTTCGCTCCCAAGTTGGAAAAGGTCAGGCTTTTATGCTTAAAATTGATCTTGCTAAAGCCTTTGATAGACTTGAATGGGAATTGCTTTTCAATGCCCTTTGGAAACAAGGTTTTAGTAATCATTTCGTCAATCGTATTGCTGCTTGTATTTCTAATTCTAAATTATTTGTCATTGTTAATGTAAATCTTCATAGCCGCTTTAGAGGGTCTAGAGGTATTAGGCAAGGGTGCCCTTTGTCGCCTTATTTTACAGGGTGAACTTTAAAGAAGAAATCTGCAAGGAATAGCCTTGGGTCCAAACTCCCCTTCCATTTTATTTAATGTTTACAGATGATTTGATGGTTTCTGGTCAAGCTACTCAAGAAGAAGCTACTACTATCTGGAATACCTTATAACATTCTTGCTCTATATCAGGTGACACTCCTAACTCGGCCAAATCTAAGAATGTTACAAACTCTAAAAGAGGTATAATTAAAAATATCTTCAAAGTGGTGCACATGAACAATGATAGTACACATCTTGGTCATCCTCATATCATGCTTGCTAGAAACAAGGCTAACGCCTATACTTTTGTCCTTAATAAATTTAAGAGTAAACTCAATGGGTATAAGGCTAGTAAACTGTCTTTGTAAGTGCATCTAGTGCCACCCCTAGTTGTTTTTGGAGTATTGACGACAAACTTGGTTGATGGACTTGATACGTCTCCGTCGTATCTATAATTTTTAATTGTTCCATGCTAATATTATACAACTTTCATACATTTTTGGCAACTTTTTATACTATTTTTGGGACTAACATATTGATCCAGTGCCCAGTGCCAGTTCCTGTTTGTTGCATGTTTTTGTTTCACAGAAAATCCATATCAAACGGAGTCCAAACGGGATAAAAACTTACGGAGATTTTTTTGGAATATATGTGATTTTTGGGAAGAAGAATCAACGCGAGACGATGCCCGAGGGGGCCACGAGGCAGGGGGGCGCGCTCCTGACCCTCGTGCCCCCCGTAAGGCGGTTGGTGCCCTTCATTCGCCGCAAGAAAGCCAATATCCGGATACAAATCGTGTTAAAATTTCAGCCCAATCGGAGTTACGGATCTCCGGCAATATAAGAAACGGTGAAAGGCCAGAATCAGGAACGCAAAAACAGAGGGAGAGACAGAGAGACAGATCCAATCTCGGAGGGGCTCTCGCCCCTCGGCCGCCGTGGAAGCCATGGACCAGGAGTAAACCCTTCTCCCATCTAGGGAGAAGGTCAAGGAAGAAGAAGAAGAAGGGGGGCCTCTCCCCCTCTCTCCCGGTGGTGCTGGAACACCGCCGCGGCCATCATCGTGTGACGGCGATCTACACCAACACCTCCGTCATCTTCACCAGCATCTTCATCACCTCCCCCCATCTATCTACAATGGTCCACTCTCCCGCAACCCGATGTACCATCTACTTGAACATGGTGCTTTATGCTTCATATTATTATCCAATGATGTGTTGCCATCCTATGATGTCTGAGTAGATTTTCTTTGTCCTATCGGTAATTGGTGAATTGCTATGATTGGTTTAAATTTCTTGTGGTTATGTCGTTGTCCTTTGGTGCCCATCATATGAGCATGCGCGTGGATCACACCATAGGGTTAGTTGTATGTTGATAGGACTATGTATTGGAGGGCAAGAGTGATAGAAGCTTCAACCTAGCGTAGAAATTGATGCATACGGGATTGAAGGGGGACCAATATATCTTAATGCTATGGTTGGGTTTTACCTTAATGAATGTTAGTAGTTGTGGATGCTTGCTAATAGTTCCAATCATAAGTGCATGGAATTTCCAAGTCAGGGATGGCATGCTAGCAGTGGCCTCTCCCAAATAAAAACTTGCTATCGGTCTACTAAAGTAGTCAATTGCTTTGGGACAATTTCGCAACTCCTACCACCACTTTTCCACACTCGCTATACTAACTTTATTGCTTCTTTACCTAAAACAGCCCCTAGTTTTTATTTACGTTCTCTTTATATTTTTGCAAACCTATCCTGTTACACCTACAAAGTACTTCTAGTTTTATAGTTGTTCTAGGTAAAGCGAACGTCAAGCGTGCGTAGAGTTGTATCGGTGGTCGATAAAACTTGAGGGAATATTTGTTCTACCTTTAGCTCCTCGTTGGGTTCGACACTCTTACTTATCGAAAGAGGCTACAATTGATCCCGTATACTCGTGGGTTATCAAGACCTTTTTCTGGCGCCGTTGCCGGGGAGTTATAACGTGGGGTGAATATTCTCGTGTGTGCTTGTTTGCTTTATCACTAAGTAGTTTTTATTTTGTTCTCCTGTTTTCTATCTTCAGTTGTGGGTAGGAAACGCAAAATACCAAAAAAAATTAGTGGTACCTACTGAACCAATGGTTGAAGAATCACTCAAAATCTATCACACTACTGAAGCTTTTTACTTGGATCATCTTCGATCCCTATGTGCTCGGGCTGAAACCCCAACTAGCTTAGTTGAGGGCAAATCTTTAGATGAGCATGCTTGTTATGTGCGACACCGCATATCTGAAAAAGGGAAACTTTTACTGGATCAAATTCATCGTTTGCAGTGCTATGCTTGGAATTTATGTGAAATATATGATTGTACTTGTTGTTCTAAAGACCCTAAGAAACACCTTCCTTACCATTGTGAGTTTAGTGATAATGGAATCGTATCTTCATATACTAAGGGTGTTTATAATTACTATGATGTTCAACAAATTGAAGAATTTGTTGCTTTTAGGGGTACTTGTGAAATTGCTTCTTTTATTGAAGAGTGTGATACTACTCTCTACAAATCTGAAAATTTGGCCATACTTAAATATTGATATGATAATTATGCTTCTAATCCTTATATTAAACCATGTATTGGGGACTACTCCGCTGTCCAAGAAGAGACTAATATTTTGCAGGAGTCTATATGGAAGAAGAAATTAATGACATTGTGAGCTCATTAGATGAAAAATATGAGGAGGAGAGTGAAGAACAAAAGGAGGAAGAGCGGACTGAATACCCGTTCTCAACATCTAATGAGAGTAACTCTTTGTCCCATACATTGTTTAATTTCCCTTCGAATTTACCGAAGGATGAATGCTATGATGATTGTTATGATCCAGTTGATTCTTTTGAAATATCCATTTTTGATGATGCTTGCTATGCTTGTGACCAAGATGCCAATATGAATTATGCTTATGGAGATGAATTTGCTATAGTTCCTTATGTTAAACATGAAATTGTTGCTATTGCACCCACGCATGATAGTACTATTATCTTTTTGAATTCTCTTGATTATACTATATCAGAGAAGTTTGCCCTTATTAAGGATTATATTGATGGGTTGTGTTTTACTACTACACATGATGATTTTGATAGATATAATATGCATGTGCTTGCTTCTCCTACTTGCAATTATTATGAGAGAGGAACTACATCTCCGCCTCTCCATGTTTCCAATATGATAAAATTGCAAGAAATAGTTTATACTATGCATTGGCCTTTACTATGTGGGCATGAACTGTTCTTTTATGACTTGACGATGCATAGTAAGAGAGTTAGACTTCGTTGTTGCATGATATATGTTACTTTGTGCTAACTACTAAATCACAAATCATTGTTAATTAAAATTGGCTTTGATATACCTTGGGATCCGGGTGGATCCATTACTTGAGCACTATATGCCTAGCTTAATGGCTTTAAAGAAAGCGCGGCCAGGGAGACAACCCGGAAGTTTTAGAGAGTCATTTATTTCTGTTGTGTGCTTTTATAAAGTTTAAAAACAAAAAAATAAAGAGGGGTGCTACCTCTTGAGCACTGCGTTGGTTTTCCCTTGAAGAGAAAAGGATGGTGTAGTAAAGCAGCGTAAGTATTTCCCTCAGTTTTTGAGAACCAAGGTATCAATCCAGTAGGAGACCACGCGCGAGTCACCTCATACCTACACAAACAAATAAGAACCTCGCAACCAACGCGATAAAGGGTTTGTCAATCCCTTCACGGCCACTTGCAAGAGTGAGATCTGATAGAGATGATAATAATAAGATAAGTATTTTTGTATTTTTATGATATAGATTGAAAGTAAATATTGCAAAATAAAATAGATTGGAAACTTGTATGATGGAAAATAGACCCGGGAGCCATAGGTTTCACTAGTGGCTTCTTTCAAGATAGCATAAGTATTACGATGGGCGAACAAATTACCGCCGAGCAATTGATAGAAAAGCGAATAATTACGAGAATATCTAGGCATGATCATGTATATAGGCATCACGTCCATGACAAGTAATCTTGTCAATGCACCCGAGAGATCCCATCTTGGGGCTTTTTCCGGAGCTCCGCCGGAGGGGGCATTGATCACGGAGGGCCTCTACATCAACTCCATGGCCTCTCCGATGATGTGTGAATAGTTTACTTTAGACCTACGGGTACATAGTTATTAGCTAGATGGTTTCTTCTCTCTCTTTGGATCTCAATACAAAGTTCTCCTCGATCTTCTTGGAGATCTATTCGATGTAATCTTATTTTGCAGTGTGTTTGTTGAGATCCGATGAATTGTGGGTTTATGATCAAGTTTATCTATGAACAATATTTGAATCTCCGCTGAATTCTTTTATGTATGATTGGTTTATCTTTGCAAGTCTCTTTGAATTATCATTTTGGTTTGGCCTACTAGATTGATCTTTCTTGCGATGGGAGAAGTGCTTAGCTTTGGGTTCAATCTTGTAGTGTCCTTTCCCAGTGACAGCATGGGAAGCAAGGCACATATTGTATTGTTGCCATCGAGGATAAAAAGATGGGGTTTATATCATATTGCATGAGGTTATCCCTCTACATCATGTCATCTTACATAAAGTGTTACTCTGTTCTTATGAACTTAATACTCTAGATGCATGCTGGATAGCGATCGATGTGTGGAGTAATAGTAGTAGATGCAGAATCGTTTCGGTCTACTTGGCGCAGATGTGATGCCTATATACATGATCATACCTAGATATTCTCATAACTATGCTCAATTCTATCAATTGCTCGACAGTAATTCGTTTACCCACCGTAATACTTATGCTCTTGAGAGAAGCCATTAGTGAAACCTATGGCCCCCGGGTCTATCTTCCATCATATTAATCTTCCAACACTTAGCTATTTCTATTACCGTTTATTTTACTTTGCATCTTTATTCCTCTTTATCATAAAAATACCAAAAATATTATCTTATCATATCTATCAGATCTCACTCTCGTAAGTGACCGTGAAGGGATTGACAACCCCTTTATCGCGTTGGTTGTGAGGTTCTTATTTGTTTGTGTAGGTGCGTGGGACTCGAGCGTGATCTCCTACTGGATTGATACCTTGGTTCTCAAAAACCGAGGGAAATACTTACGCTACTTTATTGCATCACCCTTTCCTCTTCAAGGGAAAACCAACGCAGTGCTCAAGAGGTAGCAAGAAGGATTTCTGGCGCCGTTGCCGGGGCGATTCGCGCCAAGTCAAGTCAAGATTTGATTCCCGACAATGAGCCATTTCTGGCGCCGTTACCGGAGCCTACGCACAAGTCAAGACATACCAAGTACCCATCACAAACTCTTATCCCTCGCATTATATTATTTCCATTTGCCTCTCGTTTTCCTCTCCCCCACTTCACCCTTGCCGTTTTATTCGCCCTCTCTTTTTCCGTTCGCCTCTTTCTTCGCTTGCCTTTTGTTTGCTCGTGTGTTGTATTGCTTGCTTGTCATGATGGCTCAAGACAATACTAAATTGTGTGACTTTGCCAATACCAACAACAATGATTTTCTTAGCACTCCGATTGCTCCTCTTACCGATGCTGAATCTTGTGAAATTAATGCTGCTTTATTGAATCTTGTCATGAAAGATCAATTCGCCGGCCTTCCTAGTGAAGATGCTGCTACCCATCTAAACAACTTTGTTGATTTGTGTGATATGCAAAAGAAGAAAGATGTGGACAATGATATTGTTAAATTGAAGCTATTTCCTTTTCCCCTTAGAGATCATGCTAAAGCTTGGTTTTCGTCTTTGCCTAAAAATAGTATTGATTCTTGGAATAAGTGCAAAGATGCTTTTATCTCTAAGTATTTTCCTCCCGCTAAGATCATCTCTCTTAGAAACGATATTATGAATTTTAAGCAACTTGATCATGAACATGTTGCACAATCTTGGGAGGGGATGAAATTAATGTACGTAATTTCCCTACACATGGTTTGAATCTTTGGATGATTATACAAAATTTTACCGGATTGAATTTTGCTTCTAGAAATCTTTTAGATTCGGCCACGGGAGGCACTTTTATGGAAATCACTTTAGGAGAAGCTACTAAACTCCTAGATAATATTATGGTTAATTATTCTCAATGGCACACTGAAAGATCTACTAGTAAAAAAGTGCATGCGATAGAAGAAATTAATGTTTTGAGTGGAAAGATGGATGAACTTATGAAATTATTTGCTAATAAGAGTGCTCCTATTGATCCTAATGATATTCCTTTGTCTAATTTGATTGAGAATAATAATGAATCTATGGATGTGAATTTTGTTGGTAGGAACAATTTTGGTAACAACGCGTATAGAGGTAATTTTAGTTCTAGGCCGTTTCCTAGTAATTCCTCTAATAATTATGGTAATTCCTACAACAATTCTTATGGAAATTTCAATAAGATGCCCTCTGAATTTGAGACCAGTGTTAAAGAGTTTATGAATTCGCAAAAGAATTTAAATGCTTTGCTTGAAGAAAAATTGCTTAAGGTTGATGAATTGGCTAGGAAAGTTGATAGGATTTCTTTTGATGTTGATTCTTTGAAACTTAGATCTATTCCACCTAAGCATGATATCAATGAGTCTCTAGAAGCCATGAGAATTTCCATTGATGAGTGCAAAGAAAGAACCGCTAGGATGCATGCTAAGAAAGATTGCTTTCTGAAAGCGTGTTCTTCTAGTTTCTATGAAAATAAAGATGAAGATCTAAAAGTTATTGATGTGTCTCCTATTAAATATTTGTTTTGCAATATGAATCTTGATAATTATGGGACTGAAGATAAGCCACCTTTACCTAGAAGGCATTCCAAAAATTCGGAGTTTTTAGATCTTGATGCAAAAATTGGTAAAAGTGGGATTGAAGAGGTAAAAACTTTAGATATCAATGAACCCACTATCTTGGATTTCAAGGAATTTAATTATGATAATTGTTCTTTGATAGATTGTATTTACTTGTTGCAATCCGTGCTAAATTCTCCTCATGCTTACAGTCAAAATAAAGCTTTTACTAAACATATTGTTGATGCTTTGATGCAATCTTGTGAAGAAAAATATAAAAAGACCCAAAGGGGCAGATCCGACTGATCTCGGCCGTCGAACTAAGTCAATCCAACGACCTAGACTGCTCCAATGGTGAGCGTTAAACGTATTTAACGTGCAATTAATATCATATAAATATTGCACTAATTGCAGGATTAACACACAAATAATAGCATACCTAATATCCGCGTGCAATTAATATATTGCCTAAATATTAACGTGCGTTGCACGTGCGCATTTACTAGTATGAAGAAAAACTTGAGTTGGAAGTTTCTACCCCTAGAAAACTTTATGATGAGTGGGAACCTATAATAAAGATTAAAATTAAAGATCATGAGTGCTATGCTTTGTGTGATTTGGGTGCTAGTGTTTCCACGATTCCAAAAACTTTGTGTGATTTGCTAGGTTTCTGTGATTTTGATGATTGTTCTTTAAACTTGCACCTTGAGGATTCCACTATTAAGAAACCAATGGGAAGAACTAATGATGTTTTTATTGTTGCAAATAGTAACTATGTGCCCGTATATTTAATCGTTCTTGACATAGATTGCAATCCTTCATGTCCTATTATTCTTGGTAGACCTTTCCTTAGAACGATTGGTGCAACTATTGATATGAACGAAGGAAATATTAGATTCCAATTTCCATTAAGGAAAGGCATGGAACACTTCCCTAGAAATAAAATTAAATTACCATATGAATCTATTATGAGAGCCACTTATGGATTGCCTACCAAAGATGGCAATACCTGGATCTATCCTTGCTTTTATGCCTAGCTAGGGGCGTTAAACGATAGCGCTTGTTGGGAGGAAACCCAGTTTTATTTTTATTCCTTACTTTTTGATCCTGTTTAGTAATAAATAATTTATCTAGCATCTTTTTTGGTTGTGTTTTTTGTGTTTAATTAGTGTTTGTGCCAAGTAGAACCGTTGGGAAGACTTGGGGAAAGTCTTTCTGATCTTGCTGTAAAAAACAAAAACTTTAGTGCTCACGAGAATTGCTGCCATTTTTATTTGGAAAGTGATATTTAGTTAATTATTTTTTCAGATCATTAATAGATAAATTCCTCATTTCCAGCAATTTATTTTAGAATTTTTGGGGTTCCAGAAGTTTGCGTTAGCTACAGATTACTACAGACTGTTCTGTTTTTGACAGATTCTGTTTTTCGTGTGTTGTTTGCTTATTTTGATGAATCTATGGCTAGTAAAAGAGTTTATAAACCATATAGAAGTTGGAATACAGTAAGTTTAACACAAATATAAATAAATAATGATTTCATTACAGTACCTTGAAGTGGTGTTTTGTTTTCTTTCCCTAACGGAGCTCACGCGATTTTCTATTTTGAGTTTTGTGTTGTGAAGTTTTCAAGTTTTGGGTAAAGATTTGATGGATTATGGAACAAGGAGTGGCATGAGACTAAGCTTGGGGATGCCCATGGCACCCCAAGATAAAAATCAAGGACACCAAAAAGCCTAAGCTTGGGGATGCCCCGGAAGGCACCCCCTCTTTCGTCTTCGTCTATCGGTAACTTTACTTGGAGCTATATTTTTATTCTCCACATGATATGTGTTTTGCTTTGAGAGTCTTGTATGATTTGAGTCTTTGCCTTTTAGTTTACCACAATCATCCTTGCTGTACACACCTTTTGAGAGAGACTCACATGATTTGAAATTTATTAGAATACTATATGTGCTTCACTTATATCTTTTGAGCTATATAGTTTTTGCTCTAGTGCTTCACTTATATCTTTTAGAGCACGGTGGTGTGGTTTTATTTTATAGAAATAATTGATCTCTCATGCTTCACTTACATTAACTTTAGAGTCCTTTAGAACAACATGGAAATTTGCTTTTAGGAATAATATAAAAACTTTCATAGAAGTGCATTGAATACTATGAGAAGTTTCATACTTGATAATTGTTTTGAGATATGGAGATGGTGATATTAGAGTCATGCTAGTTGAGTAGTTGTGAATTTGAGAAATAATTGTGTTGAAGTTTGCGATTCCTGTAGCATGCACATATGGTGAACCGTTATGTGACGAAGTCGGAGCATGATTTATTTATTGATTGTTCTCCTTATGAGTGGCAGTCGGGGACGAGCTATGGTCTTTTCCTACCAATCTATCCCCCTAGGAGCATGCGTGTAATACTTTGTTTCGATAACTAATAGATTTTTGCAATAAGTATGTGAGTTCTTTATGACTAATGTTGAGTCCATGGATTATACGCACTCTCATCCTTCCACCATTGCTAGCCTCTCTAGTATCGCGCAACTTTCGCCGGTACCATAAACCCACCATATACCTTCCTCAAAAAAGCCACCATACCTACCTATTATGGCATTTCCGTAGCCATTCCGACATATATTGCCATGCAACTTTCCACCGTTCCGTTATTATGATACGCTTCATCATTGTCATATTGCTTGCATAATCATGTAGTTTACATCATATTTGTGGCAAAGCCACCGTTCATAATTTTTCATACATGTCACTCATGCATCATTGCACATCCCGATGCACCGCCGGAGGCATTCACATAGATCATATTTTGTTCTAAGTATAAGGTTGTAATTATTGAGTTGTAAGTAAATTAAAGTGTGATGATCATCATTATTAGAGCATTGTCCCAAGTGAGGAAAGGATGATGGAGACTATGATTCCCCCACAAGTCGGGATGATACTCCAGACGAAAAAAAGAGAAAGGCCATAAAAAAGGGAGAAGGCCCAAAAAAATGAGAGAAAAAGAGAGAAGGGACAATGCTACTATCATTTTTCCACACTTGTGCTTAAAAGTAGCACCATGTTCTTCATATAGAGAGTCTCTGGAGTTATCACTTTCATATACTAGTGGGAATTTTTCATTATAGAACTTGGCTTGTATATTCCAATGATGGGCTTCCTCAAAATGCCCTAGGTCTTCGTGAGAAAGCAAGTTGGATGCACACCCACTTAGTTTATTTTGTTGAGCTTTCATATACTTATAGCTCTTGTGCATCCGTTGCATGGCAATCCCTACTCACTAGGGGTGGAAAGTGGTAGCGGATAATCCGAAATATTCGATATTCATATTCGAGAAAATGCCTATTCGTATCCGAAACATCCGCATACGAACCAAAATGGAAATGGAAATTGTCCGTATCCAAATTTATTAAACAAATACAAAATAAAATATGGTAGGAGATTTTGACACAAATATGGATATGGAAGTGGATATATCCGTATCCGAAGAAGATTATGGGAGGTATTTTTTAAAATTCTAGGCCCAATATTCCAATTATCCAACATAAAAGCCAAATAAGTGGTTAAATTTTACTCTTTATATGATTAAACTTATAAATTATTATGCATTACAATAGTATTTATTCATAAACCTATTTATCATTGACTTATTGTATGTCGCAAGTTGATTATTTTAGGTCACAAAGCTATCGACTAATTTACTTAAGCAACATGTTGATATTATTCGTATCCGTTCCGAATCAAGAAAATATCCAATACGTATCCGTATTCGAATAATATCTGAGCCGCATCCATATCCGAGAACATCCGTATTCGAATTCGTATTCGTTTTGAAAATATGAAAATAGAAGTGGTAAGAGCACTATCCGATCCGCATCCGATCCGTTTCCACCCCTACTACTCACTCACATTGATATCTATTGATGGGCATATCCATAGCCCGTTGATACCCCTAGTTGATGTGAGACTATCTTCTCCTTTTTGTCTTCTCCACAACCACCATCTATTTCACATATAGTGCTATATCCATGGCTCACGCTCATGTATTGCGTGAAGATTGAAAAAGTCTGAGAACATCAAAAGTATGAAACAATTGCTTGGCTTGTCATCAGGGTTGTGCATGATTTAAATAGTTTGTGTGGTGAAGATGGAGTATAGCCAGACTATATGATTTTGTAGGGATAACTTTCTTTGGCCATGTTATTTTGAGAAGACATAATTGCTTAGTTAGTATGCTTGAAGTATTACTATTTTTATGTCAATTTTAAACTTTTATCTTGAATCTGTCAGATATGAACATTCATGCCACAATAAAGAAAAATTACATATAGAAATATGTTAGAAAGCATTCCAGATTAATTTTTTTTATCATTTACCTACTCGAGGACGAGCAGGAATTAAGCTTGGGGATGCTTGATACATCTCCAACGTATCTATAATTTTTGATTGCTCCATGCTATTATATTATCTATTTTGGATGTTAATGGGCTTTATTTTACACTTTTATATCATTTTTGGGACTAACCTACTAACCGGAGGCCCAGCCCAAATTGCTGTTTTTTTGCCTATTTTAGAGTTTCGCCGAAAAGGAATATCAAACGGAGTCCAAACGGAATGAAACCTTCGGGAACGTGATTTTCTCAATGAACGTGATCCAGGAGACTTGGAGTGGGCGTCAAGAAACAATCGAGGAGGCCACGAGACAGGGAGGTGCGCCTACCCCCTGGCCGCGCCCTCCACCCTCATGGGCCCCTCGTTGCTCCACCGACCTACTTCTTCCTCCTATATAAGTCCACGTACCCCCCAAACATCTAGGAGCACCACGAAACCTAATTCCACCGCCGCAACCTTATGTACCCGAGAGATCCCATCTTGGGGCCTTTTTCGGAGCTCCACCGGAGGGGGCATTGATCACGGAGGGCCTCTACATCAACTCCATGGCCTCTCCGGTGATGTGTGAGTAGTTTACTTCAGACCTATGGGTCCATAGTTATTAGCTAGATGGCTTCTTATCTCTCTTTGGATCTCAATACAAAGTTCTCCTCGATCTTCTTGGAGATCTATTCGATGTAATCTTCTTTTGCGGTGTGTTTGTCGAGATCCGATGAATTGTGGGTTTATGATCAAGTTTATCTATGAACAGTATTTGAATCTCCTCTAAATTCTTTTATGTATGATTGGTTTATCTTTGCAAGTCTCTTCGAATTATCAGTTTGGTTTGGCCTATGCTACCTCTTGAGCACTGCGTTGGTTTTCCCCGAAGAGGAAGGGATGATGCAGCAAAGTAGCATAAGTATTTCCCTCAGTTTTTGAGAACCAAGGTATCAATCTAGTAGGAGGCTACGCGTGAGTCCCTCATACCTGCACAAAACAAATAAATCCTCGCAACCAACGCAAATAGGGGTTGTCAATACCTATAAGGCCACTTACGAGAGTGAGATCTGATAGATATGATAAAGATAATATTTTTGGTATTTTTATGATAAAGATACAAAGTAAAATAAAAGCAAAGTAAATAGCAAAGGAAATAACTAAGTAGTAGGAGATCAATATGATAAAGATAGACCCGGGGGCCATAGGTTTCACTAGTGGCTTCTCTCAAGAGCATAAGTATTCTACGATGGGTGAACAAATTATTGTTGAGCAATTGACAAAATTGAGCATAGTTATGAGAATATCTAGGTATGATCATGTATATAGGCATCACGTCCGAGACAAGTAGATCGACTCCTGCCTGCATCTACTACTATTACTCCACTCATCGACCGCTATCCATCATGCATCTAGAGTATTAAGTTAAAAACAGAGTAACTCCTTAAGCAAGATGACATGATGTAGAGGGATAAACTCATGCAATATGATGAAAACCCCATCTTGTTATCCTCGATGGCAACAATACAATACGTGCCTTGCTGCCCCTACTGTCACTGGGAAATGACACCGCAAGATTGAACCCAAAGCTAAGCACTTCTCCCATTGCAAGAAAGATCAATCTAGTAGGCCAAACCAAACTGATAATTCGAAGAGACTTGCAAAGATAACCAATCATACATTAAAAGAATTCAGAGAAGATTCAAATATTGTTCATAGATAGACTTGATCATAAACCCACAATTCACCGGTCTCAACAAACACACTGCAAGAAGAAGATTACATCGAATAGATCTCCACAAGAGAGGGGGAGAACATTGTATTGAGATCCAAAAAGAGAGAAGAAGCCATCTAGCTACTAACTATGGAGCCGTAGGTCTGAGGTGAACTACTCACACTTCATTGGAGGGGCTATGGTCTTGATGTAGAAGCCCTCCGTGACCGATGCCCCCTCTGGCGGAGCTCTGGAACAGGCCCCAAGATGGGATCTCATGGATACAGAAAGTTACGGCGGAGGAATTAGGGTTTTGGCTCCGTATCTGATCGTTTGGGGGTACGTGGATATATATAGGAGGAAGGAGTACGTCGGTGGAGCAACAGGGGGCCCACGAGGGTGGAGGGTGCGCCTGGTGGGGGTGGGCGCGCCCCCTACCTCGTGGCCTCCTCTTTTCTTTCTTGATGTAGGGTGCAAGTCTCCCGGGTCTTGTTCGTTGAGAAAATCACGTCCCCGAAGGTTTCATTCCGTTTGGACTCCGTTTGATATTCCTTTTCTTCAAAACCCTAAAACAGGCAAAAAAACAACAATTCTAGGCTGGGCCTCCGATTAATATATTAGTCCCAGAAATAATATAAAAGTGGATAATAAAGCCCAATAATGTCCAAAACACTAGATAATATAGCATGGAGCAATCAAAAATTATAGATACGTTGGAGACGTATCAAGCATCCCCAAGCTTAATTCCTGCTCGTCCTCGAGTAGGTAAATGATAAAAACAGAATTTTTGATGCGGAGTGCTAGTTGGCATAATTTCAATGTAATTCTTCTTAATTGTGGTATGGATATTTAGATATGATAGATTCAAGACAAAAGTTCATATTGACATAAAAATAATAATACTTCAAGCATACTAACTAAGCAATTATGTCTTCTCAAAATAACATGTCCAAAGAAAGTTCATCTCTACAAAATCATATGGTTTAGTCATGTTTCATTTTCGTCACACAAGAATGCTCTCATCATACACAACCCCGATGACAAGCCAAGTAATTGTTTCATACTTTAGTAATCTCAAACCTATAAACTTTCACGCAATATATGAGCGCGAGCCATGGACATAACACTATAGGTGGAATAGAATATAATGAGGGGGATTATGTGGAGAAGACAACAGGAGAAAGTCTCACATCAACGAGGCTAATCAATGGGCTATGGATATGCCCACCGATTGATGTTAATGCAAGGAGTAGGGATTGCCATGCAACAGATGCACTAGAGCTATAAATGTATGAAAGCTCAACAAAAGAAACTAGTGGGTGTGCATCCAACTTGCTTGCTCACGAAGACCTAGGGCACTTGAGGAGGCCCATTGTTGGAATATACAAGCCAAGTTCTATAATGAAAAATTCCCACTAGTATATGAAAGTGACAAAACAAGAGACTCTCTATCATGAAGATTACGGTGCTACTTTGAAGCACAAGTGTGGCAAAGGATAGTAACATTGTCCCTTCTCTCTTTTTCTATCATTTTTTTGGGCCTTCTCTTTTTATGGCGTTTCTCTTTTTTTAATTCCTCACTTGGGACAATGCTCTAGAAAATGATGATCATCACACTTCTATTTATTTACAACTCAATGATTACAACTCGATACTAGAACAAAAGATGACTCTATATGAATGCCTCCGGTGGTGTACCGGGATATGCAATGGACCAAGAGTGACATGTATGAAAGAATTATGAACGGTGGCTTTGCCACAAATACTATGTCAACTACATGATCATGCTAAGCAATATGACAATAATGAATGTGTCATGATGAACGGAATGATGGAAAGTTGCATGGCAATATATCTCGGAATGGCTATGGAAATGCCATAATAGGTAGGTATGGTGGCTGTTTTGAGGAAGATATAAGGAGGTTTATGTGTAAAAGAGCGTATCATATCACGGGGTTTGGATGCAGCGGTGAAGTTTGCGCCAACTCTCAATGTGAGAAAGGGCAATGCACGGTACCGAAGAGGCTAGCAAGGATGGAAGGGTGAGAGTGTGTATAATCCATGGACTCAACATTAGTCATGAAGAACTCACATACTTATTGCAAAAATCTACAAGTCATCAAAAACCTCGGTACTACGCGCATGCTCCTAGGGGGATAGATTGCTAGGAAAAGACCATCGCTCATCCCCGACCGCCACTCATAAGGAGGACAATCAAATAACACCTCATGTTTCAAATTTGTTGCATAACGTTTACCATACGTGCATGCTACAGGACTTGCAAACTTCAACACAAGTATTTCTCAATTTCACAACTACTCCACTAGCACGACTTTGATATTCTTACCTCCATATCTCAAAACAATCATCAAGCATCAAACTTCTCTTAGTATTCAAAACACTCTTAAGAAAATTTTACTAATATTGAACACCTAGAATATTAGGATTTTAAGAAAATTACCATGCTATTTAATACTCTAAAAATAATCTAAGTGAAGCATGAGAGATCAATAGTTTCTATAAAACAGATCCACCACCGTGCCCTAAAAGATATAAGTGAAGTACTAGAGCAAAACTATATAACTCAAAAGATATAAGCGAAGCACATAGAGTATTCTAACAAATTCCAAATCATGTATGTCTCTCTCAAAAGGTGTGTACAGAAAGGATGATTGTGGTAAACTAAAAAGCAAAGACTCAAATAATACAAGACGCTCCAAGCAGAACACATATCATGTGGTGAATAAAAATATAGCTCCAAGTAAAGTTACCGATGAACGAAGACGGAAGAGGGGATGCGTTTCGGGGCATCCCCAAGCTTAGGCTCTTGGTTGTCCTTGAATATTACCTTGGGGTGACTTGGGCATCCCCAAGCTTAGGCTCTTGCCACTCTTTATTCCATAGTCCATCGAATCCTTACCCAAAACTTGAAAATTTCACAACACAAAACTTAAAGTAGAAAACTCGTAAGCTCCGTTAGTGTAAGAAAATAAACCACCACTTCAAGGTACTGTAATGAACTCATTATTTATTTATATTGGTGTTAAACCTACTGCATTACAACTTCTCTATGGTTTATAAACTATTTTACTAGCCATAGATTCATCAAAATAAGCAAACAACACACGAAAACAGAATCTGTCAAAAACAGAACAGTCTGTAGTAATCTGGATCAAACGTATACTTATGGAACTCATAAAATTCTCAAATAATTTGCTGGACCTGAGGAATTTATATATTAATCATCTGAAAAAATAATTAACTAAATAGAACTCTCCAAATAAAAATGGCAGCAATTCTCGTGAGCACTAAAGTTTCTGTTTTTTACAGCATGATCAACAAGAGTTTCCCCAAGTCTTCCCAATGGTTCTACTTGGAACAAACACTAATTAAAAGCATAAAACCACATCTAAACAGAGGCTAGATGAATTATTTATTACTAAACAGGAACAAAAAGCAAGGAACAAAAATAAAGTTGGGTTGCCTCCCAACAAGGGCTATCGTTTAACGCCCCTAGCTAGGCATGATAATTTCAATGATGCTCACATAAAAGATAAGAATTGTAACATAAAGAGAACATCATGAAGCATATTGCTAACACATTTAAGTCTAACCCATTTCCTATGCATAGGGATTTTGTGAGCAAACAACTTATGGGAACAATAATCAACTAACATAGGAAGGCGAAACAAGCATAATTTCAAAACTTTAAGCACATAGAGAGGAAACGTGATATTATTGCAATTCCTACAAGCATATGTTCCTCCCTCATAATAATTTTCAGTAGCATCATGAATGAATTCAACAATATAACCAGCACCTAAAGCATTCTTTTCATGATCTACAAGCATAGAAATTTTATTACTCTCCACATAAGCAAAATTCTTCTCATTCGGAATAGTGGGAGTATCATAAGTATAGGTGCACTAGTTCGGCGAAGAGATGGTGATACAAGTGGTATATGAATAATAGATATTAGTATTTGTAATCTGAAAATATAAAAACAGAAAGGTAACTAATGATAAAAGTGAGCACAAACGGTATTGCAATGTGTGGAAATAAGGCCTAGGGTTCATACTTTCACTAGTGTAAGTTCCCTCAACAATAATATCATAATTGGATCACATAACTATCCCTCAACATGCAACAAAGAGTCACTCCAAAGTTACTAATAGCGGAGAACGAATGAAGAGATTATGGTAGGGTACGAAACCACCTCAAAGTTATTCTTTCCAATCAATCCATTGGGCTATTCCTATAAGTGTCACAAACAGCCCTAGAGTTTGTACTAGAATAACACCTTAAGACACAAATCAACCAAAACCCTAATGTCACCTAGATACTCCAATGTCACCTCAAGTATCCATGGGTATGATTATACGATATGCATCACACAATCTCAGATTCATCTATTCAACCAACACAAAGGACCTCAAAGAGTGCCCCAAAGTTTCTACCGGAGAATCACGACAAAAACGTGTTCCAACCCCTATGCATAGGTTCATGGGCGGAACCCGCAAGTTGATCACCAAAACATAGATCAAGTGAATCGCGTGGTATCCCATTGTCACCACAGATACGCACGGCAAGACATACATCAAGTGTTCTCAAATCTTTAAAGACTCAATACGATAAGATAACTTCAAAGGGAAAACTCAATTCATTACAAGAGACTAGAGGGGGAGGAGAAACATAAGATCCAACTATAATAGCAAAGCTCACGATACATCAAGATCGTATCACCTCAAGAACACGAGAGAGAGACAGAGAGATAAAACACATAGCTACTGGTACATACCCTCAGCCTCGAGGGAGAACTACTCCCTCCTCGTCATGGAGAGCACCGGGATGATGAAGATGGCCACCGGGGAAGGATTGCCCCCTCCGGCAGGGTACCGGAACGGGTGTAGGTTGGCTTTTGGTGGCTACGGAGGCTTCTGGCGGCGGAACTCCCAATCTATTGTGCTCCCTCCTGTTCTTAGGGTATATGGAGATATATAGGCGGAAGAAGTACGTCAGGGGAGCCACGAGGGGCCCACGAGGGTGGAGGGCGCGCCCCCTGCCTTGTGGCCTCCTCGTAAGTCCCCTGGCGTGCACTCCAAGTCTTCTGGGCTTCTTTACCTCCAAAAATGAGTTCTGTGAAGTTTCAGGTCAATTGGACTCCGTTTGATTTTCCTTTTCTTCGAAACCCTAAAACAAGGTAAAAATAGAAACTGGCACTGGGCTCTGGGTTAATAGGTTAGTCCAAAAATGATATAAAAGTGCATAATAAAGCCCATAAACATCCAAAACAGTAGATAATATAGCATGGAGCAATAAAAAATTGTAGATACGTTGGAGACGTATCAACGGTCGTTGTGTGGAGTAATAGTAGTAGATGCAGAATCATTTCGGTCTACTTGTCGCTGACGTGATGCCTATATACATGATCATACCTAGATATTCTCATAACTATGCTCAATTCTATCAATTGCTCGATAGTAATTCATTTACCCACCGTAATACTTATGCTCTTGAGAGAAGCCACTAGTGAAACCTATGGCCCCCGGGTCTATCTTCCATCATATTAATCTTCCAACACTTAGCTATTTCTATTGCCGTTTATTTTACTTTGCATCTTTATTCCTCTTTATCATAAAAATACCAAAAATATTATCTTATCATATCTATCAGATCTCACTCTCATAAGTGATCGTGAAGGGATTGACAACCCCTTTATCGCGTTGGTTGCGAGGTTCTTATTTGTTTGTGTAGGTGCATGGGACTCGAGCGTGATCTCCTACTGGATTGATACCTTGGTTCTCAAAAACTGAGGGAAATACTTACGCTACATTACTGCATGACCCTTTCCTATTGAAGGGAAACCAACGCAGTGCTCAAGAGGTAGCACCCTGCTAAACTAATAGCAAGGCACACATCAGGTCTGGTACGCAGCATTGCATACATGATAGAACCTATGGACGAAGCATAGGGAATGCCTTTCATTTTCTCTCTATCTTCTGCGGTGGTCGGGCATTGAGTCTGGCTCAACTTCACACCTTGTAACACAGGCAAGAACCCTTTCTTTGCTTGATCCATTTTGAACTTCTTCAAAACTTTATCAAGGTATCTGCTTTGTGAAAGTCCAATTAAGCATCTTGATCTATCTCTATAGATCTTGATGCCCAATATATAAGCAGCTTCACCGAGGTCTTTCATTGAAAAATTCTTATTCAAGTATCCTTTTATGCTATTCAGAAATTCAGTATCATTTCCAATCAACAATATGTCATCCACATATAATATCAAAAGTGCTACAAAGCTCATACTCACTTTCTTGTAAATACATGCTTCTCCAAAAGTCTGTATAAAACCATATGCTTTGATCACACTATCAAAGCGTATATTCCAACTCCAAGATGCTTGCACCAGTCCATAAATGGATCACTGGAGCTGACACACTTTGTTAGCACCTTTTCGATCGACAAAACCTTCTGGTTGCATCATATACAACTCTTCTTTAAGATATCCATTAAGGAATGTAGTTTTGACATCCATTTGCCAAATTTCATAATCATAAAATGAGTAAATTGCTAACATGATTCGGACGGACTTAAGCATCGCTATGGGTGAGAAGGTCTCATCGTAGTCAACTCCTTGAACTTGTCAAAAACATTTCGCAACAAGTCGAGCTTTGTAGATCGTAACATTACCGTCAGTGTCAGTCTTCTTCTTGAAGATCCATCTGTTCTCTATGGCTTGCCGATCATCGTGCAAGTCAACCAAAGTCCACACTTTGTTCTCATACATGGATCCCATCTCAGATTTCATGGCCTCAAGACATTTTGTGGAATCTAGGCTCATCATCGCTTCCTCATAGTTCGTAGGTTCGTCATGGTCAAGTAACATGACTTCCAAAACAGGATTACCGTACCACTCTAGTGTGGATCTTACTCTGGTTAACCTACGAGGTTCGGTAGTAACTTGATCAGAAGTTTCATGATCATCATCATTAGCTTCCTCACTAATTGGTGTAGGAATCACTGGAACTGATTTCTGTGATGAACTACTTTCCAATAAGGGAGTAGGTACAGTTACCTCATCAAGTTCTACTTTCCTCCCACTCACTTCTTTCGAGAGAAACTCCTTCTATAGAAAGGATCCGTTCTTAGCAACGAATATCTTGCCTTCGGATCTGTGATAGAAGGTGTACTCAATAGTCTCCTTTGGGTATCATATGAAGACACATTTCTCCGATTTGGGTTCGAGCTTATCAGGTTGAAGCTTTTTCATATAAGCATCACAGCCCCAAACTTTAAGAAATGACAACCTGAATTTCTTGCCAAACCACAATTCATATGGTGTTGTCTCAACGGATTTTGATGGTGCCCTATTTAACGTGAATGCAACCGTCTCTAAAGCATAACCCCAAAACGATAGCCGTAAATCAGTAAGAGACATCATAGATCGCACCATATCTAATAAAGTGCGATTATGACATTTGGACACACCATTACGCTGTGGTGTTCCAGGTGGCGTGAGTTGCGAAACTATTCCGCATTGTTTCAAATGAAGACCAAACTCATAACTCAAATATTGACCTCCACGATCAGATCGTAGAAACTTAATTCTGTTGTTACGATGATTTTCCTCTTCACTCTGGATTTCTTTCAACTTTTCAAATGTTTCAGACTTATGTTTCATCAAGTAGACATTTCCATATCTGCTCAAATCATCTGTAATGATACCACCACAAGCATCAACATTCATCGGACCGCATACATCGGTATGTATTATTTCCAATAAGTCTGTTGCTCGTTCCATTGTTCCGGAGAACGGAGTCTTAGTCATCTTGCCCAAGAGGCATGGTTCACAAGCATCAAGTGATTCATAATCAAGTGATTCCAAAAGCCCATCAACATGGAGTTTCTTCGTGCGCTTTACATTGATATGACGTAAACCGCAGTGCCACAAATAAGTTGCACTATCATTATTAAACTTATATCTTTTGGCTTCAATACTATGAATATGTGTATCACTACTATCAAGATCTAGTAAAAATAGACCACTCACCAAAGGTGCATGACCGTAAAAGATATTAGTCATATAAATAGAATAACCATTATTCTCCGATTTAAATGAATAACATCTCGCATCAAACAAGATCCAGATATAATGTTCATGCTTAACGCTGGCACCAAATAACAATTATTCAGGTCTAAAGCTAAACCCGAAGGTAGATGTAGAGGTAGCATGCTGACGGCGATCACATCGACTTTGGAACCATTTCCCACGTGCATCGTCACATTGTCCTTAGCCAATCTTCGCTTAATATGTAGCCCCTGTTCCGAGTTGCAAATATTAGCAACAGAACTAGTATCAAATACCCAGGCGCTACTGCGAGCATTAGTAAGGTACACATCAATAACATGTATATCAAATATACCTTTCACTTTGCCATCCTTCTTATCCGCCAAATACTTGGGGCAGTTCCGCTTCCAGTGACCAGTCCCTTTGCAGTAGAAGCACTCAGTCTTAGGCTTAGGTCCAGACTTGGGCTTCTTCACTTGAGCAGCAACTTGCTTGCCGTTCTTTTTGAAGTTCCCCTTCTTCCCTTTGCCCTTCTTCTTGAAACTAGTGGTTTTGTTGACCATCAATACTTGATGCTCCTTCTTGATTTCTACCTCCATAGCTTTTAGCATCATGAAGAGCTTGGGAATTGTCTTATCCATCCCTTGCATATTATAGTTCATCACGAAGCTTTTGTAGCTTGGTAGCAGTGATTGAAGAACTCTGTCAATGACACTATCATCAGGAAGATTAACTCCCAGTTGAGTCAAGTGGTTGTGGTACCTAGACATTCCGAGTATGTGTTCACTAACAGAACTATTCTCCTCCATCTTGTAGCCGTAGAACTTATTGGGCACTTCATATCTCTCAATCCGTGCATTTGCTTGAAATATTAACTTCAACTCCTGGAACATCTCATATGCTCCATGATGTTCAAAACATAGTTGAAGTCCCGATTCTAAGCCATAAAGCATGGCACACTGAACTATCGAGTAGTCATCAGCTTTGCTCTACCAGATGTTCATAACATCTAGTGTTGCTCCTACAACGGGCTTTGTACCTAGCGGTGCTTCCAGGATGTAATTCTTCTGTGCAGCAATGAGGATAATCCTCAAGTTACAGACCCAATCCGTGTAGTTGCTACCATCATCTTTCAACTTAGCTTTCTCTAGGAACGCATTAAAATTCAACGGAACAACAACACATGCCATTTATCTACAACAACATAGACATGCAAAATACTATCAGGTACTAAGTTTAATTAATCATATTACTTAAGAACTCCCACTTAGATAGACATCCCTCTAGTCATCTAAATGATCACGTGATCCATATCAATTAAACCATGTCCAATCATCACGTGAGATGGAGTAGTTTTCAATGGTGAACATCACTATGTTGATCATATCTACTCTATGATTCACGCTCGACCTTTCAGTCTCAGTGTTCAGAGGCCATATCTACATATGCTAGGCTCGTCAAGTTTAACCCGAGTCTTTTTCTTGTGGAAAATTGGCTTGCACCCGTTGTATGTGAACGTAGAGCTTATCACACCCGATCATCACGTGGTGTCTCGGCACGATGAACTGCAGCAACGGTGCGTACTCAAGGAGAACGCTTATACCTTGAAATTTAGTGAGAGATCATCTTATAATGCTACCGCCGTACTAAGCAAAATAAGATCCATAAAGTATAAACATCACATGCAATCAATATTGTGATATGATATGGCCATCATCATCTTGTGCCTTTGATCTCCATCTCCAAAGCACCATCATGATCACCATCGTCACTGGCTTGACACCTTGATCTCCATCATAGCATCATTGTCGTCTCGCCAGCTATTGCTTCCACTACTATCGCTACCGCTTAGTGATAAAGTAAAGCAATTACATGGCGATTGCAATTCATACAATAAAGTGACAACCATATGGCTCCTGCCAGTTGTCGGTAACTGTGTTACAAAAGATGATCATCTCATACAAGTAAAAGTAAATAGATAGGCCCTTCGCAGAGGGAAGCAAGGATTTGTAGAGGTGCCAGAGCTCGAGTTTTGAAATACAGATGAATAATATTTTGAGTGGCATACTTTCATTGTCAACATAACAAGCAAGAGATCTCGATATCTTCCATGCTACACACATTATAGGCGGTTCCCAAATAGAATGGTAAAGTTTTATAATCCCCCGCCACCAACAAACATCAATCTGTGGCTTGTCCGAAACAATGGGTGCCTCCAACTAACAACAATCCTGGGGGAGTTTTGTTTGAAATTATTTTGATTTGAGCATGGGACTGGGCATCCCGGTTAACAACCATTTTCTCGTGAATGATGAGCGGAGTCCACTCATCTTGAGAATAACCCACCTAGCATGGAAGATATAGACAACCCTAGTTGATACATGTGCTATTCGAGCATACAAAACAAAATTTCATTTGAAGGTTTAGAGTTTGGCATATACAAATTTACTTGGAACGATAGGTAGATACCACATATAGGAAGGTATGGTGGACTCATTGGAATAACTTTGGGGTTTATGGAAGTGGATGCACAAGCAGTATTCCCGCTTAGTACAAGTGAAGGCTAGAAAGAGGCTGGGAAGCGACCAACTAAAGAGCGACAACAGTCATGAACATGCATTAAAATTAATCAGCACTAAGTGCAAGCATGAGTAGGATATAATTCACCATGAACATAAATATCATGGAGGCTATGTTGATTTTGTTTCAACTACATGCGTGAACATGTGCCAAGTCAAGCCACTCGAATCGTTCAAAGGAGGATACCACCCTATCATACCACATCACAACTATTTTAATAGCATGTTGGCACACAAGGTAAACCATTATAAACTCCTAGCTAATTAAGCATGGCATGAGAAACTATAATCTTTAATTGTCATTGCAAACATGTTTCATTCATAATAGGCTGAATCAGGAACGATGAACTAATCATATTTACAAAAACAAGATAGGTCGAGTTCATACCAGCTTCTCTCATCTCAATCGGTCCATCATATATCGTCATTATTGCCTTTCACTTTCACGACCGAACGGTGTGGATAATAATAATAGTGCACGTGCATTGGACTAAGCTGGAATCTGCGAGCATTTAATACAAGGGAGAAGACAAGGTAACATGGGCTCTTGGTTAAATCAACAATAATGCATATAAGAGCCACTCAACATTTTCATCATGGTCTTCTCCTCTCGACCCCCATAGAACAAGAAAAGAAATAAAACTATTTACATGGGAAAGATCCCAGCAAGCGAAAGAAGTGTGACGCCCCCGATTCAATCGTCACTAATCAAGCACGCAAATGTGTATGATCAAGATCAGGGACTCACGGGAAGATATCACAACACAACTCTAGAACATAAATAAGTCATACAAGCATCATAATACAAGCCAGGGGCCTCGAGGGCTCGAATACAAGAGCTCGATCATAGACGAGTCAGCGGAAGCAACAATATCTGAGTACAGACATAAGTTAAACAAGTTTGCCTTAAGAAGGCTAGCACAAACTAGGATACAGATCGAAAGAGGCGCAAGCCTCCTTCCTGGGATCCTCCTAAACTACTCCTGGTCGTTGTCAGCGGGCTGCACGTAGTAGTAGGCACCTCCCGAGTAGTAGTAGTCGTCGTAGACGGTGTCATCTGGCTCCTAGACTCCAACATCTGGTCGCGACAACCAGGTAGAAGGGATAGGGGGAAAAGAGGGAGCAAAGCAACCGTGAGTACTCATCCAAAGTACTCGCAAGCAAGGAGCTACACTACATATGTATGCATTGGTATCAAAAGGAATAAGGCTATCATATATGGACTGAACTGCAGAATGCCGGAATAAGAGGGGGATAGCTAGTCCTGTCGAAGACTACGCTTCTGGTAACCTCCATCTTGTAGCAGGAGAAGAGAGTAGATGGTAACTTCACCAAGTAGCATCGTGTAGCATAATCCTAACCGATGATCCTCCCCTCATCGCCCCGTGAGAGAGCGACCACCGGTTGTATCTGGCACTTGGAAGGGTGTGTTTTATTAAGTATCCGGTTCTAGTTGTCATAAGGTCAAGGTACAACTCCAAGTCGTCCTGTTACCGAAGATCATGGCTATTCGAATAGATTAACTTCCCTGCAGGGGTGCACCACATAACCCAACACGCTCGATCCCATTTGGTCGGACACACTTTCCTGGGTCATGCCCGGCCTCGGAAGATCAACACATCGCAGCCCTACCTAGGCACAACAGAGAGGTCAACACGCCGGTCTAAATCCTATGGCGGAGGGGTCTGGGCCCATCGCCCTTTGCACACCTGCACGTTGCGAACGCGGCCGGAAGCAGAACTAGCCCCCTTAATACAAGAGCAGGCTTACGGTCCAATCCGGCGCGCGCCACTCAGTCGCTGACGTCACGAAGGCTTCGGCTGATACCACGACGTCGAGTGCCCATAACTGTCCCCGCGTAGATGGTTAGTGCGTATAGGCCAGTAGCCAGACTCAGATCAAATACCAAGATCTCGTTAAACGTGTTATTCTGAAATAACCACGGACGCCGACCAGGGCCAGGCCCACCTCTCTCCTAGGTGGTCTCAACCTGCCCTGTCACTCCGCCTCAAAGTAACAGTCGGGGGCCGTCGGGAACTCAGGCCCACCACTACCTGGATGGAGCCACCTACCCCTTCAGCCACCATCTCCAAACAGTATCACCGGTAATGTAACAGTGTAAAGTATATAGTATATGCCCGTGATCACCTCCCGAAGTGATCACGGCCCAGTAGTATAGCATGACAGACGGACAAGAGTGTAGGGCCACTGATGGAATACTAGCATCCTATACTAAGCAGTAGGATAGCAGGTAAAGGTAACAACAGTAGTAGCAAGGACATGCTATGCAGCAGTATAGGATTAACTGAAAGCAGTAACATGCTACACTACTCTAATGCAAGCAGTAGAGAGAAGAGTAGGCGATATCTGGTGATCAAAAGGGGGGGCTTGCCTGGTTGCTCTGGCAAGAGAGAGGGGTCGTCAACACTGTAGTCGATCAGGGCAGCAACGACGTCAGTCTCGTAGTCTACCGGAGAGAAGAGGGGGAGAAACAATAAATATAATGCAAACAAAGCATCACAAAACATAAAGAGGCAATACGCGGTCCTAGGGATGACCTAACGCGGTGCTACATGTTACAGACGGAGCGAGAAAATATCTGTGGATATCTCCCGGGCTTTGGGCATTTATCGAACGGACGATCCGGAGGGGGAGGTTCCATGTTTGTTGTGTTGGAGGCATGTGATGGATGGACGTGAAGCATATTCAGACTCATCTTATTTTTCTGATCATTTTTCATATACAAATCTTTTTCATCCGAGCTACGGTTATTTTTGTATGAATTTCCAAAGTTTTAACAGTATTCTAGAATTTTGTGTTTAATTTAAATCCAAATTGACCAAGTCAATGTGACTAGTCAAAAGGAGAGGTGGTGGCCCATATGACACTAATTTAATAATTTCCAAAATACTTATCTAATCTATTTAGATGGGACCCACTTGTCATTTGCTAAAAGGGCTAATTTGCACCAAACTAATACTAAGCTAAACATAGACTAATTAACAAGGGCCGGTCATTAGTGGACAGAGTCCAGCCGGCCACACACTCACTACACAGAACACATAGCTAGGGGTTACTTATGTTCATGTTAACAGAACAAGGCATTTTGCGATTTTCATAGAATTTAATCCATACCATATTTGAATTTGGTCCAATGGAATAATTTGGAGGTTGTCATGTGAACTCCTAACACAAATTAATTTAAACGAAGTTAGACTTTGTTTGACCATAGTTTTGTTGCCATCTAGAGAGCTAAGAAGGTAGAAATAGCAAAAGCTTGCCAGCCGCCGTTGGATGCACGCGCGCGCGTGACGGCGATGAGCTTCAGGAGCGGCCGCGACACACGTGAATGTATCTACGGGGTGCAATTCGAGCAACGGCTCAAGCCATTCGAACGAGGGCACCACACTGCATCCGTAGGTGGCACGGTTGCGAGCTAGAATGGCCGGAAGTGGCTCGAACGACAACGTCCGACGGTGGTGACGGCTCAGCCGTGACGAAAACGAACCAACGAGGCATGAGGAGGAGCGAGAGGAGGTCGAGAAGGACCATGAGCTCACCTAGGGGGCGCACGGGGTCCCATTGGCAGCTTAGTAGCAGCAGACATACGTGAATTCGACGGGAGCTCCGACGACCGAAGCGTGAAGAAGCGGTCGATCCCGGCGTTGTGGCGATGACCTGCTCGAACTACTCCTCGGAGTCGATGAAGACAAAGCAGACGTAGCTCCAGGCGAGGGCCTGAACCGACGAGGTGGGCGATGGCCACACGGACGGAGGAGGCTATGGCGACGACAACACGGGCAGGTGTGGGAGAGAGCGAAGCGACGCGAGGAGAGGGGAAGTGGGGAGGCGCTAGGGTTTGCAGGGTGTCTAGCTCAGCCTTATCCGACAGGGGAGCCGTGGGATGGCCGACACGCGTCCATTCGCGGCCACGGCGGCCAGATGCGCACCACGGTCTCCTGTGAACAGGAAGAAAGGAGAAGGCACGACTGGGCTGGGCCAATTGTGCACTGTGGACGTAGAGCCCAATCCAATAGGTAAGTTTGTCCATTTCCCTTTCTCTTTTTTTATGTTAATCATTTTGTCTTAGTTTTCTATTTAGTTTACATAGCAAATGAGTTTTTCTTGGACTCAAACTTTGCAAACAATTACTATGCAATATTCTGGAGTGTCGCACAAAGTTTGGGGGCATTTGGAATTGTATAAGTATTTGTTTATTTTGAAAAGGCTATTCTTATTTATTGTTGGACCACTTTATAACTTCCTAGGTGTTAATTGGTGACTCAAATGATGTTGACTTCAACGTTACAATTGGTCAGAAGAATTTTAGAATAATGCAAACATTTTAGTTTACTGTTTCAAGAAATATTATATTTGACTATATTTTAAATTTTGAAATTGGCTTTGATTTTTCTCGAGTGGCAATTTGGCTTAGTTAAACTTGATAACGTGGCCCCATTAGTGTGAGATCACTGTAGCATGATTCTCGGGGTGTTACAAATCTCCTCCACTACAAGAAATCTCGTCCCGAGATTTAAGAGGTGGAGCAAAGGGGGAAAGGCCCGGTTACGAAATTCTAACAAATCTTCTCGGTCTTGGTTTCTCTTCTCGAAGAGGTCCATCCATTACGTTGATGTCTTCATTTCTCAATTTCAGGGCCTCATGATGAAGTCGTCATCCTTTCTTCATGGGTTCCATCATACTTACGAAAAAGGATAAGGGGTATCTTCGAAAGAGTTGACCTCTGCAAGGTTAAGTATCTGGTAGCTAACATCAGGGAAGGTGGCGGGAAGTAACTCTCGGACTGAAACTTAAGAGAATATCGAGAGCAAAGTAAGAAGGTACCATGACAAGTTTCAAGCAGGTAGGAAATCGTTCGATGCCTTAAACAAAGTGTGATAGGGGTCCAGAGCAACGAGAATAAAATGTTGCATCTGATACCAGACTAGATCAGCTCTAAGGAGGTGGCTCATGAATTACACATGAAAACAAGCGCCTGGAATAACTTTGGAAACAGGGGTGTATAAGAGAGTCAGGTTTCGATCCTGTGGAACTGTGGGTTATGGGCCCACCATGTGGGTTAAAAGTAGGAGGAGCGATGACATCTGGCACGGTCATGATAGCAAGGCATGTCAGAGGGTAGCCTGTTAGTTATGTCGACAACAACGTCGGTACCAAGGGCGAGGGACGAAGAGAACCATTTTCCTGCTCGTTGAACAAGGCGGGCCACTAGGCAAAGTTCTCGTCCATCGGTGGCTACCGGAATGTCATCAACAATAGTAACAGGGTCTTGCTGATAGAATTGTACACCGAGATGTTTACATAAGCAGGAGAATATTACTGCTTAGATTATATAGATCACAAGAAGTTTAAACCAAACAATGGAAAGGAAAATGTATCATCAGATTAAACAGAACAATGGAAAGGAAAATGTGTTTAAACACATATTTCATGGGTATATCCTTCCCAAGGACAAGCAGAGCATGATATCCATGACAGGATATAATATAGAAAACTCTTTAGGTAGCGGAGAGAAATTTCATGACATTACCCATACAATGATGTTTGGATAATTAAGCAAGAAGCATTCAGCATTGGGCTCCAATGTTCTTGTTGAAAATTGGAGTACCATAGGCATGCTTCGAGATAGCATTGACATGGTCTTTAATCAAAGATCAGACTCTGGATACACGAAGGGATTCATCATTAAGCCAAGGAGATGATGAGGAGGTGGCTGATGGACTCAACAATAATTCAACGAGGTATCCAAAAAGATGGATTTCCACAGTTATGTGAACAAGGAGATAACATTTGTCGGATCAAATGATAAAATGATGTATGCTCAAGGAAAAACATACACAATTAAACATTAATTGAAAAGGGTGCCCAAAGTATGGGCTTAGGTAGCATGATCAAATGTTAGAATGGTGATTCAGTGATCAATAGTCTAAGAATGAACGTTCGACCATTAACTTCAAAGCAATAGGGTTGTTAGAAGGGCAGAATCCAAACAACACCATTCACCTGTTGGTATCCCAGTTAGAACCAACACGGGGACCAAGAAAGAAAGGTGATGGTGAGAAGTATTACCTATATCAAGAATCCTTAAGAGGTGGTGAAATTCTCACGACTTTCTTGACATTAAAGATGGTAATACTCCAAGGCAAGGAAGAACAAATGTTGGATAGCAAGGAACTCAAGGTATAACACAAAACACGACAAGTTTATGTTGGAGGGAAGTCAATAAAGTGGTCGATGATAATACAGATCATCGAGGGCAAGGATGGTATTTCTCATCATGAACTCAATTGACATCCTGGAAGAGCTCAAAATGCCGATGATGATCACGACACAATTGTTGAGAGATTTCATGAAGATGTAATCGGTCGGTGATGACATCAAGCCAAAGGAATGATGAAGAGAAAGGTTACTGAAACCAAGGGTATGACACAAACTCAAAACAAGCTCATAGTTCAAGGCGAAGTGTTATGACGAGGAAGATTGACGTAAGCTTAGCTCATCATCGAAAATTTTGCTCCGGGAAGAAGGACCAGGTAGCACAGTTAAATTTTTGCATGATAATGATATGGCCAATCAGGCTAGGAATGACTTGAAGGGTTATTAAACTCGTAAGCAATCAAAATTACTTAGGAGTTATTGAATCGGAGTACAGACTCGATTCACTATTCGGTGTTCTCGGTTGATGACAACCCAGAACCCAAGAAAATTGGATTAGGGGAGAAATAACATTTGATGAAGAACCCATAAGAAGTTATGTAGTACCATGACATTATCAAGATATCATAGTGTAATACTCGACGGTAGATCAAAGTAAAGGTTGGACAAGTGCAATGATCTGCACAAGACAAGTACTTCAACTTGTCCGAGAAATGGTATTAAGGAGAAAATATGGTCGGAACCATGATTGTAAAGGACCAAACATAGATATAGGACGAACTTATAACAAGGGGATTATTATCATTTACAAGAAGCTTCAAAGAAAAGTTCCACATTGGGTCCATGGGCATGAACACAAGGGCTCAAGGTCGACTCCCACTTCTTCAATGCATAACCTTTCATTTTACTTCTCACTTTTGATGAGGCTATAGTGTAGAAATTCTATCTGGCGGAGCAACAGAAGAGTATGACTCGCGAAAACTTTCGGGTTCATACCGTTTGGGGAAGGCATAGGTTCAACCCATCAGGGCATCTTAGGAGTATTTACCAAAAATTTCAAGAATAAATAACACAAGCTCGATAGTAGAGCATGCTTGAGAAAGCAGAGGATACAATTTACCAAAGGCATTATGTATCCGAGGAAAGGCTCACAGACTTATTGAATATGAAGGACGTTGTCGGATAAAATCCAACAAAGGATCTGGTGGTCCTCAAGGGATCTGGTGTGAGCATCGGTACTCAACCAGAGGGAGAAACAATGCAAGGAGATCAGACTTTAGAAACAACTGACTAATTCAAGGGTCAAATGCAAAGGAATTATCAATTCCAAGACAAGGGATCAGAAGCAATGCTCTGATCAGGGATGGATAAGTTGAATAGCCTTAGAGGTACGACCGATGGTTAATTGATTGGTCGAGATCCAGCTCATGTTTAAACTGGCGTCTGAGCCGGAAGGATGAATTCTAGGATCCGACTGATGATTGCGTGCATTCGCACTCATGTTGAATCAATAGGATCAAAATGACGGTGGCAAAGAATGCCAATAAGATTACTATACTTATGGGATTAACCATAATGCAAGCAAGCAAAGAATTTCAAAAGCAATAAGTTGCTGAGGATTTTCAGAAGATCGAATAGTATTTCGAAGACCATTGTGAAACACATGAACAACTGGGGGGTGAGCGGATACTCGATAAGTGCGAGAATTATCCATAGGGGTATTCAGGTGACAAGGAACAGCAAGGCAGTAAGCTCAAAGGATTATCGAAACAACGACAAGTATTACGGGGTATCTTGTAATAACAAGACCAACTGGGGATGAATGTAAGAATAACAACTGCAAGTAGTTATCCATAAGGGTTGACGGTGGAAGGGGAATTGCAAACGCGATGAACACAAGTTCTCGGGTTAACAGCGGAGAGTATCTTCAGAGTCTTCATGTACAGCAGACGATCATCAGTAATAAGGGGCTCTTCGGGTGAAAGTGATAACGAGATCCTAATGTTAGATTTAGCAAAATTCATTTAACCCGAATAGAAGAGAGTTCAGAGTCACAGAGTAAGGATCGAGGAGTAAAAGTTCCTAATACCACCCGGATGGCGACGTGGGCCCGTAAGGCACACAGCCATGTTAGTAAAAGTTTTGCAATGTCTAGACTCGACTTCGGCCAAGGAGTGTGGAAGGGGGATTCCTACAGGCAGTCGGCTCTGATACCAACTTGTGAAGCCCCCGATTCAATCGTCACTAATCATGCACGCAAATGTGTATGATCAAGATCAGGGACTCACGGGAAGATATCACAACACAACTCTAGAACATAAATAAGTCATACAAGCATCATAATACAAGCCAGGGGCCTCGAGGGCTCGAATACAAGAGCTCGATCATAGACGAGTCAGCGGAAGCAACAATATCTGAGTATAGACATAAGTTAAACAAGTTTGCCTTAAGAAGGCTAGCACAAACTAGGATACAGATGGATATCTCCCGGGCTTTGGGCATTTACCGAACGGACGATCCGGAGGGGGAGGTTCCATGTTTGTTGTGTTGGAGGCATGTGATGGATGGACGTGAAGCATATTCAGACTCATCTTATTTTTCTGATCATTTTTCATATACAAATCTTTTTCATCCGAGCTACGGTTATTTTTGTATGAATTTCCAAAGTTTTAACAGTATTCTAGAATTTTGTGTTTAATTTAAATCCAAATTGACCAAGTCAATGTGACTAGTCAAAAGGAGAGGTGGTGGCCCATATGACACTGATTTAATAATTTCCAAAATACTTATCTAATCTATTTAGATGGGACCCACTTGTCATTTGCTAAAAGGGCTAATTTGCACCAAACTAATACTAAGCTAAACATAGACTAATTAACAAGGGCCGGTCATTAGTGGACAGAGTCCAGCCGGCCACACACGCACTACACAGAACACATAGCTAGGGGTTACTTATGTTCATGTTAACAGAACAAGGCATTTTGCGATTTTCATAGAATTTAATCCATGCCATATTTGAATTTGGTCCAATGGAATAATTTGGAGGTTGTCATGTGAACTCCTAACACAAATTAATTTCAATGAAGTTAGACTTTGTTTGACCATAGTTTTGTTGCCATCTAGAGAGCTAAGAAGGTAGAAATAGCAAAAGCTTGCCAGCCGCCGTTGGATGCACGCGCGCGCGTGACGGCGACGAGCTTCAAGAGCGGCGGCGACACACGTGAATGTATCTACGGGGTGCAATTCGAGCAACGGCTCAAGCCATTCGAACGTGGGCACCACACTGCGTCCGTAGGTGGCACGGTTGCGAGCTAGAATGGCCGGAAGTGGCTCGAACGACAACGTCCAACGGCGGTGACGGCTCAGCCGTGACGAAAACGAACCAACGAGGCATGAGGAGGAGTGAGAGGAGGTCGAGAAGGACCATGACCTCACCTAGGGGGCGCACGGGGTCCCGTTGGCAGCTTAGTAGCAGCAGACATACGTGAATTCGACGGGAGCTCCGACGACCGAAGCGTGAAGAAGCGGTTGATCCCGGCGTTGTGGCGATGACCTGCTCGAACTACTCCTCGGAGTCGATGAAGACAAAGCAGACGCAGCTCCAGGCGAGGGCCTGAACCGACGAGGTGGGCGATGGCCACACGAACGGAGGAGGCTATGGCGACGACAACACGGGCAGGTGTGGGAGAGAGCGAAGCGACGCGAGGAGAGGGGAAGTGGGGAGGCGCTAGGGTTTGCAGGGTGTCTAGCTCGGCCTTATCCGACAGGGGAGCCATGGGATGGCCGGCACGCGTCCATCCGCGGCCACGGCAGCCAGATGCGCGCCACGGTCTCCTGTGAACAGGAACAAAGGAGAAGGCACGACTGGGCTGGGCCAATTGTGCACTGTGGACGTAGAGCCCAGTCCAATAGGTAAGTTTGTCCATTTCCCTTTCTCTTTTTTTATGTTAATCATTTTGTCTTAGTTTTCTATTTAGTTTACATAGCAAATGAGTTTTGCTTGGACTCAAACTTTGCAAACAATTACTATGCAATATTTTGGAGTGTCGCACAAAGTTTGGGGGCATTTGGAATTGTATAAGTATTTGTTTATTTTGAAAAGGCTATTCTTATTTATTGTTGGACCACTTTATAACTTCCTAGGTGTTAATTGGTGACTCAAATGATGTTGACTTCAACGTTACAATTGGTCAGAAGAATTTTAGAATAATGCAAACATTTTAGTTTATTGTTTCAAGAAATATTTTATTTGACTATATTTTAAATTTTGAAATTGGCTTTGATTTTTCTCGAGTGGCAATTTGGCTTAGTTAAACTTGATAACGTGGCCCCATTAGTGTGAGATCACTGTAGCATGATTCTCGGGGTGTTACAAGAAGAATGAGAAATCTTTTGGGGTTTTCTTCTAATTACTACTACTATAGGCATGGAAAGTAAACTAGCTAAAAGCTACAACTAACTTTTTTGTTTTTCTTAAGGTTTTTCAAACACACAAGAAGAAGTCTTAGAAAAGAAAATAAACTAGCATGGATAGTACAATGAAAAGTATGAGCACCGACAACTAGAATAAGTGTGTGAACATGAATATAATGTTGGTGAGAAATACGCACTCCCCCAAGCTTAGGCTTTTGGCCTAAGTTGGTCTATGGCCACTGCTGGCCTGGTGGATATCCAAAGTTGTAGATGGGATCGTACTGAGATGCAGCAGCTACTGCCTGACGAGCTGCGGCTTGGACGCGAGCTGCCTCCGTCCTCCTCTCATATTCCTTCGCTTCCTCCCTGGTTATAACATATCTCCTTTTTGCCTGAAAGTCAAAGAAAGTAGGAGCAGGGAGGGCAACATAGACAGTGCGTCGTCTGTCAAAGATTAGTCGGTACTGGAGGAACTGTTCGTTCCTCTCAAGAAACTGATGGCGAACCATAGCATCATAATCTAGATAAGTAGGAGGCAACTCCATATCATTTCCATGTATGGGTATATTAAGATAATTAGCTACACGAGTTGCATAAATTCCACCAAACAAATCTCCACTTATACCGTTAAGATGCAACCTTCGTGCAACAATGGCCCCCAAGTTATATTGTTTATCACCTAATACCGCACTCTTGAGGACACTAAGATCTGGAACGCACATGTGACAAGCCTCATCTTTACCGTTAATGCATCTACCAATGAAGAATGCAAAATAATGTATGGATGGGAAATGAATGCTCCCCATGGTAGCTTGTGTGATTTCCCTAGATTCCCCCACAGTGATACTAGCAAGAAAGTCTTTATATTCAGATTTGCGAGGTTCACTAACATTGCCCTAGTGCGGGAGTTTGCAAGTAGTGTTAAAATCTTCTAGGTCCATGGTATATGATTTCTCATAAATATCAAATAAAACACTGTGAGAATTGCGCGAGGATGTAAATTTAAACCTTCTCACAAAGGAATCAGTTAAATAGTAGTATTGTGGGCACTTATCTGACATGAAGCCCTCAAGATCAGCATTACGCACATACGTCAAATTCATCCTTGATGCCTGCTTGGACCATAAACTCCTCTGACGGCCATTCACAAGGCCGCACTTGAGCTTCCCTCGGTGGTTCATCGTACGGCTCACGTATCGCGAGCCTTGGTCCTTGCTTCCTTGAGGAACCACCTTGGTACATTTTCCTGATAACCCACAAGTATAGGGGATCGCAACAGTTTTCGAGGGTAGAGTATTCAACCCAAATTTGTTGATTCGACACAAGGGGAGCCAAAGAATATTCTCAAGTATTAGCAGCTGAGTTGTCAATTCAACCACACCTGGAAACTTAATATCTGTAGCAAAGTGTTTAGTAGCAAAGTCATATGATAGTAGTGATAACGGTAACAAAAGGTAACAGTAGTAAAAGCAATGCTTTTGGTATTTTGTAGTGATGATAACAATAGCAACGGGAAAGTAAATAAGCGAAGAACAATATATGGAAAGCTCATAGGCAATGGATCAGTGATGGAGAATTATGCCGAATGCGGTTCATCATGTGACAGTCATAACCTAGGGCGACACAGAACTAGCTCCAGTTTATTGATATAATGTAGGCATGTATTCCGAATATAGTCATACATGCTTATGGAAAAGAACTTGCATGGCATCTTTTGTCCTACTCTCCCATGGCAGCGGGGTTGTCGGTGCCAAAACCGGCGGATCTCGGGTAGGGGGTCCCGAACTGTGCGTCTAAGGCGGATGGTAACAGGAGGTAGGGGACACGATGTTTTACCCAGGTTCGGGCCCTCTTGATGGAGGTAAAACCCTACGTCTTGCTTGATTATTCTTGATAATATGAGTAGTACAAGAGTTGATCTACCACGAGATCAGAGAGGCTAAACCCTAGAAGCTAGCCTATGGTATGATTGTATGTTGTCCTATGGACTAAAACCCTCCGGTTTATATAGACACCGGAGGGGCCTAGGGTTACACAGAGTCAGTTACAAGGAAGGAGATCTACATATCCGTATTGCCAAGCTTGCCTTCCATGCCAAGGAGAGTCCCATCCGGACACGGGACGAAGTCTTCAATCTTGTATTTTCATAGTCCAACAGTTCGGCCAAAGGATATAATCCGTCTGTCCGGATACCCCCTAATCCAGGACTCCCTCAGTAGCCCCCGAACCAGGCTTCAATGACGTCAAGTCCGACACGCAGTATTGTCTTCGGTATTGCAAGGCGGGTTCTTCTCCAAATTTTGAATGCGTGTTAAGCAGTGTCCGGCCCCATAAATGTTGGACCTCTTGGCTTCTGCGCCCAATAAGGGCTATCTCCCACGCGTCGAATGAATACGAGGAGCCAGCGCGTTTTTACATTCGCCCCCCTAGCCAGATAAATAAATTGTCTATTAAAGGGATGAGGATTCTTAGATCCAATCAATATCATCCTCCCCCAGCGAGAATCCATCGGAATGTGCTTCGAAAAAATCCACTCCAGCATGGCCGACCTCCGCAGCTCCTCCTCCCTCCCCCGTAGCCCTAAGCCCGGTGATTGGGAGAGGTGTTCTGTCCCACATAGTAGATTAGTCGAACTGCAGACTAAGGGATTTCTCCCTCTAGCGTATATGGTTCCCGTCCGAGCCGGGCTCGCCACCTACAATGGCGCGGAGCAAGCGGAGAGCTTCCCCAGCCCCTCTACGGGGGAGCAGGTATGCCTTGTTCCTTACTTATTAAGGGGACTCGGATTTCCAATTCATCCGTTCCTCTGCGGGCTCCTGGAGTTTTACGGCCTCCAACTGCATAATTTCACCCCTGCTTCCATATTACACATCGCCGGCTATGTTGCCCTCTGCGAGTTATTCCTGGGCTGCGAGGCTCATTTCAAGCTGTGGAAAAGGTTATTTTGCCTCGTCCCCCGCACACAGGAGGTGTCATGGAATTGTCACGGCCAATGTCCTCAGGAAAGGACTTAGTCGTGGAGCCATCGCTACGGGTTAGCTTGAAGGGGTTAAACCGGACAAGGGGACACGAGAGTTTTATACTAGTTCGGCCCCTTCGATGAAGGTAAAAGCCTACATCTAGTTGTGATTGGTATTGCTAGGGTTTCGAGGCCAGGGAGCGAATCCGCTTTGTCTGGCTCTCGAGCTGTTGTTCTCTGTCTCTAAACCGCCGCCGGGTCACCCCTTTATATACTCAGGAGGACCCCGGCCGGTCTACAGAGTCCCGAGGCTGGCTCATACAAGTGTCCGCCTCGGTCTCTTCTTTCCTATCTTACAATGCAAGTTTATACAATCATGGCGGTTTACTATCATGGGCCCTAAATCGCTTGCGGGCTCTAGGCCTCTAAGCCTCATCCGTAAAGCGCCAACTTCTGGGTTCCCTTGGGCTTCAGTATAGGTGAAGGTGAACCGGCCCCTCCTGGGCGGTTTACCCTTAGTGGTTATATCCTCAACATTAGGCCCCAGATTGATTTGAACCTGTTCATGTCAATCTTCAATCCTTGAATTTCTGGCAATTCTTGTAAACCGCCATATTGTCTTCTCCCTGTGAACTTTGAGGAATCGCCATGACGTCATCTTCTGTTACTGTAGTAAATCATTGTGACGTCATCCCTGTATATAATTTTTTTATAAAGATTCCCTTCTCTTTAATTAATTCCCGAAGATCGAGGCGACAGCTGCATCCTCTTTTGCCGCTTCCGATTCCTCAATTTTCGCGCCTCCTGTTTTATCCTACTTCCCTTATAAATAAGATCGGGGCGCCTTCCATTTCCCCCCTTTCCAAACCGCATCGTCTTCCTCCTCGCGACCTGAAGACCTCAAGTATCGTCGCCACCACCGTCGTTGATCTTCCAGTCCGCACCAACCAGGCCGTTGCATCACCCTATTCGTACCAGATCTCTAAAAATACTCTACCGCTGCGTGTCCCTAGTACATACTCCTTCCCTGCTATTTGTTGAATCTGCATTAGGGTTTCGAGACTTCTTCAGTGTTCGTCAATGTTCATCGGTCCTTCCTCTGCTTTTCCTTTAGCATCGTATTGAATCTAGATAGACCTGATAATTTCCCCTTGCAGCCGGATCTGTAGCTTTAATCTGCCATACTACAGCATCTTACTGTTCCTGTATAAATCCTTATCTGAATCTTCTCTGTTCTGTTAAACACCATTGTATAGCTCAGAAAAACTTTTCTCTTGAACAATGGTAGATCCAAAATTATATCACCATCTTATGAAACTTGTTTCCGCAATACTTAACAAATTCTCAGTTTGGGGTTCTGTCTCCAAAGGGCGGTTTATCCTTTAGTGTTGATAATCCGCCGTATGTCATTAGCCCACTCTTAAACCGCCATCTAGATTTTGAACAACCATGCCCGGTTCACGTTATAGGTATACCTTGAATTGCCGGTTTAATATTTGACAAACATGTACGAACCACCAATTGTAAACCGTCCTTTTCCTTTTACAGACTTTGTAAGATGACGAAACAATTTGCTGCTTGCAACTGGGTTCCGTCTCGGATCACCGAGACGCAAATCAATGAATATGTCACCGCCGGCGCTTTAGCTTCAAAAAATGTCCTCCATTGGCGAGTTCCTGGCCCTGAGTGACTTTGAATAAGTAGTAAGAAAGAAGTAATCCGCATTAGTCCCCAAGTGCCAGGATTGAAACTTGTATGAATCCTTAGGACTTTTGATAAAATATTGATGTGCTCCTCTGATGTTGGCAGGCTGACATAAACCATCAACGGACGCAGATTGCTGATCTTCAAGAGAGTATCAAATCTCATCAAGAAGAATCATCTAAAGCCAAAGATGAACTTCGCGCCGCTTTAACTTCCATAGAACGACTGAAGGAAGAATTCAAGATGGAACATGGCAATTGGGACACTGAGAAGGGCACATTGCTGAAACGGGCTGAAAATGCCGAATCTGCTCTTAAACCGGTGGCAGAAGAACTTTCTGGGTTGAAGCGTCAAGTGAACGCCATGACTTCCGCAATATTTGGTAAGTACTCCTCGCAAGGTATCTGAAATATCCATCTTGTAAGGTGCCGGTTGAAATATGAAATTCTTAAACCGTTGCAGGTAGCCGCATTACTCATCTGGGCTCAGATGTACGGATGAAGCTAAAAGCAGCATATACTCTTCTTGAACAACTATACACCGGTGCTCAACGGGTTATCCGCGCAACATCCTATGACAATCCGGCCCCAACACTGATCAAGGACACTCTGGCAAGGCTATCCATGGTACCAGCACAACTAGAAGAGGTGAAGCGATCTGCTGCCAAGGTCGGCGCTTTGTTGGCACTTACCCGAGCCAAAGCATGGATAGCTGACTTGGATCCGGTTGACCTTGCCAAAGGCTTTCCAAGCACACAAGAAAATGGAGCAGATTTTGATGATGCAACCCTTAAAAGAGTGACAAGGGAAATGTGTCCTCTGGCAAGTCAGCTGGCAGAAGATGCTAACTTGATGGTTCACCGGTCTTATTGTGATGCCAACAACAAACGGATTAACCCTGTCATTCCGGAGGCGCAAAATCTTATTCCAGGAATCCGTAAGCACACTTATGCCCATGACATTGATCCGTCAGAACTTATCAGTGAAGAAGCTATCCTTCAGGCCTTAACCTGGATTGACTGGACCACTACAAACTTCCAGCCGCTAGGTGGGGAGGAGGAGGCTGAGCCGACGCCAGATGACCCATCAACTTCGCATCAACATGGTAATGAGACTTGATCCGGCAATCAGAGTGATGCTCCATAAACCTTGTTCTGCTGGAAATACCATATTTTGGGCCTTCAAGCGCCTTGTAATAAGCTAGTGAAAATACTTTGATCCGTTGTCCTCGCGCACTGGGATACACTTTGCGTTGATTTGTCATGAGAATTTTAGTACTGGATTATGTATTTTTACAATATTATGCAATCCCTGTGCCTGCATAAGGAAAATCTGTCTAGGCGATTTACCACCGGATGGGTCAAAATACCCAACACAACTTGGTAAGCAACTACGGTTGCAGCAATAATAAATCATACCTGTGATATAAAACATTGCTGTTGGTTTACCAATGGTGATTTGAAGAAGGGTGAAAACCCAACTTCCACCATGCCATGTTGGTATATATACATGATATAGAACCGGGTTGTGATGAACACCGTCCGATTGCTGGAGACAAAGTGTCAAAGCCAGACCGGTTTTGAATGATGCCGGATTATCTTTAATTGTATACTTTAACAGAAGATCCGTAAGCCATGCCGGGTTAAAAAAACTCTGGTTTAACGTAGACCTTATGAAAAACAAAAACTTGGCAAAAAAGCAAACAAAAAACCGTAGTCGAGGCTTTTCATGGGCTGCCAGGCCCAAATCGAGGCTTTTCATGGGCTGCTAGGCCACTGAGTTAAACCATTTTGACAAAGCCTTTTAAGATGGCCCTCCAACTAACCAATCATCGTTTTAACTTTGACAAGTTCAGGGTCTCAATGAGAGTAACTGTCAAACGTTCGACGGGTCATGCCAGGATTACCTGGATAGGAGTGGCTTACTTGATGAAGGTAGGTTAACCCGGGGTTTTAGGTGAATACACCAGGCTTCCAAGCCGTGGGTCGATACCCAACTACAAGGGTCCTTTCAAACTCTTTGGTATTTGACACAAAGAGCCCCCAAGTAACTTTGTGAGATGTGCTCAATGGGTGCCTATGTTTGAGTCGTGCTTTGCGCAATCAATCCCTCTTTGGCCCCTTGGGTGTGAAGCTCCCCAGCTAGATGGTGGCATGGTTGCCGGGCTAACAGGTAGTACTTCGTGTTATTAGCTGAAGCCCCCAAGTTAACAGATATTTGAAGGAAAAAACGGCGGAGACCCTGCTTGATAGCAAGGATGCCGGTTTATTATATTGATCATAATATATACATTGTTGAAATATGTACATATGAAAAGCATGTGGCTTCAAGTGTAATAAGACCGTAAGAGAGCTATGTTCCATGGCCGCCGGGTCTCCTCCTCAGAGCTACGTGAGTCTTCTCGAACGTCAATGAGGTAGTATGATCCGTTGTGCAGATTTTTGCTGACCACAAAAGACCCTTCCCAAGGTGGGGATAACTTGTGCATATCAGTTTGGTCTTGAATGAGCCGAAGTACCAAATCGCCTTCTTGAAAGGTTCTTGTCTTAACCCGGCAGCTGTGATAACGCCGCAGGTCTTGTTGATAAACCGCTGACCGAGCCAAAGGCATGTCTCGCTTCTCATCTAACAGGTCCAGCGCCTCTTGGCGTGCTTGCTCGTTGTCCGCTTCAACATAATTCGCGACCCGGGGCGAGTCGTGACGAATATCACTTGGGAGGACAGCCTCAGCCCCATAGACCAGGAAAAAGGGTGTATATTTCCCCTGATCGGTTTGGGGTGGTATTTATGCTCCATAACACAGATGGTAATTCTTCCACCCAACAACCCGGCGTCCGCTTCAAAGGGACCATGAGCCGAGGCTTGATACCCTTCAGGATTTCTTGATTCGCCCTCTCAGCTTGACCATTAGACTGGGGTGAGCCACAGACGCTACATCAAGCCAGATGTGCTCTCGTTGGCAGAACTCCTCCATCTCACCTTTAGAAAGGTTCATACCATTATCTGTGATGATGCTATGTGGAAAGCCGAAACGGAAAATAATCTTTTTGAGAAATTGAACCACCATGGCTGCATCACATTTACTGACGGGCTCCGCTTCAACCCATTTGGTGAACTTGTCAACCGCCACCAATAGGTGGGTCTTCTTATCCTTAGAACGCTTAAAGGGTCCAACCATATGAAGCCCCCAAGTAGCAAACGGCCAAGTGATGGGGATCATGCGTAACTCTTGAGCAGGAACATGAGCTCGACGTGAAATTTTTTGACAAGCGTCACACCGCTTTACCAAGTCTTCCGCATCAGAATGAGCTGTCAACCAGTAGAACCCGTGTCGGAACGCCTTAGCAACCAAGGACTTTGAGCCGGCATGGTGACCGCAATCCCCTTCATTGATTTCCCGTAGAATCTCTTGTCCTTCTTCAGGAGAAACACAACGTTGGAATACGCCTGAAACGCTAGAACGGTGCAACTCACCATTGTGAACAACCATAGACTTGGACCGCCGGACTATCTGCCTGGCGAAAAGTTCGTCTTCTGGTAATTCGCCCCGGTTTAGATACGCCAAATATGGAACCGTCCAATCCGGAGTGTCATGCAAAACGGCTACCAACTGGGCCTCCGGATCAGGAACAGCTAAATCCTCCTATGTAGGCAACTTTACAGATGGGTTATGCAAGATATCTAGAAAGGTATTAGGTGGTACTGGCTTACGCTGAGATCCCAGCCGGCTTAGAGCATCTGCTGCTTCATTCTTGCGCCGGTCCATGTGCTCCATCTGATAACCCTTAAAGTGACCTGCCACAATATCCACCTCGCGCCTATAAGCCGACATGAGCGGGTCCTTAGAATCCCAAGTACCAGAACTTGCTGAGCCACCAGATCAGAATCTCCAAAGCATCGAACCCGGCTTAAGTTCATTTCCTTAGCTACACGAAGGCCGTGGAGTAAGGCCTCGTACTCCGCTGCATTGTTAGTACAAGGAAACATTAAGCGGAGAACATAACAAATCTTATCTCCTCGAGGGGAAGTGAGGACAACTCCAGCCCCCGAGCCTTCCAGCTGCCTGGATCCATCAAAGTGAATGGTCCAGTATGTATTATCCGGTTTGTCTTCTGGTGCCTGTAACTCGGTCCAATCATTGATGAAGTCCACAAGCGCCTGAGATTTGATGGCTGTTTGGGGTGTATACTTCAAACCATGGGGACCAAGCTCGATCGCCCACTTCGCAACCCAGCCAGTTGCCTCTCTATTCTGGATTATATCGCCCAAGGGAGAAGAACTAACCACTGTAATAGGATGGCCTTGAAAATATTGCTTGAGTTTCCTACTTGCCATAAAAAATCCATACACTAGCTTCTGCCAATGCGGATATCTTTGCTTTGATTCGATCAGTACTTCACTGATATAATAAACTGGTCGTTGAACCGGATATTCTTTTCCGGCCACCTTACGCTCAACCACAATCGCCACACTGACCGCTCGGGCATTGGCAGCCACGTACAACAATAAAGGTTCATTATCAACTGGAGCAGCGAGGACTCGCGGTTCAGCTAGCTACCGCTTCAATTCCTTGAATGCCGCATTGGCGGCGTCACTCCAGACGAATTTATCTGTTTTCTTCAACATCTGATACAGGGGAATCGCCTTCTCTCCCAAACGGCTGATAAATCGGCTGAGGGATGCAATCCGGCCCGCCAGACGCTGAACATCATTGATACACGCCGGCTTAGCCAAGGATGTGATTGCTTTGATCTTTTCCGGATTTGCCTCAATACCTCTGTTAGACACAAGAAAACCCAAGAGTTTGCCTGCTGGAACACCAAAAACGCATTTGTCCGGGTTGAGCATCATTTTATAAACCCGAAGATTGTCGAACGTTTCCTTGAGACCATTTATCAGGGTTTCCTGCTTCCTGGACTTCACCACAATATCATCCACATAAGCATGAACATTACGCCCGATCTGCTTGTGAAGACAATTTTGCACACAACGCTGGTAGGTTGCTTGGGCACTCTTGAGCCCAAAGGGCATAGAAACATAGCAGAAAGCTCAAAAGGGGGTGATGAAGGCTGTCTTCTCCTGGTCCTTAACTACCATTTTAATCTGATGATAACTGGAATATGCATCCAGGAAACACATGCGCTCACAACCCGCAGTTGCATGAATGATCTGATTAATACGCGGGAGAGCAAAAGGATCTGCCGGGCAAGCTTTATTCAAATCAGTGTAGTCCACACACATACGCCAAGTGCCATTTTTCTTAAGAACAAGCACCAGATTAGCCAACCATTCGGGATGAAACACTTCGACACTAAACCCAGCTGCCAGTAGCCGGGCTACCTCTTCGCCGATGGCCTTGCGTCTTTCTTCGTTAAAACGGCGAAGGTACTGCTTGACCGGTTTAAACTTAGGATCAATATTTAGAGTGTGCTCAGCGAGTTCCCTCGGTACACCTGGCATATCAGAAGGTTTCCATGCAAAGATGTCCCGGTTGTCATGGATGAACTTGATGAGCGCGCTTTCCTATTTCGGATCCAGATTTGCACTGATACTAAACTGCTTGGATGAATCGCCAGGGACGAAGTCAACAAGTTTAGTCTCATTAGCCAGTTTGAATGTCAGGGCCGGGTCATGCTCAGTCGTAGGTTTCTTCAGAGGGGTCATGTCCGCCGGATCAACATTGTCTTTATAGAATTTTAGCTCCTCTGTTGCACAAACCGATTCAGCATAGGCCGCTCACCTTCCTCGCAATCCAAGGCAATCTTTCGACTCCCATGTACTGTGATCGTCCCCTTATAACCCGACATTTTGAGCTGTAGATAAACATAACAGGGTCTCGCCATGAACTTCGCGTAAGCCGGCTGTCAGGGATATACCCCGCGGTGTAAACCGGCCGAAAGTTAACCCGGCCGGACTTGGCGGTTTATCTGAAGACCCCGCTGACACTTGGCGAGTTACTGGCGACCCGCCCTGACCTGGCGGTTTACAAGCAACCCACCTGGTCATTATGACTCACTGGTAATCCGGCGCGCGGGATCGACGGATGACAAGGCCCAAAGCCCAGAAGGCCGGTTCACGTTTAACGGTGGGCCGGTTTAAGAGGAAAGGCATGAGGAACATTATCTTACAAGGAGCTAAGACCTGGACTTGTATCCGGTTTGTATTAGAGATAGACTAATCCTAATTCTAATAGGACTCCACATGTAAACCGCCCCTTTCAACATATATAAGGAGGGGCAGGGCTCCCCAAAAGGGACAAGATTCACAAGTACCACAAGTTGGACAAGTTAGGTTTAGACAATAACTCTCAAGATAGAGCACTCCTGTAACCGTGATCATCATCATCAATATCAATGAAGCAGGATGTAGGCTTTTACCTCCACCGTGAGGGGCCGAACATGGGTAAAACATCGCCTCTCTCGTCCCGCTCAACCCCTCTCAAGCTACCACATAGCTGCGTTGGCCTCGCGACTAAGTCCTGACACTAAGGACATCTGCCGTGACAATTCCACGACAGTTGGCGCCCACCGTGGGGCTTGCGCACGGTGGTGTTGAGTTCTTGAAGGGATTTTTCCAGGGATCGAAGAGTTTTGTAATTTTTCAGATAAAGAAAGGATCTGCATCAACAACGAGCAGTCGGAAGAGCATATACTAAGATTTTAAATGAAATAAATTTAGGGTTTTGCGGCTCGTTCGCCGCACCCGTCTTTGGCGATCCGTCGAAACCAACAGAAGATTAATTTTTGCTTTGGCATTACTGCAAGTCGCCGAGTTCGGCAGGAGTTAAAAGGAAGTTAGAGTTTGATGTTCTGTGCGTTGCCGATACGATGCGGCCCGTCGAATCCGATTTGGAGATCAATTTTTGCTACGTATCGTCAAGGCTGACAGGAATTTTCTATAGCTGCATGGCGGGTCAGAATAATCCATATCAGCGCGCGCGTGAGGAGACAAGGACCAAATCCCAACGCGGTTTCATAAAGTGACCTGTTAAAGTCTGCTGCTGCTACTACTGTTATTTGGATACTTAAATATGGTCTACAGGAAAACTCTGTTTTTTTGGGAAGGAGTAATCTGTACGGCAAGTTTTTCAAAGGAGTCTACTCTGTTGCCAAGTTGCCCGTAGCGAGTAAGCTGCCACTGAGGGTTTGGAGCTCTGCTCTGCGCCGCCGACGCAAGGTGATCCGTCGAATCCGGGTCGATGTGTGTTGAGCTGTCATTAGGAACAGAGGCAAGGCAAATTGTCTGTTCAAATTCCGAGATGATCAGGTGTTGCGGCAAGTTACCCGGAGATTGGGTAAGTTATTACTGCTAGTACTCATCACCTGATGGAAACGAGAGGAACGGAAACTGTCTGATCAAAGCATCAGGGAGCCGGCTACTACTCAAAAACGGATATGGCCGTGGCTACGCTTCGAGTTGTTTACTGAACATTAGTCCAACTCAGAGTCAACAGGCGTAAACCGGCTCTTCAAACCGCCAAGCCCCGGTGAACCGGCCATCTTCTGCACAAGATCCCGCATCATGAGACACCTGAGGCCACTTGCGAGCTGCCTCTGTACACCTCGTCGGCCTCGCCTTGGTGCGCCTTTGGTGCTGCGTCAACGCCCCAAGCCTCCGCTGCACCGGTGCTTTCCAACCCGCCGCCAGTCTCCTAAACCGCCGGGCGGTTTATCCGGCTTCAGCGTCAAATCCTATGCTAACCCACCGGGCTGGTTGCCATGGAGATAGCGGTGAAACCAGTGCCTTCGCAGGAGATAAGGACATACTGCCGGTAAGCGGGCCCGACCAGGATGAGTGTGGTCTGACAGGAGGATGAACCTTGTGGCCGCCTGCCATGTGCGGAGCAATTGGTATAGTCCGTCTGAAGAAAGATCATAGAGACAAAGCGGAAAAGTAGGCATGCAGAAGTTGTACTAGCACTCGCAACGCGCTCGATCCTTGGTGGACACACGCTAAATTGTTAACCCGGGAGTCCGGTTTGCATGGACACATCAGTTATCTAGCGGACCCGGTTATCTAAGTTTGGTTTGCACCATCAATATCATCCGATAAAAAATGCCAGGTGATATCCATCCGAGTCTATTTTATCAATACATATTATTTCCATCAGAGAACAATTACTCTGGCCTGTAAATATTATTATGCAGGGCGACTGTTAAAAGGAAAAGGGGTGGTGTTGTACCGTAGATGCAAGTTCGGCTTCACGCCATGGACGACTCGCCCGCCCGCCCACGCGGCAGGTTCATGTGTCCGTGCCAGCTTACAACATGGAGGATGCCTCGCTCATCTGCACCGGCTTATAATGTCGCGGCTGACTCATCTGCCGGCTGCCGCGGCCGACTCGGACATGATTGATCTTAACTTCACCATGGTGATCATCAACTCCGCAGTGGATAATTACTGGCATGGTATATCAGGTGAAACCCATCCAATATATTTTATATTGCCTTCTTTAAAAGAGCAATTACTCCGGTTTGCAAAGTTGTTTAATGCAGGACCCTAAACCACCATATTGGTGCAAATTTAAAGACCGTTAGAAAATTTCCGGCTTAAAAAGAAGGATTCCGGTTTAAAATCCGGTTCAAGGGGAAGATGTCTCGCACAAAGCTTTGAAGCTCTCAATATCCGGTTTAAAAAATCCTGGTTCAAGAAGAATTTTTTTTCTTGCAAAAAGTTAAAGGGTGCCAAAGAGAACCTGCTACCATGATGCGCGGTTCAAACATGGGTATCCTGCCTTATTGATTTATCATATTATTGATCACTTGAGGGCTTGGTCGTATCCGAACCATAGCAACACCTTTTGATAGGCGTAAAGCCACAACATCACTTGGGGACTTGTGGTCACGTCTAAACCATGGTCACGCCTCTTGATGGGCGAGAGCCACCAGATCACTTGGGGACTTGGTCACGTCTGAACCAGTCATGCCTCTTGATCGGCCTAAGGCCACAGAATCACTTGGGGGCTTGGTCGAACCGAACCATGACCATGCCACTTGATCGGCATAAATGCCACGGTTTCATTTGGGGACCTGGCTGACTAGAACCATAGTTACACCTAACGGGAGCTTGGTCGTGTTCGGCCATGGTAACACCATCTGATCAGCTCAAATAAACCTTTTTTTGCAACGGTTTTGTCATTGCATTTGATTTACACTTTTCTTTGAAGGGTTTTTTTTTGCTTTTTATTGCGTTTTTTAAACCGACAAAGTTTTTTAACCAATCAATTGACGGAACACAGTTCACATCAATCCGGAGACTATTTGCCCGGTTTGATCCTTGTTGTTAACATCCTCTTATGGAGTAACACAGTGTTTATCACAACCCGGCACGGTTTTATCATAAACCGGCACAATATGGAAGGAGTTATCAGTACTCGAGATTTGGGTTATCACCCTTACTAAAAAAGAAGTTGGTAAACCAACGATGTGATTCAATGTCACAGGTATGATATATTTCATATTTGATTATTCTAAATGCAGCCTTGGTTATAAACCCAGGTTATATGTTGGGCATTATGACCCGTCCGGTGGTAAACCGCCAGGACACTTTAAAATTGTTGTATGCAGAAACAGGTTGAATAAAGAATGATTATAAATCACCGGTGTTTATTAAACCGGCCTGGCTTTGGACTATAAGTCGCCAGTATATATTTGGATTGCGCCATTGGAATCATGTGCTTATAAATCATTGGGTTATATTATTCAAATACCAAACTTGGCTGAAATTTCATTGTGATATTGAATGAATAAGGTTTTCATACCGGATTATATTATCTTGAATAGCCAACATGGTTGTATTTTTATTATTAAGGTTTTCAAAGTCGCTATAGCGCAATGTCTATTATTTTATCAAAGCATATGATTTATTCTACAATGGAAGGAATAGTCCCGAGTCGCTGCAGGCTTACAACCCGGCACTAGGGGGCTACATTATTCAAATTGAGATTACATGCAAGTCTCATGTCGCTGCAAGCATGCATCATGACACTTGGGGGCTAATGCAAAGTCATTTTTACTAGTCTTACTGAAGACCCGATTCATCATATTATAATGAGCCGGCCCTTGGGGGCTACCAATTGCTCCTGTCAACAATTCAAGGTACACAAGTTTTCGTCCATAATATTGAAGGATCCATTGCTCAGTTGGTAAAGCACAAAGCTCTTAACCTTGTGGACATGGGTTCAAGCCCTACGATGGAAGCTACATTATAAGATGTTATTTTCATTGAAGTATATATCAAGTCCCGGTTCAGTATTATCTTACTAAGCCGGCCCTTGGGGGATACACATCACTACTCAAGTCTACATGATTATACTTATAAAATCCCTGCTAATTATTGCATAATGACCCGGCCCTTGGGGGCTACACTGATTGAAGTTTTTATAAGCAATTGCAAGTCCCAGGTTGCTACAAGCATGACAGCCCGTCACTTGGGCGCTATATATATGGAGTATTCAGTTTATATGATTGAGATGAACAAACCGGATTTCTTCAAGGTTGAAACACTTATTGGAGCAAGTCTTAAGTTATCACTATGTTCTCCTCTTAAGACTTGGGGGGCTACAGGTATTATGCATATAAAGGAGGAACATCTTCATTTTATTAGTTTTGAGCAAATCAGGAAGATCAATTACATGACCCGGTGTCGACAACAATTATGACCCGGCGCCATCAATATTTATAAACTAGCCATTTTCGGAATATTAAACCGGCAAGTTTTACATCTTCAAACCGGCTGAATATCAGATAAGTATTTTCAGACCCATATTTCTCAAACCGGCGGAGCTGAGTCAAAGGAGTTATTCTTCACAATATTTCTCGGTGACAAGCCAATGTCGGCAAACTGATTATGAAGCTGGTCTGTTGACCCGGATTTCCCAGAAGGAGGAAATAACAAGGACTTAAGGATGATCAGGTACCGGTTTACAAAAATTCTTAACCCGGAGCATAACCTGTCAAATTTGTTCTTGTGTTTATTTTGCAGCATAAGTTTACCATGAATAAATCCAAGCTAAACTTGGGGGCTAATGTTGGGGATATACCCCGCGGTGTAAACCGGCCGGAAGTTAACCCGGCCGGACTTGGCGGTTTATCTGAAGACCCCGCTGACACTTGGCGAGTTACTGGCGACCCGCCCTGACCTGGCGGTTTACAAGCAACCCACCTGGTCATTATGACTCACAGGTAATCCGACGCGCGGGATCGACGGATGACAAGGCCCAAAGCCCAGAAGGCCAGTTCACGTTTAACGGTGGGCCGGTTTAAGAGGAAAGGCATGAGGAACATTATCTTACAAGGAGCTAAGACCTGGACTTGTATCCGGTTTGTATTAGAGATAGACTAGTCCTAATTCTAATAGGACTCCACATGTAAACCGCCCCTTTCAACATATATAAGGAGGGGCAGGGCTCCCCGAAAGGGACAAGATTCACAAGTTCCACAAGTTGGACAAGTTAGGTTTAGACAATAGCTCTCAAGATAGAGCACTCTTGTAACTGTGATCATCATCATCAATATCAATGAAGCAGGATGTAGGCTTTTACCTCCACCGTGAGGGGCCGAACCTGGGTAAAACATCGCGTCTCTCGTCCCACTGAACCCCTCTCAAGCTACCACATAGTTGCGTTGGCCTCGCGACTAAGTCCTGACACTAAGGACATCTGCCGTGACAATTCCACGACACCGGCCGTCCAAATAGTGCGTGATATGGACTCTGGATTTTCACCACCTCAAAGGTCAACGTCTCAGACCTAGAATCAAGCTCATCTCGAAACACGACTTCCGAAGCGATCTTTCCCACAGGGTATGCCAATTTACCTGGTACTACACCATGAAAAATAGTGTTCGGCGGTTTAAGACTCTTATCTGTCAATCCCATGCGACGGAAAGTCTCATAGTACAGGACATTGATATTGCTCCCTCCATCCATCAGAACCTTGGTAAACTTATAGCCCCCCACCTGAGGGGCTACCACCAAAGCTAGTTGACCCGGATTGTCAACCCGGGGCGGGTGATCCTCTCTGCTCCATACAATGGGTTGCTCCGACCATCGTAGATAATGTGGTACGGCCGGTTCAACAGTATTGACTGCCCTCTTGTGAAGTTTCTGATCCCGCTTGCACAGGCTAGTAGTGAACACATGATACTGTTCGTTGTTCAACTGTTTGGGGTGACTCTGGTAACCTGACTGTGGTTGATTCCCTTGGTTATTCTGCTGGTTACTACCATGGTTGTTCTGATGGCCCTGGTTGTTCTGAAATCCAGAGCTTGAACCGCCGCCCCCATGGAAACCTGGGCCTGAACCGCCCGGTGGATCCTGATCATACCGGTATAAATCAGAATTTTTGAACTCCCTCATTATGTGACAATCCTTCCAAAGATGTGTGGAAGGGGCCTCCTTGGTTCCATGCTTCGGGCAGGGCTGGTTTAACAAATGCTCCAGATTCATCCCTCCACCGCGCTGGGGCGTTTTACCTTTGCGACGCTGCAAATTTGTGTTAGCCACCAAATCTGAATTATCCGCTTTACGCTTACTGTTATTCCCATGGCCCCCTTGGTTGTGGTGCTGCCCTTTTGCACCGCCGTTCTTCTTTCCCTTCTCTGGTTTGTCCTCCTCTGAATCCGGATCCTTGGTATTATCTAAATCGGCATACTTAACTAAAGCGGCCATGAGTGTTGACATGTCGTTGCAATGACGTTTGAGCCTTCCCAACTTCTGTTTCAATGGCTTGAAAAGGCAAGTGCCCTCTAACGTTAATACTGCGGTGTCTGCATTAATACGAGCTGATGAATGCAAAATCATCGAGACCCGTTTAACCCAATGGGTCGTGGACTCCCGTTCCTCTTGGACAGAAGCGGCCAGATCTACAATTGACATCGTCTGCTTGCACGTATCCTTGAAGTTCTGGATAAATCGGCGCTTTAATTCGGCCCATGAATCGATAGAGTTGGTTGGCAAGCTCCTCAACCAAGTGCGAGCTGTTCCTTCCAGCATCATGGTGAAATATTTAGCACATACCGCCTCATCCACATCTAACATCTCCATTGCCATCTCATAGCTCTCCACCCACGCCTCTGGCTGCAAATCAGCGATGTAATTTGGTAGCTTACGAGGTCCCTTGAAATCCCTGGGCAATCGCACATTATGCAATGCGGGAGTTAAACATGGTACCCCTAGGGAACTGAACATTACCCCTGGCTCCATGGAGGTAGTAGGGTGAACCGGAGTATGTTGTCGTGCTTCGTGTCGACCTGTCAACTCAGCCTCCCATCGTGCGTGGCCGTGGTCCACAACATCTTGCGCATTAGCACCTCCCCCGGCCGGGTTGTTCCCCCATGGCGAATCTCGGTGGCGCGCACTACTGGACACGACCGGTTCATCTTCCACGTGTCTGCTGTAACTCCGGCTTGGACGGGGAGTGGAATGAATCCTCTCACGGCTATGTGAATACGCTTGTTGTTGATCCAGTGCTGTCTGAAGGAGATCCCTGGCCCGACGCGCTTCCACTGCAATTGGTGATTCGCCGTCGGTTGGGAGAGCCGCCAGGCGCGAAGCGGCGGCCACAATATTATCCAACGGGTTGGAATAATGCCCGGGCGGTGTTGATGATACAACGTTGTTCTGGCGAGGCAGGTCTGTTGTGCGTGGCTGAATCGGCGCTCCTGCTTCCGGTGCCCCCGCCCGGTTTGGCGCGGGTTGGTTACCAGCTCCTGCACCTGGCGTGTTGAAAAGATTCTGCGGTTCATAAACCAACGGGAGACGTGATCGGTACCTTCTTCTCATGACCTCTTCTGAACCATTCTGATCCAGTCTAATCCGATAAGCATGTGCTTCCAACTCGGCCCGCTCTATGGCCATCCTGGCGTTCTCTGCTGCCAGGTCCGCTTTAGCCTGGGCTATCTGATCTTTCACCTTTAGAATCTCCGCATCATGCTGATCCCTGGCTGCTGCGTCTACCTCCGCGGACATCAGTGCCGCTAGAGCGTCAAACAAATCAGACAAGACTTGGGACGGAGGCGGTGCCGAGCTTCCTGCCCCTGCTGGCGTGGCCCTCGTTGAACCGGAGAGCATTGTGCTACGTCTCGATCTAGCGTTGGTTTTCCCCGAAGAGGAGGGGCTGATGCAGCACAGTAGCGTAAGTATTTCCCTCAGTTTTTGAGAACCAAGGTATCAATCCAGTAGGAGGTCACGCGCAAGTCCCTCGTACCTGCACAAAACGGTAGCAACTCGCAACCAACGCTTAGGGGTTGTCAATCCCTTCATGGTCACTTACGAGAGTGAGATCTGATAGAGATAATATTTTTGGTATTTTTGGTATAAAGATGCAAAGTAAAAAGTAAAAGCAAAACAAGTAAAATAAAGTAACAGAGATTGATATGATGAGAATAGACCCGGGGGCCATAGGTTTCACTAGTGGCTTCTCTCAAGAGCATAGATATTCTACGGTGGGTGAACAAATTACTGTTGAGCAATTGATAGAATTTAGCATAGTTATGAGGTTATCTAGGTATGATCATGTATATAGGCATCACGTCCATGACAAGTAGACCGACTCCTGCCTGCATCTACTACTATTACTCCACTCATCGACCGCTATCCAGCATGCATCTAGAGTATTAAGTTAAAAACAGAGTAACGCCTTAAGCAAGATGACATGATGTAGAGGAATAAATTCATGCAATATGATAAATACCCCATCTTGTTATCTTCGATGGCAACAATACAATACGTGCCTTGCAACTCTTTCTGTCACTGAGTAAGGACACCGCAAGATTGAACCCAAAGCTAAGCACTTCTCCCATTGCAAGAACTACCAATCTAGTTGGCCAAACCAAACGGATAATCCGAAGAGACTTGCAAAGATAACTCAATCATACATAAAAGAATTCAAAGAAGATTCAAATATTATTCATAGATAAGTTGGATCATAAACCCACAATTCATCGGTCTCAACAAACACACCGCAAAAAGAAGATTACATCGAATAGATCTCCACGAGAGAGGGGGAGAACATTGTATTGAGATCCAAAAAGAGAGAAGAAGCCATCTAGCTACTAGCTATGGACCCGAAGGTCTGAAGTAAACTACTCACACTTCATCAGAAGGGCTATGGTGTTGATGTATAAGCCCTCTATGATGGATGCCCTCTCCGGTGGAGCTCCGGAACAGGCCCCAAGATGGGATCTCGTGGATACAGGAAGTTGCGGCGGTGGAATTAGGTTTTTGGCTCCGTCTCTGGTCTAATGGGGGTACATAGGTATATATAGGAGGAAGGAGCACGTCGGTGGAGCTCCGAGGGG